>NW_028262358.1:90829473-91132503 GCF_047370975.1 Nipponia nippon | reverse complement strand
TTCACTATTTTACCACTTACAGGCAGAACTGCAGGGTTTGTGTTTGCAAACACTTGGAGTTCTGTTGACTCCGTACACTGACTGAACAGTTATACCTTTGTGAGCGCAGATTACTAAATTGATTACTTAATACAACAATGTAATTTTTAAAAAACAAATATGTAGTATTTATCAATAACATTTTAATGAAATACGATATTTAAAAAAAAAGGCTTTATTCCAAAGATCTCGGAACTAAACCATGAACTTTGAATTAAGGGTTAGAATGTATAGGTTTTAATGTATATGTTTATAATGTATCTGTGTCAAAGGACATAATATATAGGTTTTAATACCAGAAGGACCTATGAGAATGTGAGCAGCATTACAGATGAAGTAAAATTAAATAGAATTTCATTTCCATTTGTCTTGACATGATGACTTTAAAGAGGAGGAAGCCAGATATTCTAGTGCCAGTGCATAACGACCCTCAATTTAAAAATGTATGTCTTATTTCTTATTTCAATGTGTCTAGTTTTATTTTAAATCATTATCTCTAGTTATATGTCTTCTTTTGCTCCTGTCTGCCTAAACAGATGTAATTGCTCCCCTAAAGCATTTGTATTGACTGAAACTACTTTATCATCTAATGAATCAGCAAAGCACTAACCCACCTGCTTAACATAAAGGATCTTAAAATCAATGGAACTTTAATTAAATAGATGTTTAAGAGCTTCATTGAACAGGGACCTTGAGTTGTCACAGCTCAAATTGATATATTTTTTGTTACCTGTTTACACTGTGGCTTGGCCTTATAACAGAAGGGATTAGTTGAGAGTCATAGGTTTTCTATGTCAGCCCTATAAATAAGTAAGTAAATTCTGTGTCTCTATCCCATTTTGGAATTTTTCTTTACTGCCAAAATTTACTGGTCAATTTTTATTGAGTTTAATTTTTAAAACTACATGCGGCACTATATTTGTCCGACTGATCGCTCTCCTTCTTCAGATCAGAGTCATGCAGGCTAAGCTGAGCATTGTTTGAGCATTATCAGTGAGAGGCCAGTTTCTGGGATCGTGGTAACTTTCAATTTTGTTTTACTTTATGCATCTTTTGTTCTACAGTGTAATGGAAAACCCTACTAATGTAGAGGAAACCCTGGAACTAAAACAAAAGTTTTGCTTTGAAATGGATTTTAGAGAGTGGAGAACCAATGTGAAAAGATCTGAGTGTGATCAAGAAATGTGAGCGCCTAAAAATAGGCATTCAGTGCCATTTTAGAGGATGTAGGGTATCTGAGAGACCTATATGGAACTGACAGATGCTATTAACCCTACGGGACATGCATACCTTTCTTGTGTAGTAGATGGCATCCAGATTTTACCTGCTCCTGATATTGGATTGACTTGCCTAATATGCTTCCAAATAAATCTTGTAGCAATAATTATTTGTCCTTCAAAACCCCAAGTTTCCTCTAGGAAAATATTCATAGTAGGATACTAGCCTTCATCTGAAGCTCTCAAATTTGACACCTTTGTCGCTTTTGTTCATATGTAAACTCAATTATAGTAAAGGTCTTTGTAGGGCCTTGATGTTGTCTGTAAAATAACAACTGGCTTCAAAGCATTATTGATGTATTACAAAGATCAAAGCTGACACAAGAACCTGTTTAAACAATAGAAATAAATTTTGAAAAGCCTTTTATAGACTAAAAGTTCTGTGACGACTACTGCTCTTTGTTTTGAGTTTAGACAAATGTCATACTCAGAATGACCTTTAGCATCCCTATTTGTTTATATGTGGCTATTTCCAGTAGCTGACCAGCCTTATGTTTACCCTTTTTCTCCCTCCTTGTGTTCTAATTTCTAGAAGAAATATGTTACAAGTTGTTGGCCTTGGCTGGATGTTCCTACCGTTTTATAAAGTGTTTCATTACTTCTGTGCATAAGTCCAAGCATTGTGCCTGCTAATTATGAGCTCCTCTCTTTTAGCTTGGGTGAATTCTGTGAGTAATGTGCAGTTGCAAATTTGTGTACTTTATGCCACACACCTTTCATGCACTGCTTCTACTAGGTGTTTGGAAATAGCTCAGTTTCAGTCACCAGATTTTCATCTCTTGGAGTGCTTTGACGGGGTCTGACTAAGGAGTGCTTCACAACAAAAAAAAATCATAGGGAGAAAAGCCTGTTCTGATATTTTTCAAGCAACATCACAGTTAGCAACCTCATTCTGCTACCATGTCCTGGAATTTATTAATAAAACTTCAGCCAGGAAAAAACACTCACTGTTCAATATTCACCATTACTTGAGATCAATAGAAAAGGGAGAGGGAGACTCTTGTGCCTGGTTATCACATGTCTGTATTTCGGACAGAGAAGAATGCCTGATTAAAAATGACAGAAGCCATGGATACAGAAGTATCTCATATTCCACTTTTCTTTTTCCTTTCTGCCCATTATATGTCTGTTAGGCTAGCCCAAGGAACCACAAGAGGAGCTCCTTAAGCACTTACTTGTGCCAGTTCAATGAATGGTTGGATGAATGGCTAATCACCGAGGGAATGACTGCCCACAAAACAGGAATCATATAACTAGTGCCAATGCAGACTTCCAGTGCACAATCCACTGTTATTTACAGATTAGCTCAATGAGACAGAGGGAATATGCATTGCAAAACTATCCTTCAGTAAAGGGGTGAGTGATCCAGTGAGCACATTATGAATATTCATAACTTGGGCATGATGAACTGCATAGAAGCTGCCAAATCATTTCAAAAACCCAGAGGACTTTTAGAAAACAGTGAAGATTAGCTGCCCTCATCTCTGTTGTTATGAGATGACTAGCTGGAGACAAGAGGCTCTTTGCTCTCTTTGCAATCCCATGAAAACATCACCTTCCAAGGAGTCTGTTCCATGGGAAGCTGACATTTTCTTTAAAACTTTCCATTAGATAGCATCAGATGCATGTCCTACTTGAGGTTCTTTTTGTGATCCACACACCACCTTCAGATTTTGCAGTAATCAGTATTTCTGTTTAGGATTAGGAAGAAAAATTTCCAAATGTGACCTAAGTGTAACTGATACAATGTGGTCTCCTTAAGCCTGTAATCACATGAAGCAATTATTTGGCGGTAGAAGTTCACTGTTCCTGCATCATCTTATTGGGTCATCATAAAAGAAACTGAGTAGAAACATGAGTTTCTTGCAGAGAGATATTGGGGTTTATCCCAATTATCTGCAACACCTTTCTTTGTTTTTCTGTCTCAACTGTGACGTGCAGTAGTGGCATAATGCAACAGGGGTTACTGCAAACCTAGTACAGACTTGTTACAGTATGTAACATACCTCCACAGATGTGTGCATTTTTAATAGCACTTAAATGTGCTGCCTAATTTTTGAACATTTGTGTTTGCATGATAACTATGATCTGTGATCTCACTGGTCATCCCAGGCTTACAGAGGTGGCCATGTATCAGCCTAGGCTGAGCACAGAAAGGCACACACAGGGGATAATTACAAGGTCCTTTGTAAGGCAGTGGGCATTGTTTCCATTTTTGCTGATGTTCTTGTCTTGTTAATATTACTTTGGTTATGAATAGGTTATGCTGGTCTTCTTTTGTACAATATAGTTCTCTTAAACCTCTGTTGAGTTATGGGTGCAGGCATACAGAAACACACACAAACTTACTAAGAAATTTTCTTTTGAGGATTCTGTGGCTTTAGCTGCCACTGCTGCAAACATAACTATGTTAATGTCAAATCATTTTAATAGAGCATGGAATGAAGACTGTAATGATGTTAGGTAGAAGAGCAGAATAAATAGATGGAAAAAAAAGAAAGATGGACAGAGATAGAATTGAAAGAGAAGAAGATAGGGTGAAAAGTAGGGAAAAGAGAAAAGGGTGCAACACAGTGATTCTAAAACACCACCACATTTTTCCCCACTAAGTAGTACTAGAAATTGCTGAATAAACAGCACACAATATTTAAAAACAAAAAACAACTTTTTTTTTTTTTACCTTTAAATTGTTATTTTTTCTTCCTGTTATATCAGCGGGAGCCCTGTTGCAGTTTGAGGAGAACATATATTTTTCCCAGTTTGAGGACTGTAATGAAACAAAAAGTGGTAATTGAGTTCAATTTACCTGCATTAAAAATTAACTGGAAATATAGTAGGAATCTTTCCTCATCTACCTAATTTACTTTAATCTCAGTTCCAGCTTGTGTACATCTTCCAATACTATCAAACTATCTTCAGGGAAAAAAATAATTTCCTATCCCCAAAGCATTCTAGGAGCTTAAAAGTTCCTTCTGTACTTCGATATACCTGTTTTTATGAGTGAGTGGTCTGTGTACCAAGGCTGCATTGCTGGTTGCTGTAGGAACTTCCTAGGTTTAACTATATTAAAGCAGGGAAACAAAGCATACAGATAGAAACATCATTGCTTGTGGTTACCTTCAAGCAGGTCGAACTGATGTAATGCCACTTAGAATCATAGAATCACAGAATCATAGAATCATTAAGGTTGGAAAAGACCTCTGAGATCATTGAGTCCAACCATTAACCTAACTGCCAGGTCCACCTCTAAACCATGTCCCTAAGCACCACATACACACGTTTTTTTAATATTTCCAAGGACTGTGATTGTACCACTTTCCTGGGCAGCCTGTTCCAATGCCTAGCCACTCTCTCCATGATAATTTTTTTCCTAATATCTGATCTAAATCTCCTCTAGTACAACTTGAGGCCATTTCCTCTCATCCTCTTGCTCCCTACCTGGGAGAAGAGACTGACCCCCACCTCGCTACAACCTCCTTTCAGGTAGTTGTAGAGAGCAATAAGGTCTCCCCTCGGCCACTCCTCAGAAGACTTGTTCTCTAAACCCTTCACCAGCTTTGTTGCCCTTCTTTGGACATGCTCCAGCACCTCCATGTCCTTCTTGTAGCGAGGGGTCCAAAACTGAACACAGTACTCGAGGTGCAGCCTCACCAGTGCCGAGTACAGGGGCACTATCACCTCCCTAGTCCTGCTGGCCACGCTGTTCCTGATACAAGCCAGGATGCCATTAGCCCTCTTGGCCACCTGGGCACACTGACGGCTCATATTCAGCCAGCTGTTGACCAGCAGCCCAGGTCCTTTTCCACCAAGCAGCTCTCCAGCCACTCCTCCCCAAGCCTGTAGCATTGCATGGGGTTGTTGTGACCCAAGTGCAGGACCCAGCACTTCGCCTTGCTGAACCATATACAGTTGGCCTCAGCCCATCGATCCAGCCTGTCCAGGTCCCTCTGTAGGGCCTTCCTACCCTCCAGCAGATCAACACTTCGACCCAACTTGGTGTCATCTGCAAACTTACTGAGGGTGCACTCAATCCCCTCATTGGGATCATTGATAAAGATATTGAACAGAACCAGCCCCAATACCGAGCCCTGGGGAACACCTCTTGTAACCAGTCACCAACTGGATTTGACTCCATTAACCACCACTCTCTGGGCTCGGCCATTCAACTAGTTTTTTACCCAGCAAAGAGTGCACTTATCCAAGCCATGGACACTTCTGAAAAGTTGTCACCGAATATTTCCTTTTTTATTTGGAACATTGTGCTCTTTGGGGATTTTTCCAGTTGCAGCATATTGTGCCTCTTTTCCTAGAGAACATCACTTTTCTGTACCTGTTTGAGATGGAGCCATTGCAGTTGAATAATTATCTAAAAATAGTTGGTGCTGGGTTCTGAAAACATAAGGATTTCTTTTTGTCTGATCTAATAGTTATTAAATACCAAAGATAATCTTGTCAGTCAATTTGATGTTGTGAATTCGCTGAGAATTTGGTTTTGTTTTAACGCTTTTTGTTCCTATAGACTTCCATTTTTCTGTAGACTTATGTGATTGCTGATGTTACTTGTTTTACACATACAGTGAGTTGTTTATCTAAAATTGTCTAAAAATGTCTCATAAAGAAATAAGAACATAGCTCTTATGTGGGGACCCCAATGTTCCCTGAGTTAATAAGTGAATAGTTTAGAAGATAATTCAGTTTTTAATCTGAGAATAAAGTAATTTAGCTGGTTTTAACTCCTTAAGTGTTCCTCTACCACAGAGGTTTATATCTCGTGTATATAGGAAGATTTCATAGGTATTAATTATAGCAGCAGCGAAGCTTATATTATGGAATATTTTATTATTGAAGGCTGACAGTTTTGTAATCTATGTGTTAACATTTTAAAAGAGCCTTTCTGGGCTGCCTGGTTTTTTTTGTTTTGTTTTGTTTTGTTTTTTCCATTTAACTATTGTTAAATCGTGCCTTTCTAGTCTTTGCTCAGACACCTTATTTGCCAAACTACAGAATAATGAGTGGTGGGGCTCAGCATGACAGGGCACATCAGTGCTTGCACAATAGCTGTTCTGAACTGGTCACATCTACTTTTAGCATGTATCTCTGTAAGGACCGGCCACATCTACTTTTCACGTGTGCTTGGTGAAGGCAGTGCTTCTCCTAACAGCTCGCTCTGACATAATATATTAGTTATTAAGCTGCTGCTGGCGTACCGCCTGATTTCTGGATGCTTTCGGTCTGCCTTGCTTATTTAAAACACATTTTGACCTTCTGAGCTGTTCTGCAGCTTCTCAGTCGTGCCAGCACTTCTGCACTTCTGGAGTCTCCGTTCAATTATTTTTTCTGGTAGTTCGTTTAGCCACTCCTTTCAAGCTACTAATCGGTTTTCGTTTTACATCTAGCTGCTTCAGAAATCATAGCCTTTTGCTATATTGAAAATTAATTTTTCTTGGTCCTACTGCTGTATTAGCATCAGTCATGAATCAATATGTTACTGGAGCTAGAAATTGTCACCTTTGCTGTGATCGCGCAGCCGTATCTCTATGAACCACTTTTTATATGTGCCTATGGCTTCAGTTAATTCCAGGAACGTTACACTTTGACTGGAGCAAACTCAGGCTTGTCAGCTGTCCAGTCATCCACACTGCTCCCAGCCTGTTTGTGCTACTGGTGTCTCTGGCTTGCCAGAGCCTGGTCCCCATGGCTTGTTCAGCTGCTGTGCTGAACTCTCTGCCTCTTGCTGCAAGATGCAGGGGGAGTGTGGCCAGAAGCAGGGGGGCAGGTTTGGGGACATCTTTCTTTTTTGCATAAGCCCATGAATCACGGGAAAGGGCGGAAAGCAGTTCCTCAGTGCTATCCTGGCACTTGCAGGTAAGAGTGCTCATTTCAGGCCTGAAATTAATTGGCTGCATTTCTGCATCAGCCATGGCAGCCATACTTACTTATTATGTTCTTTTAGCCCCATGAAGTTCTGGCAAAAAGGCATCAGCAGTGTGTCCTCCAGGCTCACAGCAGCTGGCTGTGAGCACAAAACTTTGAGACATACATAGCAGTCTGCAACACTGTTCCAAAGGGTGTGCCGTTCCCAGTGCCCCTCTTCCCAGCATGCACACCAGAGCATGATTCCCTGAGGCATTTTGAACAGAAGATAAAAGGAAGATGTCTGGGTGTGGGGCAGGCTCCCCAGGTGGACTGCTAGTGTGTTCCTGAGTCAGAAGGTGATTTCTCTGTTTGCTTTCCTTGGAAAGTGCAGTGCAAGCAACTCCTCATGCAGCTTGCTCAACTGCCCAATGTAAGCATGCTCTCCATGACACCTGGACGTTCTTTTCTCAGTAAAAATTCTCCCAGCCCAAGTAAAACTCATCAAGAAGTCCTCTATTGCTACATTTCTGCTGGTTGTGGGTTCTCAGAGTAGGATTTGGAGATGGTATTCTCCCTCTGATACGTTATGAAGAAGAGGCCAGAAAAAAAAGATGCCCATGTGAATCTTTCTTACAGACTAGAAAGGTCTAATGCGCTCGGTGAGATGCAGCTGAGCTGCTCTTTTGTGCCTGGATAGCAAATCTCATTAATTGCTTCAGAAACCATGACTGTCACTGTGTACCAGTAAATTGAATGGTACCTGAGCCAGGATTTGAGTGCACATGCTGCAAAAGGGCTTAGATGGCCCCATAGCATGCTTTCAGCCTCACCACCTAGGGACTCCCCAGATAATTTCTGGCATACTCTGGGAGTTACCACAGGTCAAGGACCACTGCCATTTGGTAGTTTGGATCCATTCACACTTCTGGAGAGTGATAACATTTAATTGTATGGACATGGGCCTCCTGGCTTTAGGAACTTGACTGTTTTCTAGCTTAACTGCTGAAGAATAGTTTGGGAGAAACATCCAATTTACTAGTTGTAGCCTGTATGTCCAAGGAGGATTCTATGATTTTGGACAAACATGAAGCAGGAACAAATGGGAAGGGCCCAAGGAGGAAGGGCAGATTTCTGAGGAACCTGTCAGTTGGTGCCAGAGGCAATCCTGAATAGGAAACAACAGGTAGACATTATGAACTTGGATCCAGGCTAACATGACAATAAATACGTGGCCTAGGATATTTAATGTGGCTTTTGTTACATGAAGGTTTATCAGCTCTTGGCTTCAAAACTGATCTCTTCATACACTGTAGTTAAGATCCTAGGATGCCTTGGGCTGAAATCCATTGCTTGAATGTAACTGTCCAGACCTTTGTAGCTATAACTCGCAACATGTGCAAATGTCCCAAAGGCCTTGGGTTGTATTTGCTTTCTGGGTGTCTTAGAAGCCTAATAGTATCCTAAATAAAATGTCACTAGATAACACTTTACACAGCTGAACTGTGACCTTCACCCTCTCTACTCATGTTTGGACATGCTCTGTTCTCAGAAACTCATTGGACAAATTCAGTCTAGGTATACTTTTAAGAGCACAGAATTCAACTCAGCTTTTAAAATATGAGAGGAAAAACTTTTTCTTCTCAATATGCTTTGGACATTCACAAATAAATGTTACATATAATATTAATCTCTTGTGCCAGAAAGAATCAGAGTGCGTTGGTGTGTTTGGCCTTTTATATTTCCCTTTGATTGGCTAAATATGCCACTTTAGCCCACACAACTCAGTAGCGATCTTGCTAGCTTCCAAAAAACTGGAAAACTGCACTGAATGCTAATTATTTCCCATGTGCAGATAAGAACACACACCCTAATTTGGAATTTACATTTGTGAAAGAAGAAAGCTGTATTCAGCAACAGAGATGAGGGACATCAATGTGAAAATGAGGCCAGGTTTTAACAACTGGAACTAGAGCTTTTGATAAACTGTATAATTAGAAGAAACTGTAAATTTCATTTTTAGTGCAAATGCCAGGGAGAAGGCTTTGTCCTTTGGCATTGAACCTCCTTCCCTAATCCGCAAAAGCATATATACTTTTTGAAAGAGTTGCCATCGATTATTATTAAAAACCTTAGGATATGAACTGGGGACAAGAGAGCTCCCAGCAACGTCGCCTTGCATTAGCCAATGAAAACTCCAGGTAACATACCATTATCAGGTAAATACATACTCTCACCATCACTGACTGGAAACCTGTGAAAGCAAGTAATTACCACTGTGTTTGCAGTTTGTGTTTAAAGTGTGTAATTATCTCTCCAACCCTCTACACAAATGTGTTTCACTGTATTTTAAAGGTGTTTAATGAACATTTACTGCCATATATAAAACTCAACAGCTATCAGAACAATTCAGTAAAATAATTTGGTTATGTTTGTATGTTGAGAAACTTTAATCTAAAAACAGAAGAAAAAGACTTCTAATCTTTCTTTCATTAAATGTAAGGTCTCAGAATCTTTCTGATATTTTCCTGATATGAACACCAAACATATAAACGTGGACTAAAGGCAAGATGAACCCTGAAAGTCCACATGTTATTGACAGGTATTTTAGAAATTTCTCTGTAGACAGGAAATCTGAGAGATATAAAGCATGAGCTTTCAAAAAATTTAAAGAAATGTACCTTGCTTTTTATGCTTAATAAAATTACTTAAAGTCCAGGTTTTACCTTTGGAAGGTTTTACCTTTTTTGATATAGCTTGGCTATAGTGGGCCAGTCAAAACACAAAGTAGAAATCACACAAATAAGAAAATCATAATCTTGTAAGAAATACAAAGTCATATTTTGATGAAGGAGGCTAAAATGAGTTTAAACAAAACAACATTTTTTCAATATTCATTCAAGACATATTTCCAAATTTATTATTGAATTGTCTAGCACATTCTCCATTGTCATAATCATCATATTATTGCTGGATAAAATTGAATTTAGATTCATATCTAAAACCCTTTAGTCACTGTAATTCAACCAACTCAGCAGAAGTTGATAAAAAGTAACTTTCCTTATATTTTTCTAAAATCGTGACTTGAATTTGAAAGTGGGTTATAGTATTTTTAACCGTGCTGAATATTACCTTACTTTGTGTATAGTCCTAAAGAAGTTCCTAAGATTGCGTTTGAAGAAGACATGATTTGAAAAAGAACAAGAGAGGCAAAATCCTTTTGCTTTTGTCAAAATGTACAGGCTTTACCCCAGTTACGAAAATCAGGCAAGCTCCTATTTGCAGGACACATGGAAAGAGTGTTCTAACCTTATGCTCACGATGCTCAGCAGGATAGAAACATTACTAGCAACACACTTGATGAGAAAAACTGACATTAAAAGTGTGATTGCCTATTGTATGTTGAAATGGTTACTGTGAGAACTCAGAAATTATTTCTATTGAAGAACATATTTGAGTTTTGCTTATTCATGTTTGCAAATAGATTTCAAATGGATTGCAACACTTCAAAAATATTCATTGCTCAAAAGTAATTCATTGCTCAAAAGTACTTATCAACTTGTTAGGCATCTTTTTTTCTCACTTGAAATCTGGTGTTGTTTTTCTGTGGTTAACCCTTCCTTGAAATTTTTATTTTACAAAAAAGGGGGAATTATTGTTTCATTTTCCATAACTAACAGACTAGTATGTCTACCTGTAGAACTGTGAATGAAATATTATTATGTTATTTTCTGAGAAATATTTGTAATAGTAAAGCTCAGCTGCCTACAAATTCATCAAAGAGTATAAAGGTTATGAACATAAGAGAATCAAAATTAAAATTAATGTGATCACATTGTGCACTACCCAGCATAGTGGAACACCCTGCAATTTTGTCTGTGAGATACAAATGTCATGAAAGACCTGTTCTTTTCTCCTTCTGCCTTCCTCCCCCCCAACCTGGCTTCAGAGTAATTTTAATACCAGCAATTTTCTCTTATTCCACATAGCATTTGGGGAACATCTGCAGTTAGACTCAACACCATATGGAATAGGCTTGGTCTCATATTATGTTTCAGTATGAAACATGTTGTGTGAATTTAGTGTTTCATGAAGTTAACAAGTAACCATTCCCATGTAGGCTGGTCTACACTTGGAACAAGCGGACAACGCGCATTTTGCATTATAAGAGCTCAAGCCAGAAGGCCACAAGGGACTTCTGTGATAAAGCAGATGAAACCTGGCTGTGCTGAGACTCACTTTTGAGACTTAGGTCTCATTCTGCTTAAAAACTTGAGTGATTATAACAACCCTTCCCATCTGAAGCTAAACTGTTGTTGCATAACTAGGGTAAAACACTAAATCATGGATGGAGACCAAGCTGAAATCCTAGTAATACACCTTAGACTTCCATTGTAACCTAGAAGTCCACCCCTTTGCATTCCAAATTCCTTTTTTTAATCTATGATGTTGTTCACCAAATTGTATTTTGTATGAACATGAAGTGGCCAGATACAGTAATTTTTTCTAAATTTCCTTAGTGACTTGTGTCTTTGTATTCCTAACCATGAGCATATTTCAGATGACTGAGTTTCAGAACTGCTGAAAGTCAAGTCTATTTTGAATGCCTCCAGGTAGATGAAGAAAATTGCAGTGTCCTCCAAATCAGTAAACACTCCAAACCACTTAAATATGCCTAGGTATTTTGGCAATGCTAGTGAGCAGCTGGTAGGCAAATGTGAACTAGGCAGGCAGGTTATGCCAATAGAGAGTGAATGATATTCTAAAATAGGACTTTATACATTTAAAAAGTAAAGGGTGATAAAATATTTAACTCAATATGGTATGTAACACTACCAATTTTGTTACTTGAAAAAAAAACAAACAACTAACCATCCTTAAAACACAACAGTTTTACAAAGAACAGTGGCCAATGTTAAATGCACACAACTTATACTCGACAATATTTTAAATATGTCCACTATTGTTTAGAAATACCACTTTACAGTGTTTCCTTCTAAAATGGAATCAAATTGCAATAGAAACACCATGCCATCAATTTTTCCCTTACTTGAAGTTTCAAATGATTATCAACTATGCCTTTAATTATATTCTTACTATGTAGGACTAATTGCAAAATATACACTTAAATTTTGTTATGAGCAATTAAGTAATTGTGAACTGTATGCACATAATTTGAATGTTTATATAAAGAAAATACAGGATGGAAAATTTGTGGATGGGGCTTGTTACATTTTGAGTATATAATCCAGAACTGGAGCTCATTAGTGTATTTGCTCTGCTTATTTGCATGCAAAAATATAAGCGGTGGCAAAAACATTATGTAAATGAATTTTAAAGAAACCTGCTGAGCTAATAGAAGTTGTAGGTGTCAGTATTGTGCAGTCCAGCAGCATTGCAAGAAAACAGCCCAGGACAGGTGTATTTACATATCCTTGGAACAGCAGTCAGGTTAGAAGGAGAACTAACTGGAATGGTTTGTCTTGAACAGTTTTATTTTACAAAAGAAAGGTTTTTCACCAGCACATTTGTTTTCATGGCATCTTCCACTTGAAAACATTTTCCCAATTGTGCTGGTTTTTGTACTTGCATTTGGTAAGAAATTAAAATAAAAATTTTACACTAAAGGAGAACATGGCCATTTCTGAGAAAATGGAAATTCTAAGCTGGAAGTAATGGAAGTTTTCAACAGCATGAGCAGTTAACTATGTTTCCATGCAGCAATGAGAAGTAGCTCAAACCTCTGGTGAGTCCACTTGAGCTGCAGTGATACAGTGGTGAATGTGCCGGGTGGTGGGAAACTGCCATTCTGTGAGACAGTCAGGACTATTGCACCCATTCCCTACCAGAGGGAAGGAGTGCCATGTGTAATGGACATTGATTCACTGTGCATGGCAGGACTATACTCTGATAAGATTTAATGCCGTTTTTGCCATGGTGATTAATTTCACTTTGGGAACAAAGTAGAACTGAGGTTAGGAGATTCACAAGCTGAGAAATCCTGCACAGAATGGCTTTCCATTATATGTCCTCATCTTTTTCACCCTGGAACAATTTTCACTGTGCCACAGTGAATGAAGGAATCTCCAGTACAGTTCTAGTTTGACTCTGTGCCTCCTTCCCTATTCTCTTCCCACCACTGAAAGCATCCATCGTTGGGGAGATATTGTGAATTCACAGCTGCCCTGGAGGGGTTCCTATTTAAGACAAGGTGTGTACAGGCTGCATACCAGAGCCAGGAGAAAAATCAGCATTGGCTTTGCCCTTTCTAAGCAATCCCTTTTCCTTTTTCTGTTTTGCTGTATGCATTCTGAATGGTACTACACAGTGCATGTCTGCTGAAATCCTAATCAAAACTTATTGTGCATGAAATTTACTTATAACGCATTAGGTGCCCAAGTGGGCGTGCGACTAGATTCTTTGCCTGCACATCCTATGGAAAAAAGCCTGTGGTCTGAGGAAGATTTTATTCAGTTTTGATGACTTCCATCAAAAAAAGGTGGTGTCTCTTACAGTGGGGGATGATAGCAAACTGCCCTCCATCACCACCAATCCTTTATTGTCTTGTGCTCCAGTTCCTGCCCAGCTGCTACAGCTGACATTCTGTAGCCCGATAACTGCCGGGCGCCAGCTAAAGGACTGCTTTTAGGATTGGTTCCTGGAGTCTTTGCTTTCCATTCCTGCTGCAAGGCTACTGCAGAGCATTAGGAAAAAAAGGTGAAGCTGACTTTTCCCATTTTATTAGACTATGACCCACAGAGCTCCCTGAAGAGTTACCTGAATATTGAATTTTATCATCGAGACAAAACTTTCTTTTATATTTCAGTTGTTTGTCCATTGACTGTTTTGTGTTCCATAATTGCTAGTCGCTGCAGTGCAGCAGGGTCAAGTTGTACTCTTGACACATAGAACTTAATCCTTGAGGATTCTTCTTAAAATCAATGTGGCGCTCAAGGGAAGTAGAGGTAGGCACTGGAGGTCCAAATAATTGCCTCTAACCAGTGTGCTTAAAACTTCTCAAGCCTTATCTAGGGGAAAGGTACGGGAGCTCTGACATCTCCATGTCTTCTTTAGTGTTGGAAACTGGTTCAGCGTTTTTAGTATGCTCTCCTTGAGGTCCCCTGTGCACTGTGGTCACAGGTGTTAAATCCCTTTTTATCAGTAATCTTCTCAAACTGGATGGCATTTCAGCCTTTGGGGCTAGAAGCACTGTACCTGTGAACAACACATGGAAATGATGGAGGCAGGAAATGCATTTTTAATTTTGCTACTTATTCTCTGCTTACTAACATGGTACTAATTTGCTGAAACATCATATCCAAATGCATGTAAATTCTTCCCTGTTCCCCACAGTTCTGAATGATGATTCAGACCTTGTAGGGTTGCTGTCTCTCCTCAGAGAAAGTCTTTGAGTTTCTTGGGTTTTCTTTTGTCTCAGGAGTAATATTCTGCAGGCTGGCAATAGCGGAACGACCTGCCAGTTGGAAAGAATGACAAGAAGAAGGAGAAAAGGCACATTCATTTAAAAGAAATGCTAGATAAGGGAACAAAGGGATAGGGAGTAAGATGCATTTCACAAGGCTATCTGGATCTGTTCAGCAGAAATGACTGAACACACAAGGAAGGATATACTGTCTTGAGAAGTGTGATAGAGTGGTGTGTGCTGGAGAGATGCTCTCACAGCAAATTCTACTTGATCTCTCCAAAGCCTTCCCAGTGACTGGCACACACTCGTCTGCATCTGCTCTGCTTTGCCTGAGAACATGCAGGCTGTGCTGTTGCTCCGAACAAATGCGAACATAAACAGAAGCGTGCAAACAACAAGACGGTGAAAATGCATATCCAACACTGCAGAAGTAATTGTCCTGGGGCATTATTACTGTGCTTTTCTCAATGTAAGGACTCGGTCTGAATTTAAAAAAAAGGCCTGTTGAAGTAGGACTACTCAAATCTAAATAATTATAATGACAGATGATAAATCTGTGTGGAGAGTTAAACACATAAATATATATTGTAAGATATGTGTTTGATTGGCTTCTCTCCATTTAACACCATGCTCCCAGCATTCACTTAAGAATATTGTTCTCTGAACGTCTCTCTCTTTTTTTAATTATGAGGTTCTTTTTCCATAACCTTTGCTATCTAAAAGTTAAGTACCCAGTTTAAGCAAGTCATCAATCTCCTAAAGTCCTTTTTAAGTTGGTATTGTCCTCTAAAGATGCTTTAATCCCACTTCTTTCACAGAGAGGTCTTGAATGTCTAGGCTACAATAGATGAGAGATTTTCAGATAGTAAATCTGGAAGAGAATGCCACTCTCATTTTGCTCAGATATACATATTCCTTTTATTGTGTTATGCAGCATTGTCTCTAATCTCATGGTTGTTTTTTTTCTTTGTGACTTAGTCCCTTCTGGGACAGCTAGTCTATCTGCAAACATGGGATTTGAGGTGATACTGCAGAATGTCTAACCAAAACAATAAACTTGTTCCAAAGGAAAGAGAGCTTTCCAGGAAAAGGAAAAGTTCACATACATCATTGCATTGCAGTTACTTTCTGTGTTTTCTTGGTCCACCTGCCCATTCACAGAATGGCTGGAATAGGAAGCACCTCTGGAGGTCATCTACTCTGCTCCCCCAGCTCAAAGCAGGGTTAAAAAGCAGGTTGTTCAGTCTCTTGTCCAGTCAAGTTTTGAATATTTTCTGCCTTTATGAAGAAAATAAATACTTTCTTCAAAGATATATATGTTACTGGAATGCCATCTGAGTTGACAACAAGCAAATTGTTCCCACTGACCCTTTTGACACAGTGAAATTATCTGTTGTCTTCCATGCTAACTTCATGTTGGGCAGGACCTTCGTTTAACACTGTATTCGATGACAGAACACACTTAAAATGTTGTTAATTAATGTATCAGGCTGTTCTGGTTTTGGCTGGGATACAGTTAATTTTCTTCATAGTAGCTAGTATGGGGCTATGTTTTGGGTTTGTGCTGAAAACAGTGTTGGTAATATAGAGATGTTTTCGCTGTTGCTGAGCAGTGCTTACACAGGGTCAAGGCCTTTTCTGCTTCTCACCCCACCCCACCAGTGAGTAGGCTGGGGGTGCACAAGAAGTTGGGAGGGGACACAGCCAGGACAGCTGACCCCAACTGACCAAAGGGATATTCCATACCATATGGCGTCATGCTCAGCATATAAAGCTGGGAGAAGAAGAAGAAGGAAGGGGTGGGGGTTGTGAGTGATGGCATTTGTCTTCCCAAGTAACCGTTACATGCGGTGGAGCCCTGCTTTCCTGGAGGTGGCTGAACACCTGCCTGCCCATGGGAAGCAGTGAATGAAATCCTCGTTTTGCTTTGCTTGTGTGCGTGGCTTTTGCTTTACCTATTAAACTGTCTTTATCTCAATCCACGAGTTTTCTCATTTTCTGGTAGTTTATTATATAGTGGGGCCTTTTCATAGTGGGGCCTCTTTAGCACACATCACCTTCTCCTCTGGCGATATTCTGAAATCTTTGCCTTCTGGCCAGTCCATGATCACTTCCAAGATTCCTGGGCCACAGGGGTTTCCTATTCAAGCCTGTTGTGTGATGATGTGTTAAACCATGACACAGGCACTGAGCAGATATTTGCCTATCAGCTGCAGCTCCCTGCTGTGTTGTGTTTTGATTTTGGAATTCATTTAGAGCTCATGTCATGAAAGATATTAGAGCACCCAAACCAAAGCTAAATTTTATTTAACAGGATTTATGATAACTGTCCAAAGCTGTATGAAAAATTAAAAAATACATCTTTTTTATCCATGCACTAGGGAAAGTAATTATGTTAATTGCATATTGTATACAATATCAGTTATAACTTAGGAAAGAGTGATCTGTGTGTGTGTGCGTGCATATTCTCACACAATGAAATTTGATTTACATAATATCCACACTATGAAACATAACTTATACTAATTTATTTTTTAAAATTATGTATTCTGCTTCAAAGTAAGGTTACTAACAAAGTGAGGCTACTAATATTACAACACTCTAATAAAAAATAACAAATATAAGGACATTTCTTCCTTATTAATAAAAATTAATTAGAAACCTCCTTACTGGTATTGGGCCCAAGATGTCCCAGGTAATTCATATGGGATCCCATATGGAGTTTTTCTTTTGTTTAAACAAATAGCCAGATCTAAATGTACATCGGTGTAATTTTGTTATGGAATATTGACAGCAATTTAAAAGGACTTTGTAAACGTGCTGAAATCAGATGTTGCATTTTACTTCAGCAGAAGGCACACTGAAGTATCACATACTGTGGAGGAGAATGGAGTGGCATGGCAGGAGGGTCAGGCTTTCGAATCCAGTCGCAGAGCTGAAGAAGCGACCATATATTCGTCTCAGGGAGAAATTGGTTTGCATGTCTGCCTTCTGGAAGCCCCTCTTTCAGCAGTCCAGCTGATTTGAGTGTGCTGGCTCATAACATCATAGCATACTTCAAACATCATAGCATACTTCAAACAATCCCTGTCAAAGAGTAAAATGTTGTAAATGTACTTAGATATATAGAAGGAGAAGTACCCTCTCAGCATGGCCCCTAAAATAGATCTGAGCATTTACATTAGTGCTATTTAATCAGTAGCGCAATATGAATTGAAATGGAGCTTGCCATTTCCACACTAGGATTGCTATTTGTTCTTTTCAAAATCTCTTTGGTTACTTTAAGGTTTATCTTGGCAGTCCACAGAAATAGTTGTCTACTTGATGAGGCTTCCTGTGTTGCCAAGAGAGAGACACACACATAGTAAACAAACCACCTTGTTTGATTTAGGCAGTAACAATAGGGTGAATTTACCTGAAGAGATGTCTTGCATCTTAAAGAAGGAGCCTTATGCCAGACATCCAACTTTTAGATGTCAAAAGTGAGCTGGTATGAATCACAGCTCTAAAATATAAAATAGATTAGCAGATGAAATATTATGCTTCTTTTCTATTGATCACGATCACACAATTTGATCGATACAGAAAAGATGCACATTTGTTTTCAAGATACATCTTTGAGCAGAGCCAGTAATCCATAAATTACATGTAATAATCACAACTGAATTAAAAAATGACAGCTAAGGTTGTGTTCCTCCCAAACTTGCTGTGCAGATGAACACTCTAATCTGTATGGGCATCACAGCACAGGACCAGCAAGGACCTCAAGAGAGCCTCAGTGGGTTCCTTTGCTCCATGGCAAGGGTGACTAGGTCTTGATCATTCTTGTCAGATGTTTGTCTAAGCAGTTCCCAAGGATCTCCAGTGCCAGAGCCTCAACAGTTTCCCCAGGCTCATCTATTCCAGTGCTACACTACGCTTACCATCAGAAAAACTTTGCTAGTATCTAATCTAAATCTTCATGCTAATTCAAACCAATTACTTCCTGCACTATCCACCGCTGGCACAGTCAATTATTTTATTTCACCTTTCAGCACGCTTTTATGTATTTGAACAATGATGTTGCATGCCTCTTTGGCATGCTTTAATTTAAATGACACTTCAACCATTCTTTATAGATTATGATTTCCTGACTTCTTCATTGCTCTCCTAAGGATTCTGCTCAGCTGGTCCACATTTTTCTTGAAGTACAGTGCCTGAAACTAGAGAGAGCTGAGTCCTTATTAGTGATAATCAGAGAGAAGGGATTACTTCAAGTGTTTTGCACATTGAATTTATATGTTCCCATATAATGCCAAATGCTGTTCTAAGCCTGTATATGAAGACTGAAAATTTGAAGACTATAATGCTGATGAAGCTGAAGCAATGCAAAAAGTGGTCTCATTTTTCTGATAACCCTCATTTTTGTAGTATCAGGAGCTATCTAGCAGCTAATGTAGATATTAGTAGCTAGATATAAGAAGAAATGCAACCATGGAATTACCATTTCAGAAACAAGTTTAGGGTTTAGACACAGTTGAATATCTGTTCTTTGGTTGTGGTTACTTGACAATGAAGCCCAATATATTGTTTTTTTGCCCTCATAGAGCGGACGAGTCCTAAGTGTTAGTAATTCAAGCATCTCCGCACTGTTCTGCTTGGTATCTTGAACTGTGACCTGGGCTCACTTCCTAAATGGAAGCACGCTGCTACCATGACTACTGCTGACGTTAGCTGCCAGGCGAGCTTAGCTTTAGTATCTCAGTTATAGTGACAGTAAAAAAGTTCAGAGTCCAAAAGTGATGAAGTGTTTCCATATAGAGTATATAAGTGGTTAATATGAAATAAGTATCAAGATAGAAGCCCTGCAACTGGACCTTGCAGCTGTCACTGTTTTGTTGACCGTACTTTTGACCTTTGAAAGATAAAGAAAGAATCTGTTGCAGATCCCCCTCTTTACCAGCTCCTGCCATACCTTCAGATGTTACCCAGACCAGCTCCATCTCCCCCCACAAGCACCTAGGTTGGAGCTGCTGTAGCATTAGCACTCCAGGGCCACTGGATTTCGAAGCTGGTGCTGTTACAGCTACTGCTTCTTGCTGGGCTTGTGAAAGTAGACATAATGACATGTAGCGTTCTCATTGACTAATGGAGCTGGCCAAGACATCCTCCCTTTTTTGTCTGTGCTCCCCAACAGAAAACAAAGTTGAAAATCCCATATCTGGAGAGCTTTTTTAAAGCAAGGTTACATGCTTTGGTTACTAAAAAAAAGCTACTCTAAATAAATAAATAAATAAATAAATAAATAAATAAATAAATAGAACTAATCCCATCCCATCCACCTCTGCATATCCACATGCCATTTAGTTATCAGTGAATTACTGGCTTTGAGAAAACTAAGCCCGAATCGCTATTTTTAATTGTGTGGACACATACAGATTAACATATGATATTATGTTGTATATTTGGACTTATAATTAATGAGAAAAACATTTAAATGGTTACAGAAGCCTATTTTGTGTAGCTAATGGACTAGATCTAGAAAAACCTGGAGATCTGGAAAAAGCTGTAGATAACATAGACCTTTGGAAGTTAACTGCATAGGCTAGAGTATGAAATAAATGGTTAAGTTTCACTGCTCTTTGCCAAAATTAGTACTTTTTTGTGAGTTCTCTGTCTGGTGACTAGCTTCTATGGTGACTTCAATATAATTCAGAAATGACAGTTTGCCCTTGAATATGATCAGTAATGGATCTGCATGACCTGTCACTGTAGACATGGTTGTCAGGGCTCTTCTCTTTTAAACTAATGCTCTTCCTAGATGAATTCACTAACATTCAGCCTACTTTATCAACACAGTACTTAAAGTTTGCTTTACATAGTGCCAGAAGGATACTGGGATTGTATTTAATTGAAATAAATTCCTGTTGCAGTAATTATATTTTGGTATGTCCTTTTCTCCTGAACCTATTTTCCTAAAGAAGATGAGGAGTTCTAAAACTAGATGTTATTTTCCTATTTAGATAAATTATTTAAAATTGCCTTGAATTTAATTTATGTTCGGAGCTGACTGCAACACATTCATGTTCTAAGGCAACTTTTGTACAACTTTGCTCTCATAATGTACATTTAGCAGAGTTCCAGCTGGCAGCTAGAGGCTTTTGAACCTTCAGCAAGGTTCAGCCTCAGTGGTGTAACATTAGAGTAGTCGAAGTGCAATGCATCCTTTTCCAACTCATTAACAGAGTTCAGAAGGTTTCAACTGAGAGTTCATGTCAGCATTAGAAAGTCTAAAATTGCTGTAATGCTCATTTTCTGCAAGCTCTGTCTGCTGATGACAAAATTATTTTTTTTAAGCTTAAAAAAAAGAAAAATCTCAGTAACCCATGAGGGCGAGCATAGCCATTCAAGGCATGCGTTTTACACTTAATGTATGGAGAGGAACTATGCTGTGCAAGTGCAGTAAGTCTGCATGCCAGGGGCTTTGGACTCATTGCACAGGCAATATAGAATCAATCTGTCCGTGGGTGTACACTATTGCTTACATGCAGTAGATAGAAGGAAGATTTCATCAGATCTGCTGTTTCTGAACTTAAAACTGATGGGAGTCAGCAGTTATTTTTAATAATGAATCTTTTAATCCTATGTCATTAATATGGTAAATACAATGCCGATTTACAGAGAGCTCTGAGTATACTTTTTCTTCAAAGGAAATATGTGATAGAGAGAATTCAAGTCTTACATTCCCGAGATGTTATTCTTCAACATATCAAAAACGGTGTTAAAATGCATGATACAAAAATCCTTCCTTTTGCTTTCTTGCAAAGACAACCAAAAAATCTAAATCTACCTCCAGGTTACAAACAGCAAATGTAAAAAAATTAGCAAGGAAAGGAAAGCTTTCTACACTAATGAAAGGCAAGGGTTTTCTTTTACACATACACAGATTCAGAAACCAGTCTAATTGCTGTCCTTCCTCCTGTTGGTTCTCATTGTAAAGACCCTGGAGCAGTTAGTACGTAGTCTTAAGCAGAAGTCTCAAGTCGGGGATCTCCTACGAGGTTTTGAAGGGCTCAGACAATGTTCTGGTGATGGAGAGTGGCGGCTGGGAGGTCTCTGGGGCAAGGCACAATGGCAGGCCAGTGGGGAGGCTGTGCTGCCTGGCTGGGATGGGTGCCTCTGAGTTTGTGCAGGGGCAGAGTCCTCTTGGGGTGGCGCAGATCTGGTCGTGTTTGCTGTTTTCTGCACAACTAACCTCACTTCCCTTCTTCTCTGCCGACAGGCCAGGCCTGCAGTGTGCCTTCTGGTGACATCAGGTGACTTCTTGCCTTTCAAGTTTACGCACTGAGGCAAGGGGAAGAATGTAAAGCTTCTTACTCTCAGGCCTTATGTTGTAACCTGGTGTTTCAGGCTGAATGCCATGAAATGTGACTTACTGTTCCTCCAGCTAAACAGATAGTGTTTCAAAGAGTAATGACCTGTTTTGTTTTGGTTTTTTTTTTCTTGTTTGGTTTTGTTTGGTTTTTTTGGTTTTTTTGTTTTTTTTTTAAAGTTTCTAAGGGATCTTTAATTAATTTTCAGTCAGGATTATCTGGGACATTTTAAATAGTAACCAAACTGTACTAATTGCAACTTAAACAAATGAAATAATTGATGTTTCAGAATATAAACATATAAAATAACGCATTCCTGTTCAAGGTGTCCTTCTAGTTTTATCTTTCTCCTGAAGGAAGATACTAAAGGAAAAACAGAAGATCTCATTTCTTATGTGAGCTGAAATACTGGTATCTTTTTTTTCTAAAGTGTTCTTTTTAGGTTTCAGGATATGGTAGCCATGGCAGATAATCTTTTTTTATCCTTCAATAGCCTCTGACTAACATGTGTCCTGAAGTGGTGTCTCGGTTTTGCCATCACAGTTGCTGAAGGCAGACAGAGTCAGTTTTTAACAGCACTGCTGTATTAACATTTACCATAGATCAACATAAATGTAGATTATTAACAATTTTACCACTTGATGGAGCTTGAAGCAAAAGGGGGCCTTTCCTGCAGACTGCTTCTACCACTCATTTCCCCAGAAATCCAAACACTGTGGGATAAAATGTAAGTCTAAGATTTCTTGTGGCACTGGAGACTCAAGCTACAGTGTAACAACCTGTCCTCTTTTTTTCCTACCTGCCATCAGAACAATAGTTATTGTTTTCTGCTGTAGGGCTGAACTCTGACATAAGGCTCAAAACAGCTTATGCAGGTATAATTGCAGAATTGAAAACGTGACATGAAAGGCTAGTTACACTGTGGTTGCATGCCCTCTAGCTGATGAAATTGTCCATTTCATCTCATGTTCACACCAGCCCCTCCCTGCAGAGATTTAAATTTGCACCTTCCGGGTTGACTTAACTACCACGTTATCCTGTATTGTGTGTGCTACACCTTTTGCTGACTCTCTTCCACTTTGTAGAGGCCAAATGTTCTCTAAGACAATAAAAAAGAGTAAATACAACTTGGTTACGATATATTTCTGAGAATAGAAAAGCCTTGACTTCAACTTCTGTTCTGAATCAAAACATGGGTGTGAGCCAAGATTTATCACCTTCCAGGAAAGTGCTTTAATACTGAGTCATTTTTCTTCTCACTGGCTTAATGAATATTTAAGTAGTCCATGCAAAATGGAACAGAATCAGTGGGACAGACTATGAACAAACTTCTCTAGAATACATTGCATTGCTGTAGCTAGGTCGTTTTTCAGGAGATATGGCTTCAGATTCTCACAGGAAAAAGAAAAAATTGCATCTGCCTCTTATAATTTGGATGTATATGTTTTTGTTTCCTCAGCTATTTTTTTTTCCCTTCCCCCCCCCCCCCCCCCCCAAGTGCTACCAAATAAACCATTTGGAATATAAGGAAACAAGTAATTTTGGATATTTTAAAGTTGATTATTTGGACATTTAAAAACATCTAATTTGAAATTTAAACCCAATTTGCAACTAGTTTAGCTATTCTGAAAATGTTGGGTTGGTTGCTTTTTTTTTTTTTTTTGTATAAATAATCTGCTTTAAAAAAAAAGATGCTCTCTAGACCAAAGAGCTGCTCAGGTCTCACAGAAAAATGCAATGTGCATTCTCTTGCCACTGCTACAGAAGAAAAGTTTTATCTCCATCCACTTGAAGGACAAGAACGAAGCAGTGGGATGGTTGATGTGTTTTCCTAAAGGGACATGCTAGTTCATGAGGTATTAGAGTATACACAGAAAGATGATTTTTGTAATGCTTGGACATGGCAGTTGAGCTCATTTTTCCTAAAGGGTCTGCAAGGATGAAGCAGCTTGAGCTTCCTGGACAGCTTAAGCTGACATAAGGCTGCACTGAGGCTGAACAGGCAGTCTCATCCTCTTCTAGTCCTGGTGTGGCGTTCTTACCCTGTCTCTTGCTCTGACATTAGTCATCCAACAAAAGTAGTTCGAATATGACTGACTAACTGGCCTGAGAGAAAAACAGGTGGTGGTTTTTTTTTTTTTCTTTTTTCTCTGGGCTAGTTCCATGTTGGCTTGCCAGTCTCATCTACTCCATGGCTGCATAACTCCTAGAGCCTTTTGGCAGATTTGCTGTCTTAGACTGGCTTAAGCCAGATATAAAATTTTAGAAGGGGAGGGTTAAAAAAAAAAATCCTTTTTGAGAAATGAATGAATGCCAAGAATGCACAGTTGATGCTGGTAGAATTACACAATGAGGCAGGGGCACAGTTACCTGTTTCCTCCATGCATCCATCTGTGAAGGTCTCCAAAGAAGGCAGCACATCCCTTTGTTTGTGTCGTAACTATGTGACTTGTTGTGTTTGTATAACCCTCAAGTCAGATTAAAAGTAGACATTATTATCCTTTCCTAGCCACAAGTCAAGGTATTTGTTTAAGTGCTGCAGTTCTGCCTGAGTAGATCTTATTAAAAAAATGTGGAAATACATTCTCCAAACCCCTGGGATAAGCTTACAAAGAGCAAGTTTGCTTTTCACATCCCTATTCACCATAGTGGAGTCATTCAGACTTTCTCTTCATAACAGGTAGGTCTTGCAGCAACACCTATAAATGAGTCAAACTTACTTTATAACCTTGCATAATGTATGTGATTCACTACAATGCTTCTATTAGGGTTCATAGTTTTTGCAGCTGATGTATCTTCAGAAATATAAATGCAACATTTCAGTGTCTCTGTCCACACATTTTTAGAGCTTAATCGGTGATGAAGGATGTTAGATGCATAATATTGCTAGTTCTTAAATTATTCAATGTTATTATTTTTCACATTGATCCAGTACTTCTTGTACTCAAACTTTAACATTATACCTAAACAATAGCAATTGTTGCTATGGTGTTGTTCTTGCTTATAGAAGGACATTGTCAACCATAAACTATATTTTTAACTTTCTCAGCTACTAAACAGGAAGCACCTCCTCCCTTTGTTGGTGTGTGCAAATGTATTATGTCTCTTGATGGATATCGTTAATTTGATTTTTAGGGCTAGAGTGGTTCCAGAACTGATGAATATATTTGCATAAAAAGTCAGTCTTGTGCCTGTCATGGATGGGCTGTGTTCATTATTAAAATAATGAGTTCTGGAGGAATCACTCAGTGTTAAAAGAATCTCTCCCTATACACTTTCTGCCATGTTTATTTGTTATTTGTATTCTGGTGGCAGGCACAACAAGCTGGATGCTGGCTACACATTCAGGATGAGTCTGTCTGTAAAGGAACAGAGCTCACAGTCAGACTCCTACCTCCCCAGCACAGAGAATTTCCAGTATTTGGACAGTCATTTTGGAGTCAATGTTTTGGTTTAAAATATCAAGCTAACAAAATGCTCTTTGAAACAGAAGCTGGTAAACATATTCCACAAATGCTAACTTTAAGAAAAAAATATTCCCAGTTTTTACTAGCTCTTCTCGTGTTCTTCTTGAACACTTCTTTTTGCAGAAAAAACAAGAGTCACAATGAAATCTTTGACTTAGAGAAGTTTTTGTTTTCTTAATATGGTAAGTGTCCTTTTTCAATGCATTCAATAATAAAATAGATCATAATCAAAAACATAAAAATAACTCCCATATTTTTGGACTTCATACACCAGATTATAAGGGTAATGGGAAAAAACCTGAACAGAAGGGGTTTACTAGTTACTAAAGCTTGGGGCCAGATTGAACTGTTAGGCATATGAGCATAAATCTGGAGTTATGCTCTCAAGAGCAATCAGATTACTCCAGGTTTATGCTTGGCTACCTGAGATCAGCATCTGGCCAAGGATTTGTTTCTGTAAGTACCTTTTTGTAATTAACATTCTCAGTAAAAAGAAATATCGAAAAAGAAAATGTCAAGCTGTCCAGGTTTTGATAAATACCTTGAACAACTGTAAATCTTTTTATCAGGCTTTCTTTATTTTGAATTAAAGGAGACAGACACCCATGGCAGACTCCAGTCTGCATTTGATTTTCTTTCAGGCTATATCATAAATACTGAAACAGTAATTTAAAATAATGCCTACTGTTGAACTAGAACCTTCCATCCTCCTTTCCACATCAAGATATTTTCTATTACCTATACACAAAAGGTGGCAGAAGCAATTGTAAAAAGATTAACATACAGAGAAGCTAGAGATGCCCCTTTTCTATAGTAAGCCATTTAGGATGAGTAGATTTTACAGGACTAATCTAGTAGTATGATGTCGGCAGCATCATGTTTGAAATTATTTCTTTAATCCATAAAAATTTCCTTAATATATAAAAATAATTTCTTTAATACATAAAAATACGGTAATTTCCTTGCTATGTTTCCAGATCCTCTCTATGTGATCATTTATATTGCATCATTATAATGAAAATCCCCACTGCTGGATTCTCATACCAACTAACTCATATTTGCATCTGCACTTTTAGTCGGACAGAACTTTTGTTTCCTCGAGCTGACAAATGTTGCTATGGTCTCCTTATTCTCTCTTTCTTTGGCATTAGAATTTGTGTTCAATTCATCTCTGTTTCAGGGATTAACCAGAGTCTTGCTGCGATTTTCTTCCTAATACAAACGTTCTGTTTCCTCAAAGTCTGAGCTCTGTCAAAGGCATTGTATTTCTCCTTTTAGGCTATACTTCATTTATTTTTTCACTATTGTAACTTGGTTTTCATAACAGCATGCCTTTCTTATTGTTTTTGCAGTCTGAATAGCAAACAAGGACTTTCCAGTCAGCCATGTTATTTTTGTTTCTTAATACACAAAGAGGGGAAAAAAATCCTCCTCTTGTCTAGACTTCCTCATCTAGGAAGACAAATTTTTAAAAATGCTTCTTATATGGGAAATATTTCCACACTATAGAAATGACCTTGTGGAAAATGATAATTCATAACAAATTCATGACAATATTTATTTGCAAAAATTCCTAGTATACGCTGTATGCTTTTTGCCTCTCTAAAAAGGGACAGTTCATGGTCCTTGAAGGTCTGATTCAGATGACTTATCATAAAGTGGATGTTTAAGAGGTGTTTGTAAATTACCAGTTTAGGAACCTTGGGAAGCTTCTCAGGGAAATTACTGTACCTCCTTGAGGACTGCTGAAGAAGTCATGGAAGGATGTAGATAAGAAAATGCCTCATTTCAAATGTGCTTCAGAATAAAATTTAAGTAAAGACTAAAATGTTGGTTCATATCTAAAACAAAAGAGGAAGTAAAGAGGAAAATTTTTAAGAAAGCGTCCTGATGTTTGGCTTTGGAAAGGGACCTGGAGATCACAGTGAGAGTAGCTTCAGTAGAGCAGGAATATTGGAAGCCAAGCTAGAAGTCAACTGGCTCCAGAAGAGGAAGCTGGGGCATTCTTTGTAGGCAGTACATTGCATGATTTTAGAGATCAGGGGAACAGCTGGAATGAAACCAGTGTTTGAGAAAGGACTTAGAAAGGAGTAGGGAAACCAGGGAATTCCCTGAAAGAAATTTCTGAATTTTCTGAAAGAGAAAAAAGAAATATAGGACAGTGAGAGGCTGAGAAGAAAGGTGTCAGAGGGGAGCAATACAGAAGCAATAGAAGGAAAGAGGTCAAACCGATGACTGGGGTAGAAGAGATGGTTAAGTATCTAATAAAGAGCTGAAAACTACTCAAAACTGTACAGTTTTGGAAAAAAAAAAAAGCCTGAAAAAAGCCCTTTTTTTTTTTTAAAAAAAAAAGCCCTGCCAGGGCATGTCTGAAACATATGGTGTTCTCAACAGCTCAATTTTAAGGAGCAGCTCCTTAGGTTTGCCAGTTTACACTAAGAGGATCAGCTCTCAGGTTTATTGTTATCATAATGACAGAGGTTTTTAAAAGTCAGTGTTTCTGTTATACAGAAGACATATACAATCACAGAGGAATTAATTAGCTCTGACAGAAGTCAGTCTGACAGTGGTACTCAAGAGAATATGATAGTCAAAAGGGAAACAATGACAACAGACACAGCAAGATTATTCCTTTTGCAAAGCATTAGAAAAACTTGTTCATTGGCACATACAATGAATCAGGAAGTCTTCAACATCTTGGATGTAGAAGCTAAGCATATAATACGTCATTGCCACGC
The DNA here is from genome assembly GCF_047370975.1 of Nipponia nippon. Classification (NCBI taxonomy): domain Eukaryota; kingdom Metazoa; phylum Chordata; class Aves; order Pelecaniformes; family Threskiornithidae; genus Nipponia; species Nipponia nippon. The sequence continues at coordinate 91,104,351 of NW_028262358.1, read as the reverse complement.
TGAGCAAAACCTGAAGTTTTTAATAGTCTGTTCACAACAAGATGGATTAATGATTGGCAGAGAAATAAGGAACACAGAAAAATAATTCAGAGAATTAAAGGATCAAATTGATATGGTTCTGGTGAAGCAAACAAAAAATTTAAAATTTGAAGGGGAAAAGGAGGGTAAGAAATAAAGACAAACTCAAACATTAACTTGGAGCAAAACTAACAAAATTTGTTCTTTTTTCCTTGTTGTTTTCTCTTTTCAACTTGTAACTCGATTGAAGGAGACTTCAAAGTTTATTTAACTTACTTTGGTTTTCTAAGCCCAACCAAGGATGCTGTACAAGTGAAAGCTTTTTCATGTGGGGTTGTTTTATATTTACAAATGATTGTTTCTATACATGTGATGACTGAATTACAGTGTATGTGCAGCGTACCTGAAAGTGCAATCGAAATTTCTTATATGCACAATAATTGCACTTAAAAAAGTCTCAAGAAGGAATAACCGTTGATCATAACACAAAAGAGATTCCCATCAAATTTACTTTTTGGCAAGGGGGATGTAAATGACATTGCAGTTAAAAAGCCATATTATTACCTTATGCTCTGTTTTCAGATGGTTTAGAATTCATGTTGGGAAGAGACATGTAGCAGATCTTCAAGTATGAGATGATGTGGAGCCCACTGTAGATGTATGTCCCTTTCAACAGCAATGTGTCTTGTATAATTCATGCCCTCAAGCTTCTCTCATTGAACAACACAGGAAAGTTTTGTCTTGTCATCCTTTAATTGCCTAAGTTACCATCTTAGGGAAAATGGCACTGGAGAGCCATTGATATTTCTTATATTTCTGTTGAGAGATCTGCTTTCCTATCATTACTTCTTTACACCATTAGTTTGAACCTTACAAAAATCGTACTGTTCTGTTTTCATTTCTATGCTATCAAGAGATTTCTAGGCAAACCAAATATCTTCTAATTTTAAACTCTCAGTGCTTTGCAATGGACTTATTCTGTTAACTGATGGTCTCACCTGCAGTGTGCTGGGGAGGGCTGCACCCAGTACATTATTGGTGACCTGTTGTCCTTAGAGTCTAAGTCTTGAACCAAGCATCTTAGCTTTGTTTTGTGCAAATGAAGAGCTGCCTCTGAGCATTCCTGGGTCACCATCGCAATCTCAGCAAGTCTGATCCCTGCCACTGGGAGTGCTGTGCCAACACGGGTAACAAGTGTCCCAGAAGAACAAGCCAGCAACCAAGTAGATAACTAATAACCCAAGTAGCAGGGAGTGATATTCAGGGAAAAGACATTCAGAACAGAGACCAAAATGACTCCAAGTAAAGGCTGGTGTCATCTCCTATACAGAATGATCAAAACACTTTTTCAGCGAGAAGTCCTCTAAGCCTCTCGGGGGTGGCAGCAAAGGCCGGATATGCAGGTGGTGCTGAGAGGGTGACTTGGTTCTCACCAGGACGCCAGAGCTAATAATATATACAAAGCACATAGTAACATTGGTCTCAGCTCTAGATTTAACAGTGATTATGAAACCTGGCTTTATTTCTCATAGGTATTTCTGTGCCCAGGAATGTTAATTCTTCTTGTACATTCTCACTTAGCTGCTATTAGTAGCAAACTATTTTTTTCAGCTTAAGAAAGAAGTTCTTCATAAAAATGTGTTGACTTGTGCTTTATGTTGCAGTGGATTTTTGGATGATTTCTCTATAACATAATGCAGAACTATTTGAATGTGAATCTGATTTCTTCCAAGTTTGGGAGTATTTGGATCTCAATTCTGCATAACTACTTAGTGAAACACTGGATGACAGAAAGTTACTAAAATCAGACTGTTGGGTTTTTTTCTAAAGCTATCACAGATCAAATTACAAGTTATGAGTGGGAAGGAGGGAAGAGGGAAAAGAAAAACAGAGTTATGATATTAGACCTCTGAAGAAAGTGGAGTGTTTCTGACAGAGGAAGCGGAGGAAGTTTAGAGACAAATTAATGTAAAAAAAAAGAAAAGATGATTACTGGATGTTAGTTTCTCTCTCAGTATGTGCTTTAGTGGATCAAAAAAATGGTTTGCAGATAGAGGCTGCTAAAAAGATCAGTAATACTGATCATAAAAAATGAATTTCTCAGATATAAAGAGTGGCTTTTGTCCAAAAATAAAATTGAAAATTAAATTATAGAAAGCAGTAATATAGCAAGGTAATTGCCAATATGTTCAGATGAGATAGCAGATAAGAGAAAATGATTCAGTAAGAAAATTACAATAGTATATAGAAAAATACTTTTTAAAAAGTCACTATTTTTATTGTCTAAAGGGAATAAAACTGTCTTTTAAGAAAATTATCAGATTTTCTGGCATAAGAATTAAATAATGGCTAGATAACAAAGCGCTTGCATAAAGACTTACTTAAAATCCTACTGCATAGAGAAAAAGCCTAAATATATTAGTCATCCACATAACAAAAAAGTATTATTTGTCTCTAATTTCTGTTAAGATGCCTTAAATTATCAATGTTTAGTGTTTTAATCATATTTTTTCCTTACATTACCTGGAAGCAGATACCACAAGAAGACAGGAATTCTTATGGACAGAGCTCAGGATGGGTTGAGCCCAGACCTGGTGAAGGCATGGTGGAGGTCCTCGCTACAGCAGTCTGAAGCCATGTAGCTGGGATGGACTGCTTCCCTACATGGGCCAACACATCTGAAGGCAGTGGAGTTGCCCCACCTTGCTGTAGCCACAGCTTGTAGCTTTAGCCCATGCAATAGGATTCATCTCCTTTCTCTTTGTTTTGTTGCACTTGCACCACCACAATGGTGCTGGGTTTAAAACTAGAGACTGGAGGTTAGGGTTGAAAAAGGAGGGACATAGGAAGGCCCTATCTCTCCCTGCCACTGTAAATCTGCCTGTGACACCATAGCCAGGTGAGATTAAGACACCTGAAATTAAGCATCTACATGGGTGTTATGTGTCTAAGCTTCTTTTGTAGTCAGTGGAGATCCATCCAACATTCAGCAGAATATCTGCCTAGGCTTCGTTGGCTGCAATGAGGTTTCACTGTATGGACTGTAGCATGCAATAGCCTGAACACAGAGTCTTCTAGGGTTGTTTTGGATGCTTTGTGTAACCCTCCCTCAGTGCGTCAGCTTGTTCAAGTAATTTTTAGTGTGTGTAAGCAAGGTACACACTGCTTAAAAGTGTAAAGCAGTTTTTTATTGTTGACTGTGTGCAATAGATGCAGCTAATGCCTTCCTAGGGTAAGCACTACTATGCTCTCCGTGTCCGCTAAGGGAAGAGTGGGCCTCTGCTGTTCCCTGCATGGGCTGATCCTTGTTGTTTCTGAGTTGCCATCTTCTGACTCCCAGCTGATTCACTAAAGCTTCGATATGTTTTCCTGTTCGCATTTTTTCTCTTGAGTTGTGGTCTGTGCACATTCTCACAGTTCTTCCTTATAAATTAGTGATATCCTCAGAAGTCTGAGCTGATCTTATGCAGTGGTGCTGTGTCAAAACTAGACCTGAGGAGCAGGTAGACAGACAGATGAGGAGATAGGTAGGAGGAAGGAAATACCTAGGTGACTCAGGACATCCACAAAAGGCGAGCAGACATGGCACTGGTCCTATAGGGAATTGCACCCTCTGGAGTGGAAGCTGAAGGCCAGGCAGGACATCGGACATGGCTTTAGAACTCAAGTTGGAGGCAACTGAATCAAGTCCTACACAAGGTAGATGTAAACACCCAGTGCACCTGTAGACACCTACATGTGGATGCTTAAATGTAGGGATCTTAATCTTGAACTGAATCTTGCCCTAGCTGCTAATCTTAGAATAGCCATTCGGGTGCTCAATTGCACAAATTGGGTGAGATGTATTCAGGCCATAGAGGTTAAGATTATGATTTTGCTGTGAAGAGCCTATAATCCCCAAACCATTAGCTCAATCCAAATGCACCACTTCTTGTTTGTCACATTAGACATTGCTTTACTTGATGTGTGTCAGACTCTGCCTATTTCATTTATTCTGGACATGCTGGCTATACATATGTTGAACTAGCATTTACACAGACTTTCCAAGATAATGTGGAGTCATTCCACTCTGGGCACTGTAAGATGATTTGCCTTCTCTTTCTGACTCTAGCAGCTGTTGTCTTCCATAGCTCTGACTTTGCGGTTGTTAATAGTCAAACTATATTTTCTTCTTTTTTTTTTTTTTTGAAAGACTGTCTCCTTAATTTAAGACTACCACTTGATGCTTTTGGTTGGCAGTAGGTTCTCCAGGCACTAAAAATCCATGCCCAATAAGATGGTGGGTGCAATGGATGTAGACAAAGCATGCAAGATAGAGAAGGTGGATGTGGTAATTGTGTTTTCATCCCAAACATAAAAAGTGTTTTTTGAGCAGAAAACTACAGGAATACTGCAGGTCTCTATGACTGTGAATATTCACAGGGAACATGTTGCATTTATGCATTAAGGCTCAATACATCTTTGTACTGAATTGGGATGAGACTCAGTACAAACCAATACTTACTAAGCATGACTAATTTTATGGACTACATTGCAGAAGGGTTGATTTTTTTTTTGCCAAATAAAACATACATTTAAATGTAACTCTGTGTTTGCTAGCTTGAGGACCTGAGGTGAGCCTTTTTAATTGTTTTGTATAGATTGCTTGGATACTTAATAAAACACTCCGGCATAGCTACAGCTTCCCATTTCTTGCAATTGAATGGACAACAGCGAGTACTTAAACAAAACCACAGGGCTTCTTATGCTTACAAATATGTAAAAAACAATTTAGAGCCCTGGCATTAGTCCTGCTGACTGCTAACAAGAAGTAAATGGAATTTTACACTATCAGATAAGGTACAATATGAAAAAAATTACAACACTAACTAAAACTGAAGTATTTACAAAATGCTCAGGAAGATCTAGTGGTGCAGGCATCAGTTGTCTGAAAAAGCTCTTCTTGGTTTTGTTCCTCTCCAGTCGTTACTTCCATCTGCACAGTGAACAACAGGGGACGTTTGTCTGTAAATGATGCTTTGTTAGTATCACGTGTTTTCATGCTTATACTGAGTCCAGCACAGAGATGTGTCCACAGTGTAGAGTCCATCTGGAGATTTTGGGGGTTCAGTATCAGTCTGAGCAGGTGTTTCATTAGTTTTCAGTAACACTTGCTTGGTATTGTCTGTTGTATACTGGCAATGGTATAATAGCTTTGATTTTTGTTTGCAAGAAGTCCTGTAGGCTGTGGCCACTTGGCTTGTATATTTAGACATATTTTTCCTTTATATACCTTATGCTGTGTTCTAGTAGTGAAACTAATATGGCGAATCTCATGAAGAGACTGAGTAATTGAGAAAGCAGCAATGCAAAATACACTTCCACTGTAATATAACTAATTTATAATTTTAGATCCTGGCTGTTATCCAGAAAAACACCACAGCTTGGCAATGGAATAGAAAATTTGCATTTTCTGTGACTGAAAGTGAGAAAAGTTGTTAAGGTTAATTCAAGATCATTTTGGTAACTCAGAAGACAAAATTGTACTAGTGCTTAAAAACACTGAATTTTTTTGTGGAAAACAATAGTACTAGATTTTGTCAATATTTTTTCCTGTAAAAAATCAGCTAATGATCTGTGAATACAGTAGAATTTGTTGTTCATTTTTATAAAAAGGTGATCCCCATGTATTGTATAGAGCACTGCCTTAAATACTGCTAGTACAGAATTTATACAGGGAAATTCATGTTCCATTATGCCGTCAGTATCTCAGAAACCTCCCTGAATTTAAAACCTAGATCTTCAGAAGGAAGGATATTGCTTTAAAATAACTTTCAGGAAATGCCACAGGATTAGGAATATCCTAATGAATATTTATGAGCTATGGTCTGAAAGGAGATCACTTTAGCATGATGCCTCTAATACACAATAAAAACAGAGTAAATTAAGTATTGGCCATTAGGTCTGAATCTACATTAAAAGAATCAATTTCTCTCTTACAATAGAGCAATCCATGAATTTGTTCATTTGAATGAATGAAGTTATATTTATGTGTAAGTAAAGTAAGTGAGAGGAAAATTAGTACTTGGTATTAAAGACGATCCTCAATGTTACAAATGCTTTGAGTAGATGGCAGAAAATCCATAGTGACAGCGGAAAATAAGATGAGGTAGCAATGAGAAGTTGGTTATCAGCACAGAAAATCATGAAAATACTAAACAAGTAGGTTCTCTTCTAGCATTCGCACATCAGAGAGTGAGAGTCATAGATCCATAACTTTTAACAAAATGTTTTCCTCCTGCCAAAAATCCTTCCAGTCCAACACTGACTTGAATGACAGGATAAAGCTATGAGTATTTGTTTCCTGGAAAATAGTATATTTAACTTGCTAATGTTAAAGAAATTTATGTGGACAAGACACTATTATAAGGCAGAGGAAAAGTTCTCGGTAACTGTAGCCAGGTAAATGAAATAACAAATTGAAGTGTTTGTAGTAAGCACTGTTAGAGAATTGAGCTACTGTGGCAATCAAAAGTGTTCAGGTGCTACATCTGGAGGGCTGCGTCCAGTTCTGGGCTCCCCAGTACAAGGAGGACATGCACACATGAAATATGGATAAGATAAGTGGACTGAAAGGTGGACTGAAATGTGGCTGAACTGCCAGGCTGAGAGTGGTGTGATCAGCAGCATGAAGTCCAGATGGAGGCCAGTCACTAGTGGTGTACCACAGGGTTTGAAACTTGCACCAGTACTGTTTAATGTTTTCATTAATTATCTGGATGATGGAATCCTCAGCAAGTTTGCAGATGGTACAAAATTGGGAGGAGTAATAGAGTTCAGAGGGACCTCAACAAGCTGGAGAAATTGGCCAGAAGGAGCCTCATGAAGTTCAACAAAGGGAAATGAAAAGTCCTGTACCTGGGGAGGAACACCAATACATGCTGAGGGCCACCCAGCTGAAAAGCAGCTTGATGGAAAAGGACCTGGGACTCATGGTGGACAACAGCTTGACCATGAGCCAGCAATGTGCTGCAAAAAAGGCTTGGGCCGGGGGGGTGCGTTTCTTATCATTGTGAATAAATACCTGTTGGGAGACAGCAAAGAAGACAGAGCCACACTCTTCTCTGTGGGACTCGGTGACAGGACAAGAGGCAGTGGACCAACTTTCCTGATCACTTGTGTGTGGGATCTGTTTGTCATGGTGTTGTGCAGGCTGGCAGCCCTGATGCCATTTGTGACCGAGCCAAAGCAAAATGATTTATTTCTGTGGGAGAAAGAACAGCATAAAAAGAATGCCACAGGTGGATGCCAAAGTTCGTATTTCTTTAGGACAACCTGTTAAAAAATAATCACAGCCTGTCATTGTGAGTTCTACATATTATGGAATGCAAAGCAATATTTTTTGCATGAGGAATATTGAGAACATTATGTATATTATGTGTGAAGCTTGTTTATTGCTGTGTAATTTTCATAGGAATCAGTTATATCTTTGTGATATTTTTTTCTTTTCAGAAAAGCTTTATTGGAAAATGTCAAATAACATAGAATGAGAGGTAAACTAGCTGGACGTCCCTCCACCATGTTTCTTGAAAAGTCTTGTTGAATTTTATCAACAGTTTTAGACTTACTACTGTTATTGTTCACTTATATGGCTCTGAAAAATTCCTTTAGGCAACATTTGAGTGGAAAGTGAGAAACAGAATCAATATAATTTTAATAATAGTAATTTCCCAGAATTGACATACTTAGGTTAATACAGTGGTTTTTATTGTTGTTATTTTTTAGTGTGGGTATTTTAAATTGTGTTCTCTCATTCTAAATGTGTAGCAACTGGTAAAGGAAATAGGTTACTATGAAAAAAGTCAGCAGGCATTAATTTAAGTTACCTTAAAAAATATTTTTATCAATGTTTAAAGGTCAAAGCAGAAAACTTCCTGCATTTTAGACACTGTTTGACTTGTTCAAACTCTGGAAAAATGGCAATGTGTCTGTTTCCTTTCATAGCACCAATCATCCATTAGATATTTGAATTTCATATTAATTCATCAAGATTTAATGCATATAGCAAACTAAATAATCCAAATGTAGACTTTAATGTAGGAATTTTCTAAACTTTGTTTTTAGGTCAATTTGAATTCTGTCATCTATATGCATTTGAAGTGCTATTGATCTTGTGAAAAGTCACAAATAAAATGCAAAATACAGATATTCTGTGTATGGTAAAGTACAGCCCGTCAAGTGAAGAAGACCAGCTTAGTGTCAAACAACACCTGATATGTCGATTTCTAAAACTAGATCTAGGAATTAATACATTTAGAAAAAATAATTCTAGGAGACTATTCAGAATCAAATTACTGAAAATAGTTCATCTATTCATACAGTAGAGATTAGTTACTTTCACCTGTATAACACTTCCAAGTAAATATATCTTCATAACAGAAATGGTTGCTTTCTCTAAGAATTGTCTTATGGCATTTAATAGTCACAATGAATTAAATTTGACTCTTCTGCAGTTTTCAGTCTGTGCTGTAGTGGCCAGTGGGCTGCATTGATCATGTGGGGCTGGAGCCTTGAAAACTGCATGTTTTCATAATGCTTATGTAAAGCAAAACCTGTTTCTTTGGTTCTACCAGATAAATTACATCTAAACATGCTGTTAAATGGTACCTTAATTGCTTAAATAACTGATGTGGCAGAGAGGGTATGTGATTTAAGGCCAGGCTGGGAAGTCATCTAGGAGTAGGAAAGGATACATCTACAACATACACATATAATATACCATGGAAAAAAAAATGATAAATTGTGTATACTTGGACTGTATTTTGAATGTAATATAACTTTGAATAAATTGCTCCACTATTAATTTCTCTTCCTTCTTACTTGAAGTAGCACAATGTGGCAATTAATGAGGATAGCTATTAGTCCTTGTCTTTCTTTTACTGGTGAGCTTGATGGAGTTGTTTGATCAAAAGAGATATACTGCATATTCAGAAAAATAGAATATAACATAAACCTGCTGGTGAATTATTCTTTAGAAAGCTTTAACATTTTTGAGATTATCTGGTGCACAGGCAGGGAGAACAATGATACAGATAAGTTGAAATTCTTGCTGCCTGCCTAAGTTGTTTGCAAGTACAAAACTTGTTTTTCCTTAGGAGGTTTGATGCTCATGTTATTTCACTGGCAAAGGAACTCCATTGTGTTACTGTAAATATGTAATGGATTTAAAGATTTTGCTCCTACATATAAGGTCTCTTACAGTCATGCTCAATTTTATCTGCATGATTGCATTTATTATCATTCAAAACGCAAACTTCTGTCTAACTTGATCAGCTCTAGAGAAGATTAGTTTTTAACCTGTTTATGGAATTCAGTTTACTCAGATAAGTTGCTCACAAACTCCTAAGTTTAAATAAAAACTTCATAGGTTTATAATTAGTTGTGCTTTTTAACTGCCTTGCAGAGTTGACTGGGAATTGCTTTTTTGACTAAGCACTACCAGTATTACCTTGGAAAGCAGCTGCCTTGTTGATGCTGAGGTTGTCCGTGGTCTGTGCACTGCCGCTGACTGCTGCAGGGGACAGAGGAGCAGAGAGTTTGTATCCTCAGGACAGCAGATGGCACTTCTCGCTGCGGTACCATTCCTTGAAATAACCTGGTCATTCTTGTGAGCTCTCACTTTGCTTTTGATTTTTATAGTCTAGCCATGGAGATTTGAATACTAAGTCTGCACATCTTAGGTATAGTCCAAGGTTTTGGACCTTAGAGGGCCAAAGGACAGCTGCAATTCTGCTTTTTTTACCCTCTGAGAGTAGGAGTAATAGAGTTACTACTTTTTTGTTCTGTGAAATCTGTAGAAAAATGAGTCTGTTTTGTCCCTCTGAACTATGTATTTGTCCTTCGAAGGTAAGGACTGCAGGCTTTTTCAAAGTATATCTCCTTTGACCATACAAACCCCATGTAACTGGTTAAAAAAAGGGGCAGATTGCCTTTAAAGACCTTTTTTTAAACAATAGTAGCATAGTAGTACTTTAAAAGTCCAATAAAAGTGAAAGCTGTTTCTCTTGAAATTGCTTATTTCATCAGCTGAACACAAAGTCAGTAAATACTACAGAACTAAAACCAGAGGAGTTGACAACACTTTATTTTTACCCTGGTTTGGATTTCTGGATTAGTTCTTTTGTAGCATCTTGTTTGCTGAGGAATGCAAGGGCGATATGAATTCATATTTAGGATTCAGGTTTTGTTTAAAACAAGCAAAAACTTGTTTCACTTTTTTCCTCACAAAGCCAGCAGGGAATGGCAGACTGACAGTGGAGATTATTTCTTTTCTAGATATATGACTCCTATATGACAAATAACAAGAAGATGACCTATTGCTCCTCTTGAGTGGAAACTTTGGGCTGTGTATCATTTACAATGGAACAAGAACAAAAAAGTTGCAGTTTTTTACAGAGAAAAGAAACAATTCATGGTAGTAGCAACAGTATGGGATGTCAAAGGTTCTCTCTTGGGTTAGAGGGGATATAAATATGCATATGCAAATATAAAATAGATCAGAGAAAAATTAATTTTATTGGATTTTTTTAAAAAATTACATTGTTTCTTACAGTGTAAATAATACATAAGTACACACAGATGCACACTGCTTAGAAATGATATATGTTTAAATTTTAAGGCACGGAAATTATCTGTTTTCTGACTCTTTTTGGTCAAAAGTTTGTCTTGAGCTTTCCGTTTAGTAGAAATATTAATTCTGGCAGAATAGCAGGTTTTGTAGCACCTTTAAAACTCAAAAGCTATAATGTTGACTTGCACATATGCCTATATGCCTAGTTTTAGCTCTAGATTCTAGCTTCACTCAACTCTTTTCTGAGGAGTGCTGCTTCTGCCCGAAAATGCAAATGAGGGAATATTTCTGCTCTGGTGGCACTTCGGTAGAAACAGGTAGGTTTCTAAGCAGACCTGATGACCACATGAGTATCTTTCCAGCTACTTTACCTCACCAGTAGGACAGCCCAGGACACCTGGATTCTCAAAACTCAACAATTTACTATGAGTTACCTTTACTCAGTATGCAATTGCCCAGGTGGACAGCTGGATAATGTTATTTTTAGTTGTTCTTTAACTTGCTAGGCTAGTGGAAGTCACAAACTGAGCTTACAGGAGAACCATGCTTATACCAACAGCCTTTCTTTTTTTCCAAGAGGTACAGTACGTAGCATTGAGGGAGGAATGCAAATTGGGATTATGCATTTGTATCATGGAACAGCAGGATGACATGAGATGATAGCAGGCAAGAAAAGATCTTTGGATGGATCTGCTCCCTCAAGAACACTAGGTAGATCATTGACCTCTTGTAGAAGAAGAAGCATGGGGGGCTGTTGATTATCTTTTCAACCTTGTTCTGCCAGCAGGCAGAACAGGCCCCTCAAATTCAGATTTACTGCCATTGCAGGAGAATAGCCTAAGTCATTGTACAGGCTGTGTTTGCCATTTCCAGTCTACCAGAAGAAAACACCTGTAAGGGCTAAATGAGATAAAATTCACTTTATAGAGGTTTGCTGTTGGTTTGGGTGGTTTTTTTTTTTTTTGGCCAGGAAAAGGAAGGAGTCAAATGATACGACTGTAAATGAGCACCTGGCTTCTGGCGGGCCTGAGAAATACACTGGGAATCAACCTGCCCCAAGGCATAACATTTGAAATCGCCTAGGTAAATCATATACTAGAGAGATAGTGGTTCGTTTGAAATCCTTGATTTCGTATGACATGGACTTACTTTGTTATTTAATAATTATGTCATAGCAGCATCTAGAGGCCTTACTTGCAGTACTAACTGTGATGTTACAAATTGCTTAAAGCAGAGGTCTTTCCAGCCCAGTGTCCTACTTTCAAGAGCTTTTTCAAGAGAAGAAAGGGTTCTTCAAGAACCCACCATCAGTTAACATTTCCTATTAAATACTAGTAGGAAACAATTTTTATGCCTTAGATCACGGAGGTATAGAGTTTATGCTTTCTCTAAAACAATTGTTTTAAAGATATATTTACTGCTATACATCTGATATTGGTGTTATTCATACGACTTCCCAATACTTTTTTAGCCTTGCTAAATTTATGTTTTCAGTAATATCAACTGACAATGAATTTCACAGTGTGATTGTACATTGTATGGAAAATTATTTTCATTTCAATTTTATATTTCCTAGCCACCTTTTCATTTCTATGACTAGCTGTTGTTTTTGTACTCTAAGCAGGGCAAATAGAAATTTCTGATAGATCTTCTGTGTAGAAATTATAGTTTTGTATACTTTATTATGCTCAATTCTGCTCTCATTAGTGAAAAGAGTTAAAGTTTTCATTTAAATATTCAGTCATGTGTACCTTTTAGTTTGCATTGTGTGTTCCTGGAAAACTCTCTTCTGCTCCATTAACTTTGAGACTAGGTGATGGCAGTCCAACTGAGGGTGAGCCATTGCTTGCTATTATTGTATTATAACAATTTTGGAATTATTTTTTACCCCATTCTTCAGTAATCTTGTTAAATATTTGCTTCTGATTACTGCTGCGCACTAGGTGGAAATTGTAACTAACTAGTGTGCAATGACATTCATGTCTACTTTCTAACCTGCAATCATTACTTTAAAACCCTAAATGTGGTTAAAATATTTCATTGTTTCACCTCTAACATTTGCTTACATTGGCATGGGCATTCATTTGTCATTATGATTCACTTCACTTGTTCAGGTCTTTTGAAGGCTTTTCACATTGCTTTCTGATTCTAACTGAACTGTTCTATCTCATTACAGACTCAGCTGCCTCAATATTCCCCCTTGCCACACTTCTAGATCATTTATGCGTATATTAATAGCAAACCTGGTACAGAAGGTAAAGATACATCATCATAAAGTTTTAATGATGGAGTGAGTATAATGCTGTTGAACCCTCTGCTTTCATTAGCAATTCCTATCCAGTCATTTTTTTGCCTTTTACCTCAAGACTACTTAGCCTTTCTAGTAGCCTTCCATAGATCACCTGTCAAGGTCTTCCAGAACAGAAAATACTTTCATGAACTTAGTGATGCTAAAGAGCTGGCAACACATTGGTGATTTTATTTTGGGTCTCCCTCTCCATTTTTACTATTACTCCAGAGCTATTAATCAGTACAATCAGTATGTCAGGAAAGGAAAAAACCTATCTGATGAAGAGCTTTATATATCAATAAAACATGATGTAGGTAAGTAGGTACTGTAACAAATGAGTTGCTTCCATAGGTTTGTAAATGAACATTTAAAAAATAAATGTATGTATAGACCTTGCATATCACTGCATATCTAAATCTTCTTACAAGTATGATTTTGGATCTGAAAATATATCTATACTAGAAGTATCTTCATCAAATCCATGAATAAGAGTTGCACTTGCATTTATACTATATGAGGAAAAAAAACCAGGTTAGTCAAATTTGTTTAGGCTGATTTCAAATGCTTCTGGCACTGTTCTAAGAATATGGTAGCTAACTTCTTGTGCTCCTTTTTGAAATTACAGTTGAGATCCTGGTACTAATGAAGCCAGTGAAGGTCAAGTTCTGTTGATTTAATTTGGGCCAGTGTTTCACTTTCTAAGCTTAAAAACAGTAGGAGTTTTATATTGTCGGTAAATTAGTCTTTTGTTTTGAAGGAAAGAAAATCAGTAAAGTAGATAAAGGGAGTATTATCCAACTCTGAAGAAGAGGGACCAGTTAATGAAAAAGTAAGTACAGAAAATACTCAGCAAGAAAAGAAAAAGATTGAATAAATAAACACATTTCTGTGTATTCATATATAGTTATAAATGTTATTAATATCTGCAATATAACAAACATCATGTACAGAGAAAGCTGAGAAGACATGAACAAAGAGATTCAAGGTACAAACACTTCCAAAGTGTTTATTTTGGAGAAGCCTCTGAGTAATAGAGACAGAAAAAGATAACTCTTGTGCTTTTCTTCATTAGGAACTGCAGACTGAGTAAGACTGCCAGAACAGGAAAAAAGGGAACGTGCAGTCCTTAGCAGCACTGTTTTTTTCCTCTAATGTGGGGAATATCCTTATATGACACCTTCTGCCCCTCTCATGTTGTCTGAAAGGACTGTACTCATGTTATCTAAATGTTATATAAATCCCTAACAAATATTTTCTATTGCCCAGAAACCTGAGAAGTTCATAAGTAAATTGCTGCTTTTCTTCAGGGGGACTGATTGCAATTTTTGTTAATCTTGCCTTGATATTCTTTTTGTACTGAATGATGCAAAAATTACGGAAGGCAATGAGAGGAAGTTCATCATTTCATGTGCTGGCATAGAATCATAGAATGATCTGAGTTGGAAGAGACCCACAAGGATCATCAAGTCCAACTCCTGTCCCTGCATAGGACAACCCCAAAATTCACACCATATGTCTGAGGGCATTGTCCAATTGCTTCTTGAATGTTGTCAGGCTTGGCCCTTTGACTGCCTCCCAGGGGAACTTGTTCCAATGCTCCACCACCCTTTGGGTGAAGAACCTTTTCCTAATATCCATCCTAAACCTCCTCTGGCATATCTTCCTGCTGTTCCCTCAGGTCTTATCATTGGTTGTCAAGGAGAAGAGAACGTTATGAGTCTTAACAGACTAATACAAATAAGTCATTTTTTTTCAAGAATTTAAAAATATAAATTAGATCTGATAAATAAAAGAACAGGAAAAAGGGGGAAAGAAATGGGGAAATGGTAGAAAAGTAACATTACAAACTAAAATAGACATGTATGATGATACTGAACAACTGTAAAGTTTTCTACACTGATAAATATGATTTCTCTGTAGCATGATCTCAGCCTTTGTTTCCTTGTAAAAGGATCTAGGTGCATTGCCTAAAATGCTGCACTAACATCACTTTTCCCTTGTGTCTTCACAAGATTCTTGTTATGAACATTGTGGGGATTTGATTTTTCTTCTTCACTGATGTTCATTTTGATTGAATTCACTTAAAAGTAAGTACGCTTTTTGCTCTTCTGGCTTTTTTGATGAATACAGTTCCCAGTCTCCATCCTTATCCTATGTGTATGTTTCTTATAACGTGTTTTAGAAGAATTTTCTGATTAGTTCTCATAACTTTTTTAAAAGAGACTAATTGACCTTGCCTGCATAATCACTGCTTGAGTGCAATTGGGAAATGATTCAGCTGAAGCCTAGCAAACTCTTTTTGATTTTTTTTTCTTTTTTTTAATATCACACTCTGTTGTGTTGCAGGTTTGATAATAATGGATTTTCAAATAAAACTGCTAAGCACTTTCCTGACCCTGAGGCTTTTCTCTTGCTACACCTCCTCCAGGTCACGTATTCTTTAAACTAAAGGGTATTTGTTGTGAATCATTCCTATAGCTCATAAAGTGGTTAAAAATGCAATAACACTATGACTCAGGGTGGGGAAAGCAAGAGAATCAATTGTGTGGGATTGTACTGACCCTTTTGAATTCCCTATGAAAGTACATATCCCAGAAAGGCAGGAAACCTAGTTAATATTCATGCAGTCCTACATATGGAAATCATACCAAGTCTTCAAGAGAAGAGGGAATCCAGCTTTGCTGGTGATGGACTGGAAAGGGAACAGCTCTTTCTCTAGAAAAGGAGGCTACCTAAAGCAGACACTCAAGTGAACCTGCTTGCCAGAGTCTCTCAGATACTCTGAGGAAGCTGGATCATACCAGAAAAGACCTGGATTCTGTTACCAAGTGGTATGGTAAAGCATCTCTAGGAGTGATGCAAAGATGTAGGAGTCAAATGTAAAAAATCCTACATTTACCACAATTTAAAAATCTGGGGTGGTCATATTAAAGCACATTCTGCTATGAAGAGTACCTTTCAACTACAAAGAGAGGGAACACAGGCTTTAGCACTTCTGCAGCACGGCAGCAGAGTGGTGGAAAGGCAGTCAGGGGCTTGTGCTAAAGGGAAAACCCCACCAAGCTGCATATTTCCACCCCACCAGAGAGCTGCCAGAAATTCCTTTGTGTGAAACAGCAGTGGGTGGAGGAAGTCATCAGCTAGGGGTGGTGGAACCAGGGGGAAAAGTACCAATAAATCTTAAAGTAAAATACATGATTTGACCTTATCTGATGACACTGGTTCTGGAATGAAGAGCGATCTAGGATGTAGGAACCCTCTAAAGCCAAAATCGGATTCTTGCTAGTTTAATGTTGCTAAGAGCAGAGTGCATTTCAGCAAGGAAAGAGGACTGACAGAAGCTAAGGGAGGTTTCTACCATTTGAAGGTTTTTAGAAACAAAGCTGATATGACCCATAGAGAACAGTATAATAACAAATATTTTGAAACATAAAGCATACTTGACTTCCTCCTCAGCAGCAGAAGCTGTGACGGAAGGTAGGCAAAAAAATAGATTGTTATATTTATCCCCTTTGCTATTTTCTTTTCCACAACTGCCTCAGCTACAGCTTTGAAGGGCTCATGTCTTGTAGTTTCTACGATCAAAATGATTGTCTAATAAACACATAGCCAAAGATAACACCATTTCCTTAAGTGTGGAGTGGCTGCTTCTTGGGGTGGTGAGGACTTCTGATTGTATTCTGAAGGACTGTCATTTGATGTATGGCAACAAAGGTAAAAAAAGATCACCTTTATTTCATGTGGAAGAGTAGAGGGGTGGGTGATGACTGGATTTATGTAGGTAATTAACAGGGTAGTAAGACGACTTGTCAATGTCCCTTCAATGATTCACAATGAACATGAGTTTTTCTCACATTCTCTTAAACTTCACATATATTGTACTATTCAAACAGTTTCATTTTCTGACTGTAGAAATGAGGGGACTTCGCTAATTCTTGGAACAATGACAAAAAAGTCATGACAATCAGCACTAAAAACAATAGACAGGAACCAAATGCCATACTGCGGATGCTGTGAACATCAATTTCTAGCCATGTTGACATGGTGTTTCTTCTCTGATGTCCACACTGATTCTCCTAACTATGTAATATGTTGTGCCAGCATGAGCTGAAATCACTTCAGGTTGCTATTTTTGCCCTTTTCTTACTACTGTGAAGAAGCCCAGTACTGCCACCAGTGAAATTTGTACTTTCTGAAGTTTCCTCAAAGGAAGCCACAACCTGAGTGCAATTAAGTAGACACTGCCAATGTATCCTGGAGTGAAAGCTGGCTGACAACCTGTTCAGTCTCCAGTTTTGATGAGCTATCCACTTCGCTCACATCCACCTGCTACCTCTTTTCTTTCCTTTAGCAAGGCCTGCTGAGTCAAATAAAAGATCCAGGCTAAAAACATTTCAGGACACATTGTTCAGTCATCATTTTGTGACTCTTACATGTAAGGTTTATGTCAATTTTGATCTATATTCAAAGCCATAAGTAATTACACATATTACAATTGCTCAGCATGACACCAGTTGATGCTGGCAAGGACTGTGGGCGTATTGCAGTTCTATGTGAGGTTTTCTAACTAATATCTGAGCTTTTATAGTTGCTTTCCATGGAAGCTTACATTCCTTTAGAACTAAAATTAAAAGGAATTTTATGTTTAAAAATAAAAAAAAATGTTTAAAGTGCCAAACTTCTCACCTTGCAGCACGTAAGACTCTTTCTTTAAATGAAAAATTTGCTGCTTCTTTGGGAAACTACTGTTGCATGAAGCTGACACTCGAAACAGTAGATGCTGTATTAAGAAAAGAAACATTTCCTTATACAAAAAGATCCGACAGCACTCTGGCCAGCCTAGGAAAAGAATTAGACTAATAAATTAGAACTGCTATGCATCTGAATAGTGCTTCAGTGCCTGCATACGGCCTGTCCTACCAAGCAGTAAAATTAACGCCTTTATAAAAACAGTAGATTTTTCCTCCACCTATCTCATCTGAAGGCCTCATCTAATATTCAGGCTTAGAGAACAGCTGTCCTGTGTAGCTGGCCTGTATGAACACCATGCCAGGCATTCAGGCATGAATGGGAAGACAGAGAATACAAGAATGGGTCTAAAAGATATAGAGCTGAACAACAGCTGACATACACAAGGAAACAACAGGAAGATTACTAGCAATTAAGCCTTTATTTTTTCCCCTCATGGTCAAATCCTTGCCTGATTGAGTGAACACAGATTCATGATATTCTATAACTGACTTCAAGTCCCAGATCCAGAGGATCGAGGCTACCATGGCACACTGCACGTTCCTCATGTGTTCTGGACCAGGCAGGTTTTCATCTCCTGGCTACTGGAGTTGGCTTCCTGCTCTGCCCAATGGACGGTTCAGGATCACTTCCAATGTGCTTGCTGTACACCACACAAAATAGTTTCCTCAGAAGCACATGAATCACAACTTATGTGAGTGTCACGGTACATAAATTTGTTTCTGGATCTAGAGGTCTGGCATACAAGAAGCACTGAAGTGCCACTACATTCAAGGAAAACCAAGGAAGCAGTATACCTTAGTAAACATACTGAGTAAAAGAGGACTGGTTTTGTATTTGTAGGAGGGAAGTGTAGCTCAACTCAATCAAAAGCATAATTGAAGCAAACTAAAATTAAATATGTTTGAAGTGTGTGAAACTCGCCCCATCTTTAGCACAGGTGCAGTGACATCTGTTCAAGTCAGTTTCAGTGTTATGTTTTGTGAGAAGATGGCATCTCTTGAAACATCCTCTAGCATTATTCAATATTCTTGAAATAAAAGACAGGTACACTGGTAATTTTCAAAAACTTTTCCATCAGATCTCAGAGTTTTATTGCTGTTTGCCAATGACCGTTTTCCACAACAGAGCCAATACTTGCAGTGTTGAACTGTCACATTTAAAGACAGTCTATTGCAATCGTGATTCTTGTGGGCATCATTTGTTATGAATGTTCTCTTCAGACCAGTCTAGGAGAGAGGACCAAGTCTTCACATTCTTTTTCACCTAAATGTGAACACATACACCCCAGGAAATCTGTTTTTTCCTACTTGAAAGGGGAGCGATCTAGTGAGACATTACCTCAATGACCACATGTGACTTGGAAAGTGTTAATACACTCTCTTACCTTGCTATTTGAAAACAACACTATAAATAAACATCTGAAAGATTTTGATTCACAGAGAGTACTGCTGAATCTATGGCTGCTACAATTTTGAACCCTATGATTCAGCTTATCAATGTAGTTATATAGAATCTGGCACTGTAACTGCCTGCATGTTGGGAAATGGTTATGCAGGCATGCTTCTGTGTTAATATTCATGCTTGTTACTGATTCAGCCTTTATTGAAGAACAATCTTGTAGGTAGATTCAGCTGAATTTGTGTACTCTTTGATATATTTTCAAAATCCATCAATCAAACTTCCTCAGGTCTACTAGCTCATTCTTATTCCAGCCACTTGTCTCACATCTAACAGACAGTGACTGAGGTAGACATTTATCACTTGGGCATTTTGATTTCATCTGGTGTTTAAAGAGTTGCTTGAAATAATAAGATGAATGCTAGTCTGATTAAAATGAGTGCTGGTCAAGTATGACATTTTTTATTGCCTATTTAGTGTGACATTCTTCTGGTTAGTTCCATTGATGCATTTAGTATACAATCAAAGAAAAGTATTATTGTGCATCAATATAAAAAAGATCATATCAGAGGAGTACTAAAATGCAAAAAAAAGGACATAAAAAGTGCAAACAAGGATAGACAACAAAGAGACTGTCTAAAAGTATTGTTCAAACTTATGGGACAAAGGAGGAAGGCCAAAGCCCTCCTAGAGGTAAAACTACTTATAGTTAGGCATAAAGGAGTTTTAGAGAAAATGTGAGTGTTTTGAATGGGTAGGCAACATAATGATGGATGATATGGAAAAGGTCAAAGGATTCAAAGCTGCTTCTGCCTTGGTCTTCACAGCCACAGTCCTGACTTTTGTGCCTATGGTTTGGGAAGCTGAAGAGCAGCCAAACATGGAGGAAGCCAAGCTACATCTACCTCAGTGTCGTGGTTTAACCGGGCAGGCAGCTAAACACTACACAGATGTTCGCTCATTCCCCCCGCAGTGGGGTGGGGGAGAGAATCGGAAAAAAGGTAAAACTCGTGAGTTGAGTTAAAGACAATTTAATAGGACAGAAAAGGAAGGGAAAATAATAATAATGACAAAAGAATATACAAAACAAGTGATGCACAATGCAATTGCTCACCACCCGCTGACCAATGCCCACCCAGTTCCTGAGCAGCAGCCCCGCCCCCCTGGCCAACTCCCCCCATATTTTTTTTGTTCAGCATGACATCATATGGTGTGGAATATCCCTTTGGCCAGCTTGGGTGAGCTGTCCTGGCTGTGTCCTCTCCCAGCTTTTTGTGCACATCCAGCCTCCTCGTTCGCAGGGCAGTACAAGAAGCTGAAAAGTCCTTGACTCTCTGTAAGCACTGCTCAGAACAGCTAAAACATCAGTGTGTTATCAACATCATTCTCATCCTAAATCCAAAACACAGCACTATACCAGCTACTAGGAAGAAAATTAACTCTATACCAGATGAAATCAGGAAACTCAGTGAATTTGATTGTGCCAGGGATCATTTTAACAGTGTCGCTGTACAAGTGAGATTAGTGCTGAGGAGTGCTCTTTGGCTCATAGCCTTAATGTAGACCTCTGAACTCAAAACCACTGGAAGCCACCATTTCATGGATGGGCATTTATTTATCTCCAAATTGAGCTTTGTGGTGACAGCAATGAAAGGGCTGTCTTGCAAAACTCATTCAATAGTGAATTATGTACTATATCCAAGAAAATTCAATTCCTGATCTCCTTACTGAGACCTGCAATCAGCTGAGGTGATGACTGCAAAGAAAAAATTGCTGCAACCCAGAAGTATGATAAAGTTTTAGTTCTAGAAACTGTCAATTTTAACAATTTCCATTACTTAGGAGGGAGAAGCCTGTTACTCTCTTTCTGAGAGTTTTACAAACAGACTATCTGTAGCTTTCAGTTGAAAATGGATTTCTAATTTCCAGTGAATCACATGATTCAGGTTAGTAGGCTTATAAATGCAGCAAATGAATGCTTACAGTGGTTAACTAAAAGTAAAATATGACGTATGTGTGTGGAGGTCTGAAGAACAGTGGATGGAGGAAAGACTTGGAGCCTTGCCTTTCAGTCTTTACTCTAGAACTGGGACTGCCACTGACATATGCTTAGTCACTTCCACTCCCTACTCACATTTCCCGAACAATATAAAGGCAATGAGCTCATGATCTGCTTTACAAAGTACTTTGAGATATACAGAAGAAAAGTGCTAGCATGCAATGTTTTATTATCTTTCTCGATGACCAGAAAAGCTGTGAGATCAACCTGGACAGCTTTCAAACAAGTCCTTTTATGATTTAACATGATTGTAGTGAAGCTGACAATGATTATAATGAAGACGGACTTCCCTTCTCAAGCACAAATCACAATTTGCACAGAAACTGAAATGATCCATTTGAATAAAAGACTGTGGCTTTCTAAGATATGTATTTTGTTCTTTCTTTCCTTCATCTCTTTTTATTTAAAATTACTTCATTTAAAAGAGAAATTCAGGTTTGTGTGGTATAATTGTGTTGTTAGCAAGGAATGTTCCTCTTTCCAGCTTAATTCTACTAGACCCAGGCAGCAAGCCATCATATATCTTCATGCTAAATAGAGGTCATTTTTGGTGCTGCAGGGCCATATGAAACCATGCCAGCCTTTACATCCCCATGGTGTTGCTGTCGCAGTCAGAAACAGCTGCTATAGAAATTTTGTGTTGAAAGTTGTTTCTCATGTCTTCTGGCTTATTTACCTGCCAATAAAATTCTGTCCTCACTATGCCTTTTTTAAAAATTGTTTTGAAAATCTAATTTCTAGGCAAAGGAAGTGCAGTGGGTCTAATTTCTTGGTACTACATTTAGAAATTTTATACAGTCCTATACAGAAAATTTTTATCTCAACTTGGTAAAGAACTTTAAGGCATTGAGGAATTTTTCTATATTGGAAATGCCAATGGCAACAATAGGTCTTATTGAATAAAGAGATTAGAGAATAGGGCAGAGCTTATTGCTTGGCACTCTTCAAGGACACATCTTGCTACAGATCTTATCAAAAGTTTTCCTTAACATCTTGGTGCAAAAATTAGGAATATGCTGATGACTGATAATGACACAAACTCGGAGCACTGTTTACATAGTGGGGAACTGAAACATAATATGTATAATAGTTGTAGGAATGGAAAGAAAAATAGTTGTATGGTGATCATGATAGTGCTTAATAAGAATCTGCGTTAAAATTAGGGAGCTCATCAGTTTGAACTAATCAAAAGTCCAGTAATGTTATTTGATCCAGGATGTCTATGAGTGGCTGACAAAATTGTAGAAAAGCCAAAGTGATCCTAAGACATAATTTCTGGGCAATAATAGTATCACTTTACTTAGCCTTGTTAGATTTCATGTGGAATGCTATAAACAAGACAAACTCTGGATAAAGGAAATGGCTACTAAGATAGCAAGGAACAAAGATCCTATCTAGCATGAGAGGATTAAAAGAGCTTCTCTTGTTTCACTTCGCAAAAAGCTGGCCAAAAGTGGATATGATTGCTCTTTGTGAATGTAGTGTAGCATAAACACCAAGAAAAGAAAATAATTATTTAAACTGAAAGGCAGTACTACCACCAAGACACCAGATATAAACTAACTATTCATAATTTTAGACTAAAGTTTATATCAATATTTCAAATTATGTGAACAATGTGGCTTGAGAACTGCTTTCCAAAATTTAAAAAGGCAGAAGCAAATTAACCAGTTTCACAATAGTTCTGGATGAGATTCTGGAAATTAAATGATTTTATATATATATATATGATTATACAATATATACTGTATATGATGCATGCTATAGTAAGGGGTGAGACTTAAAGTGTCTACCATATGTATATTCCTAACCTTTAATATTCTAGTTAGTACAATTTAAGCACACAGTAAAATGTTATTGTGCCTTTAATACATGAACTTGCTTAATGGTGTTGCAGTAAGCAAATGTCAGAAACTGGTGTAATATTTTATTTGTATACTGACACATGCTCATTTTGAATGTAAGATTCTATTGTGTTCTCACATGAGTGAAAGGAAAATAAAGTCATAATGTAAAAAAAAAATCTGCAAGGAATTTTTGACTATGAAACAGAATTGGAAAATTAACTATACTTCAAATGTTATGGTTTCTCTCTGTTGAAATACTTTTTTCTCAGTGCTCACTGTAGCTACTGGGGTGTATTGAAAGATCTGCAAGACCACTGAAAGGAGTAATTTCATGTCTCAAGGCAAGTGAAACCTGAAGAATGCCATTGATACAGCAATTCCTACAGCACTGTGTGGCCCTTTAGTTTTTCAAGAATCTAGAAATTTTTCTGAGTATGTTTCTGCTTGTTTGTTTGTTTATTTTTAAGCCTTATAGCCAGTGAACTATGCAGCTTCTAAAAACCAACTTAAAGACTGTTGAACCAGTGGATCATCATGACTATTTTCATGTGAGGCACTGAAATATGTGATTGTTAGCGCTTAATGGCTGTGTCTGTATTCACAAACTGAGCTTTGGCAAGATGTGTCCTCCAGCACTGAGTCCAGCTGGTACAGAATAGCTGGTGTCTAAGCTAGCAACCATTAGAAGCCTCTCGGAAAAGACAGATATACCCAAACTGCATAGTAAGAGTGGTCCCCAGCCTGTGCTAAGCTTTCGGCTATGCATAGTTTGTTTACAATAGAAAATAATTTGTTTTGGCCCCAAAATAGCCAGGGACCGTTCTAACAATTTGAATGGCAGAAGGCATCACATTGCAGTGCCCAGGACTCTGTCTCAGCTGTGGTTAAAGTATTGGTACAGCCAGAGCCTCATAGTCCTGTTTGAATCAGGCTTTTCATGTCTTACATAAGTTATCAAGTGGTGGTTGATTTAAGTGTTTCTTATGTTCCTGATTGTACTACAGCTAAATTTAAACCACCTCCTTAAGAAGTCTTTAAGAACTGCTTACCTTAGCCCTAATGCAGCCTCAAGGCTCATTCTCAACTGAGATCATTCTATTTCATATTAATGACTTTATATCTTTTATAGTAACTGGTTCACTGAAGCCTCATGTCTTCGGTTGCTAATTGTTACACCGTGTTTACTGGAGAAATTGATTGGAAAATATGACTTGATTGCTGCTGCTGACTTACTGTGTTCTGCAATGCTGCAGTGCTTGAAATGTAGTCGATGACTTTGTCTTCTGATTTGGAGAGTAGTACATTTTTCTTAGTCTGAATTTAACTCTCATATATACCAGTATAAGTAAGCAGCTGCACTTATTTCACTTGGTATTTCCTACACCAGTAACACTGAAACAAAGAATGCTTACAGCATTTGTACTGCATGAGATTGCACTACCGCTAACAAAACATAGCATGCAGTTATATAAAGTAACCAAGTGGTAAATACTGTAAAGTGACACCATCAATGTGGTTCTTCTCTTGGTTTGTGTCAGAAATCCCCTACAGGCTTGAACTTGAGTTACACTCCTGTCACTGAATTCTTTGTGCATACAACTAAATCTTTTCCCTTTCACCCTCTATCCTTCACTTAACTTACAAATGGATTACTTCCCCTTGCTTCCCACAGGTATGTAATCCTGACCATCTGCTACCATCCACTATGACTGTGATCTCTTCTTTGACAGAATAAGCTCTAGCAAGGGATTGTTAAGAGCCTTAGTTTCTGAGCAACTAACCGATAGCAACATTTTTTACTGTCAGCAGCCATTACTGTAATTATGTGTTTGTGCTCGTATTCTGTTGTTGTTATGCTAGGAAGAAGGGTGCTTTTAAGGCAAAAGAAAAAGAGACCTTATAAAAGTTTAATTATAAATACTTTTGTCCTGTGTAGCTTCTTTGCTACCGAGAAGAAGAACAGTGCTGAATGTAATTCTGTCAACATATGACTGCATGCAGCCCAGTTATGGGGCAGTATCAGTGCAGTACTTCCCAGAGCACAATTTTGCTGCAATGAGGAGCTCTTCTTCCTTGATCTTCTTTCTTCAAGATAGGGGTTACACTGTCACAGCTGGCTGTGTTCTCACCCCTGGGGATGCAGAGGGGAAAAGGAGGGGGCTAAACACAAGAAAGAGCTTATGTGCTTGAATTCAAGCCTGAAGTTGTGGTACAAAATGCATGTTACTGCCTAACCCAGAAGTCAGCTTGGCCTCCTTGATACTTACATTTTAATTGTCAAGTTTCCCAGGTACTTAGAGCTTGTATACGATAAGTGGCTGTCTTTTCTGGGCTGAGCATTTTCATGCATACCTCAGAACTAAATCCAAACAGCACTTCCACCTCCAGTCACTCCTTTATGAAATCCATCACAATAACTGAAGAACGTAGTCCCAGAGTATCTGAAATTCCTGCAATAGGCTTTTAAAAAGTAGGAGGGGTAGGGATGGTGTTGACCTTTGCTTATCTAATAGTAAGTACTTACTTTTCTGGGAAGTGAGAAATTGTGGTTCAGTCCCCTCTTCAGCTTGAGGGGGTACAAAATCATCTCCTTGGAAGAATGTCTCTTTTCTATAAGCAGCTCTACTGAGTCAATTAAGAATGAGCATCACTGTATGACTTATTACAGCGGTAGGGAGGAAATGATGGGGTACCCCCACCTCCCTCTTATAAAATAGTTTTGTGGCGTCAGCACTTGCCTAGTTTTGGACTTTCATTTCTACTTCCACTGTGTTTTTCCTCTCGTTGTTGAATATAAAATGGATCCAAATAAAGCCATGAAGCTAAGACTCCCTTGTGCTCCAGAGTGCCCTGCTTGCTTGGTGGGAGATGCCTACATCTGTCTTGCTGTCCCACACTGGCCCTCGGCACCCAGAACTCCTTTTGGCACAGTTACACAGCTTCATTAGGAAGAGAGGGATCAAAGTAACAGCAAAACCAATGAAAACATAGGAAGTTTAACTTGAATTTATATTTATATATGTAATAACTAATAAATATAAAAAAGGGGAGAGAAAATGTTGTCTTGAATATTTTTATAAAGAGATATTTAAATATAATATTTTAAGTCTAATTGCTTCTACTTCATGCAGAATTTATTTGAGTTATTTTTTTGCATAATATTTAGGCTCCTTAGGTTAATTAAAGACCAATATAATTTTATTTTCTTTGACTTTTTATGGTGTTCAAATAAAAGGTAGGGAAAGTTGAATATTCTCAACCTAGATAATGATTTTGGTATTGATGCAATGTACTTTTATCAGGCTTCTGAGGCAGAAGACTACAATTCAATATCTATTTAATCATTATTCTACAGCAACAGGAGAATAGTAATTATTATTTCACTTACATACAATCAGATCTGTGTAATCCTCTTTGATATTTTGGGTCTCATAGAGATTTTATCTCTCTAAATAAACCATCCTGAATTATTAGTATCTTTTTGGTTTTTTAGAAATTATCTCCTATGGTTAAATCATATTTTTATTATGAAATGATAAAATAAATGGGACAAGAATACACCTGAAAATAGTTTGAAAACCTCCTGCTTATAATTTGAGATTTTTTGCAAGAAATGGAAATGTTCACCTCATGAAATCTCCAATTCGTGAGTATTTATAGCAACCTTCACCTTCTGAAAATCATGTGCTGGATAGGCATTTGATTAATAATGCAATAATACAAATCACAATGCAAATTAAATTCAGGAGATAAGATAGCAGATGGTAAACTATTTATTTCCTCGGCAGACTGGCATTCTGTAGTTGCAGGACATTATAGTTCACATCTCTATTGTCAATATATTTAACTACTTTTGCAATGACTTTTGATATTGTAAATATAGTTGCCCATTTTTAACAAACAACAGATGCATGAATTGTCTATGATTGTATTGGCTTACCTATATGATGTATATATGAATATTCAGATGATTAAAAATAATTTTTCTTAGGAGTTACTGATGTGGCATGAGCAGCGTTTGTTGGAGTGATTACAGATGTTCCGTACATCATCGTGAACTGACTCAGAATGTATCTAGAACTGTCAACCCCTCACTTTTATGTAATTCACCAATTAAATAACGTAAAAATGACTTTAATTCTTTCCTCCTCTTCCTAGCCCTATAAACCCCTGTGGTGTTCCAATTCTGTGAACATGCATAGAGATGGAATGAATCTTATCCAGAAATTTCAAATATGGTAGTTATCAAGAGTGTACGGTGACCACAATTCAAGACTTAAGAGGTCTTCAGACTATTGCCTATAATAGGAATTTGCAATATTTTGTTCAACTAGATTACTGCAGCACCATGTGTAGATAGCTGTTGTCATAAATGGAAGCAAAATTAGTAGCTTTAATTTAGGGTGCAGAGGAAAGCATGGTTTTCTTTGCTTCAAATTGCTTTAAGCATTACCTGTGGGATGGCCATTTTTCTCAATCATAAACGTAGCACTGATAAAGGATTTAGAGAGGTATGTCACTTCACCTACATATTGCAGATACCCTTGGATAATCTAAGAGAGTCTTTTTGCAGTAGACATTTTTTGTGTCTTCAAAAGAGAGATACCTTTACAACAGGCTGTTCTTTCACATGTCAGCATTTTAACAGGCTCCTGTTGCAAACAGATAAGTACTTTTTTATCGTATTGCATGCTGATTGTTAAGAATTTGACCCAATCTGCAGAAGGTACAGGTGACCAGTGACTAAATAGCTGAAGACTCTAGATAGTATGAAAGCTACACTGATTGCTAGAAATTTTGCTTAACTGAAAGCTATGAAAATTGCTAAAAATTCTGCATAACAGTAAACTATGCTAACTGCTAGAAATCACAGATAAGGATAAGTTATGTTGATAATTAAAATTTTTATGTAATAATAAAGCTCTAATTATAACTACAACCTTGTGGCCAGTCCTCAGGGACTTAGGGATCTACGAAGGATCCCTAAAAGAACCTGTCTGTCACTGTAGCATTGGGTGACAGTGCGCACAGACTAGAGGAAGATCTACTACTGCTATACATTTCCACTGCTTTAAGCCAAGAGCTATTGTTATGTTTTTCCTTCACCATCAACGTCCAAAGCTTTAGCTTTCTAATTCCGTCCTAAAATCTCTCCCACAGTTACCTTACTGCACAGTCTTTTTTTCTTCTCAAGAATTAGTTGATTTATTTTGAATATAAATATGCATCCAAGTGATGGGAAACATCTACTTCCTAGTGTGCTCTGCTCTGAGTTCTGTCTCCTTTGGTACATGGGAACTGTCACAGAGGATCGGAGTATAGCTAAACATCAGCTGCATCTGAAAGAGAAAGAAACTTTTCAGTAGGTGTTGATTTTTACATATTGCAAGAGAATTGGCTGGAAATATCAGTGAGAGGATTCATACACTGTACAAACCTTGTTGTATATCTACCGAAACTCTGGATATTGTTATCCAGACTTTTTTTAGGATTTGATCTTGTTAAGATTTTGACCTCAAATTTATACATGGTAATGAATTCCACAGGTTAACATTGCATTATATGACATTTTCAGTGGTTATTGTTTGCCACCACATGCTTTGTATTGCTTTGTGCTATCATGTGTAGTTATAGTAGAGCTTTCTCCTGTTCATCACACATTTCCTCTCTCAATTTATCTCCTTCCAGTTCAGCTTTATTCCTTTTCAGTCTTTCATGCTTTACCAGCAGCTTTGGGCTGGTTCACTCCTTTCACTAAGTCTGCCCACACGTGTGAAACAGGATGTAAACCTTATGCTCTGGCACAGTGAATTTTCTGACACGGATCTAGACTTATTTCTCAGGTTGTAATTGCTGCATTAAAACCAATGTCAGTGCTGTGTAAAACATCTCTTCCTCTTTGTTCCAGCAAAAAAATAAAATATACAAATCCTTTAAATGAACTGATTGATTTTGAGCTGGAATTAAGGAAGAAAGAAAGGTCCTGGTCTCTCTAGGGAGGACACAGACACTGTCTTATGTTGTGCCTAACCTCATTTAGCCTCCAACTTGATCTCCCATGCTAGCCTTACCCTTACCTGAAGGATGACAGGGATTTGGAGACACTGGTGGGGGTTGCTGGAACCAGACTTAAGGGGTTTAGAATCATTTAAGTTGGAAGGGACCTCCAGAGGTCTTCTGATCCAATCCTCTGCCCAAAGCAGGCCCAGTTAGAGCAGGTGCTCAGGGCTGTGTCCAGTCAAGCTCTGAGCACCTCCACAGCCTTTCTGTGCAGCCTGCACCAGTATTTGGCCACCCTCACAGTGACTTTTTTCCCTCTGCTTATTGAGTTGGAATTTCCCATGTCCCTGCTTGTATCTGTTGCCTCTTGTACTTCCACTGTGCACCTCTGAGAAGAGTCCAGCTTTGGCTTCTCTATACCCTGCTTTTAGGTACTTGCAGACAGCAGTAAGATCCTTCTGAGCCTTCTCTTCTCCCAGCTGAAGAAACCCAGCTCTCTCAACCTCTCCTCATACATCCTGCATCCAGTCCCCTCTCTTCAGGCACTTTCATAGGTCTGGTGTTTCAGTTTCTTTCTTGTACTGGGGAGTCCAGAGCTGGACCCAGCACCCTAGATATGTCTTGCCAGAGCAGAGTAGCGGGAAGAATCACCTCACTCAGCCTGCTGGCTGTGCTCTTGCTAATGCAGCCCAGGAGGCTGTTGACCTTTGCTGCAAGGACATATTGCTGGTTCATGTTGAGCTTGTCCACCACAATAGCAGGGTCTTTTTCTCCCCAGTTGCTTTTGAGTCAGCTGGCCCCCAGCTTGTACTGCTGCATGGAGTTATGACATCCCAGGTGCAGGACTTTGCATTCGCCTGTCTTGAGCTTCATGAAGTTCCCATCAGCCTGCAGCCCATTGAGTTCCCCCTGAACAGCAGCCCTAGCCTCTAGCTTATTGACAACTCCATCGAATTTGGTACTGACTGCAAACTTGCTGCAAGCACAGGTATGTTACCTACAGCTGTGTTAACAGGGATTAGATAAGGACAGACTCAGGATCAGGCCTGGGCTAAGCTTACAGTGTAGACATAACCACTTCCAAATGTATCTTTTTCATGCTACCGTGGAAAATTTCCTCAGCCCTCACCTGTACCCTTTTCTTGCTTATTCAACTGAAGGCTAAAGTTTACTTTCCTGCTGTCAGATTAATCTCCACCAGCTCTTTCTGTTTAGCTTGGCTTTCACATAGTTCATTTAATTGAAATGTTCTTTTTCTGAATTTTACACTGACCTTCTAGCTAAGCTTGCTCTTTCTTCTTTACTGTAATTGTCCTGTCTTTCAGCCACCTTTGATACAACACTCTCTGAGTTTAGGACTCAATACTCTTTCCAATGGTTTCTTTGGAAGGGTGGCTATGGAAAGATAGAAGAGATGTTGCCAGTAATTTTAATTGAGGAGAAATGAGCAGAAAAACCCCAAACATCCAGCACTTTGGGGTGTCCCTGTTCATGCCAGAACAGGTAGCTCATGCTAACATTTGTGTGATAGAAACTAACTAATTCTGGAAACTCAAGCCATTCAGAAATTTGGTGGGTATTTTGTCTTGTGTCATAGTACGGCAGGCAACAAATTTCATCCAACCTCGAGATTTAGCAAGTTTTTCTCATCTCTTCTGAGCCCTCAGAATGAAGGTCTCATGAATGAAAATCTCATTTGGGTATTAATGCTGTTATAGGCTTCCTTTTAAATTGCTTATGAAGGATACTCATTGCTATTGAATCATTAAAGTGGACTTTTTATTAACAATTGTGTCAGGTCACTGGTTTTACATCAGAAGCTCTTCTCCTGCAACGACAATGCAACATCTTTCATAACAATAAAGTATTCAGAACAGAATGAATTTCTGTATCCAGGATGAAGGCTAGACCCATGCAGAGATGGATGACAGCTTCCTATTTTTCTTCATTATACTACCAAAAAAACGGCAGCATCCTTTGTATATTCAGGATTTTCAAAGTATTTCTATAAAGCTTTACATATCTACACTGTGCAGTTCAGCTGAAAAAAAAAAAAAAAGATTTATTAATACTTTATTATCTGGCCTCAGTAGAACATTGAGGCAAAACCCTTTGATTCCTTAGTGTTAAGATACTGTATGTCAGAAGCATACAAAAACCACCTTTAACCTGTAGTGCAAGAGCTCTTCTCTGAGCCTGGTAAGGCAAAAAGATCATGTGCTCTATAAGAGAAATTCAATAAAGCAGTCAACTACTCCTTTGTTCATATAATCCCCAAATGCTTCTAGATGGATAATCTGTCATTATTCCCTGCTGCTGGTAAAGAATTCTTTGCCATAGTAGCCTATGATGGCATTCATCTCACCCACTACTGTAGACATGTTCATCTGAGCTAGTTGCTATAAGGTCTGTTTATAGTCAGCAGAGAGAAATGTGCTTTAAAACCCATTTCATCTGACGTATTTCAGGTGAGAAAAAATCAACCATTCTTTGGAAGAACTTGTTTATAAAGGAAGCAACAGGCAACTAGTGCAGATGTAGCTATAGTAGATATTTCGTCAGATGAGTCCCATCTCTAACTGCTATTATGCAATACTTAATTGTTTTTTCTTATGTGTAGAACTCTAAGTAGAACTGCGTGGAGTGGATTTTGGCTACGAAAATCTCAATTTAATGGAATTTCAGCTGTCTTTACATGTGAAAGCTGTCTTTATATTTAAATTTGAAATGTGTTACACAACTGGTACCTGAAAATTTCCTTCCTTGCAATAATCACGTGCATAGATCCAAACCATTCAGAACATGTTGTTACTTAAAATTATATGAGTAATTGACACTCAGTTCACTGCTTCTCATTCATCAAACTTCTCATTTTGAGAAGTTGTTAGAGTTCCCCAAATCTACAGGTTTTTCATAAATGGCAGCACCTCAGAAGTGACGCTGCCCATCTTTTACCATTAATGGGTTTTTTGCTGCCTTGGGGCTGTGCAGAAGAGACATTTATTGCCATGGACCTGAGAACCCTGTTGTTGCAATAAGGAAAACTTTCAGGCATGGCACAGAGAGGAATTTTCCATCTTGCTGAAATTCTAAACAAATATAAGCAGCAATACTGTGGTGGGTATCATCTACTCAGACTGGTGAAAACCCATTAATAAGTGCTGCAGGAGGTGTGTATACTTTGTTTTAAAGATTCACACAAGAGCAGAAAAGGGTTTTTTTTTTAACATAACAGATTTTGGTGAACAATCAAAATATTCATTCCACTCTAGGATATTTGTAAGGTGATCTCTACTGTGGAACACTGAATCAGTGGACATGATTTCAGTTCAACAGGTACAATATATTGCTGTGTTCTTGTCAAGCTCTTTTGCATTTCTCTTTCTGTACAAAACAACTACGGGCATTTTAGACTTCACACTTCATTTTCTCCTTGTTTTTACAATAATTTTCTGCTTTAAAAAAGCCACATAACTATGGTAATTAAGAAAATGCATTGCTTTTGATTAAATAATATTAAGTATTTGTTACCTATTGAAAGTCCTTTTTATTTACTAGCCATTAATATTAACACATAGAAAATTTATATGTTGTGCTCTGAATCTTTTGAAATTATTTGTCTCTGTTTTTGTTACTGAAAGAGAGAGCAATTTAGAACAATTTGTGCCTGAGAGAGTGGAAGTGAAAGAAGTCAGATACTAATGAGTCTCCCTTTTCAGACTCTGAGGCTATCTGGGAAGCTGCCCAAGCTAAGTGGAAACCTGAAAAGCAGCAGAGGAGATGGAGTGGAAGAATCCGTGAGCTACCTGGCCTGTGCATCCTGGCTTTTACACAGGTTAAGGATGTTGTTTCTGTTACTCAACTTGCTTGGAAGTGTTCTAGAAGGAAAATAAAGCAAAATGCTTACACCATCATTAGCAGATAAGGTTATCCAATTCTGCATCCATGAATAATGAAACTGAGGTCTTAGCATGATGAGCTGGGGCAGGCAACAGTGGACCAAACCAAGCAGTCAGGGTTTGTGGAGCCTGATAGCTCAGTTTGGCCATTTCCAGAGGAGTCTGCTCCTTAACCAAACCAGTTAAAATGTGTTTAACTTTCAAGTATTCAAAGACTATTTCTGGAGTTTATGACTGGTTGTAAGTCAGGTAAGGCACCTAAAAGATTTTGGAGAAATTATTCTTCCAAACAGACTGCAAAATTGCCACTGAGGACTGGATTCACACCGTGTCTTAGGTGCAGTCACTCTAGGTTTACAACACAGTCAATGGAGAGAGGTGCACCTCCAGGTCCTGACTCAGATCTATGTTGGGCCCTCCTGAGTCCCAGCTATTTTCTATTCCAGTGTTTTCTAGTCTTTTAGCATAAAGGGCGACCAGAGTGACTTGGCTTCTGGTTGAAGTTAGTCAGGATGAGTCCTGGCCCAAACAATTTACTTCGCTTACTATATAAATGTGTATTTTATGTTTCATTGAATTTTGAGGGAAACTGCTATAAAAGGATTTTTTCTTTATAATATGAGGTGTAGTGTAATGAATGAAGCATAATCCTGAAGAATTGCTTAGAATACAGCCATTTGTCTTCTGGCAGCAGCCTGTGGGCCTTGGTGATGGCTGCAGGATGTCCTTATTACTGTTCAGTGGGAAAATGCTGGCAGGCAAGACTGCTCATGCCAGTAGGACAGACAGTCGTAATTTAAAAAAGCCTTTAGAAACATCTGACATGTATGCATGTGTATGTGTCTTTAAGTCTATAAATAATCATGACACCAGTAGTATTTCTGCATTTATTCTTTAAGGATTGTAGTTGCTTACTACAGATGAAGAATTCTTGTTTCTGTTCTGTATAAAATTAATGAGCATTTTCATATATCTATTTTATCTTCTCAGGGTAATTATGTCATGCTGCTGCATATAAGTTTAGCACAACATGCTTCAGATAGAGACATATGAAAAAAACAGTATGGATAAATACAAAGATATCTGCTTTTTTGGCATTAGTTTCTGAATGAATATAAGCAGGTTTTTTTAGCATAATCTCCCCTGTATCACTCTACAGTTTTTTTGGTTTGTTTTCATTTTTCTGGAGTCCTGTCTTGCTTTAATTACTGTGATCTGGAAGCTCAATAACTCTTCTGGCATGAATTACAGTGTCATGAGGTTTTCACAGTTGTATCACAATGTCAGAATAAATCTCTCCATACGAACAATTATACCACTTTTGTACTGCTTTTCACCTGCATCGGCTTCTCTGTTAATCTTTGCACCCTTTATTGCTCTGGCATCATTTTGACAGATTGTTCTCTCTCTCTTAAAATGTTTATATGCAGTCAGGTGCAACTCCTCACAACTAACTAGTGGCAGGTTTAAATACTAGGAGCCACATGCGTCTACAGCTGTCTTTGCTTGCTGCTTCCTTGACCCTCTTCTCCTATGAGGAGAGGGGTGTGTTTGGCACTGCTGAACAGCGGGCAACTGTTCTATTTGGTATATTTCAGATGGAAAAGAGAACCTGAAACAGATATCCAAATTTCATAACATCTAAAAGAATTCATTTAGAGTTGATCAAAATATTTTATTTTGACAAAAATACTCTGATTTTTGACAATTTAAAATGTATTGTTACAGTATCCCATACAAAATAAAACAAATTTTAAAAATAATTTCATAAAGAAAATGACAAAATATTTTGACAATGTCTAAATATTTCTACCTTTTCTCTCCAGAATGAAATTTCAGCAGAATCTACAGGATTTCATTATTTGATACAATTACATTTCTCAGTGGAAAAATATTCCAACTAATCTATTTTCCAGATAACTCTAGCCCAAACTGAAGAAGAATCTGTGAAAAGCCAAGTTCTATCAGTAAAACACATGAAAAATTAACTCATTATCTAATTTGCAAATAGCCAAGAGGAGCTGCCAAAGACATCTGAAATTACTTCATACTCAGAGCTGTGTTAGAAGTCCAGGAAGAAAAAGTTGCCTTGCTACTCAGGCAGAAATCCAACCTGAAATTGTTACAGAAGACATCTCTTTGTGTCCCTATTAAACACTTTGGTGCTTAAATGTTAATGTACTGACTAAGCACTATCATGATGAGCATGACAGTCTGAGCAGCCTTTCACGTCTGATGTTTTTAGTAGGCAACCAGTCTGATTTCCTGATAACAGAATACCTCCCTAGAAAATGGAGCCTGCAGCCACGGTGAAGGAGAGGAGCTAGCTTGTCTGCTGTATCTACCAAATGATGCTCCCTTCTTGTGTTATTTTCTAGTCTGCACTGTCAGCCAGGTGGATTGTGCCTCTGGAAACTAAATAGGTATGTGAAACCATTGGTATCATATGACTGCAAATGTACTTTACGCAGTATTATTCCCTGGACATATCTAAGCAGGGATTGGCATAGTGCAGGTCTTGGGACACTTTAAACTTTATAGAACAGTCTTGGACCAGATGTGGTGGAAATTGCATGAGAAGTTTGCCTGCTTGCCCTGCACTGAGCGGTTTCTGGTCAGCAGGGAGTGAATCGGCCCAGGAGGTGCCAATAGACTCAGATCTGAAAGCAGAAGGATGAGTCCAGTGAATTCTTGGCATACTGTGTGGCAGCTGTCCTAGTATCTGGCATCCACATTGTCATGTGAAGCTTTCAGCTCCAGGTTTCCTACCTCACCTAGCTGTGCTGGAGAACAGGCAGAGGCTATGCAGAGCTGGGAGATCAGGTAGTCATGAATGCGGCCAAATTCAATTGCAAAGATGTTACAGTGGAAAGGGTCTGTACAAAGACAGGGAGGTCTTCTGGGAGTGCAGCCACAGCTTTGGTTTGCCTGTTTCCAGAGCTAAGTGTGTGGGATCTCAAGCTGTGCCTCTCTTAAATCCATCACTGTTGAGACCTAGAAAACCACACCTAAGCGTGGCTTTTTTCATTGCCAGGAAGGGTCTAACTTCCCTTGGGGTTCTTCACTGTGGTGATGAGATGTGTTATCAAGGGCTAGGATCGGCCCAGGTCATTGCTCCTTTCTTCATGAGACTGCACTTTCGGCTTGTCTGTGGTGGGTTGCATCTGCTGCCTAACAGGAACTAACTATATTCACAGGTTTCTCACTTTGAGACTGTAGAAAACCATGGAAAAATAAGTAATCATTTACACAAAGTCATATTTTCAGCTGCTCTCGCAGGAGCAACTTTTGGGAGCTAGTGTCCTTCATGCAGTCTGGAGTTCTCTGTGCTCAATGTACACCCATACCAGCTTGTCATTTGGCCCTAGTCTGTCCTCATTTTCAAGAGGGTGAGATTTAAATGGCCATCCAACAAACATCTACTTTAGTGTGCACTGAGCACTTTCCAGGCTCCATTGACTGCACTGTGTAGCTCTTCATTCAGAGTAATAGGTGCTTAGACAGCTAGTGCACATACAGGAAACTAATTTCAGATGCCCTAATTCTAAATTGGATCTCACCCAGTTTTTCAATGCACATCTTCACATCTTTCAGCTTCCTACCTTGCCCTGTTAATGCTCTGTTTCTGCATGTTTGTTACAATAGATCAGTCATTACCAGATCGATGGCTTGTGGTCCAAACATGAACAAAATGGCACCAGCTCTTACCACTTTTTGGTTTTGATCTATCTGTAACTATTGTGAGCCTTGTTACTGCTATAAACATCCTTAACTCATCTAACTAAAAAAAAGTTTTTGCACTAGCAGACAGCTGATAGTGATCAGATGGACAGAATAGCAGCTGGTATTTAGACGAAATGGATTTTTTTCCCATATACTTTACATTTGTATAGTAATTCTAGATCTCCTTGGGTCTGAAAGGAGATAATGAATAGAATCAAAAGGCCAATATCCTTTACAGGAATTTGAATGAATTTGAGACGAGCAAAAGGGAGAAATGAAGACTGAGTTAAATTGTCTGTTGACTTCTCCATTGAACTAATGGATGTGAGATATTTATCTGTGTTTACACATGCATCTTATATTTTGAAAAATTAGGTTTGGAAAGAGGATAAGGGACAGAGGTTGGTAACTTGAGGGACCCTTCTTTGGCAGAAATTACATGGCAACAAATTGTCTCATCTTTTAAAATAAATTTATGAATAATTTAAGGACATTTCATAATGACAGCACTTTAGAAACTAAGGAAATGAAGATGCATCTCACTAAGTGTTCATTTATGGTCATATTACATCTGTGCCAATTCTCCAACTCATTCTAATAACCCAAGGAGTTTCTTACATTAAGAATTTCCTATGAAGTGGTTATCTGGGCAAAATTATGTGATATAATGATGCAGTGACACAGAAGACACCTCAAGGTGACAAAGTAGTGTGCCCTTAATATATTCGGAGAAAACAGCAATTGTGATGTGGAAGAACCCTGTGGAAAGAATTACAGTGCAAACTTGACAGACCTGGACAGAAGTCACAGGTAACTCAAAGATACAAATATCTATGGAGATATTGTATATACAAATATTTGAACTTATTAAATAGGATTTAACTGGAAGATCTGGACATTCACAGAATCACAGAATGGATGAGGTAGGAAGGCATCTCTGAAGATCATCTAGTCCAGCCCTCCTCTTCAAAGCATAGTGAGGTAGAGTAGCAGGTAATGCAAGGCCATGTTCAGCTGAGGTTTGAATATCTCCATGGAGGCTCCACAGCCTCTCCAAGCAATCTGTTCCAGTGTTTGGCCACCTGCACAGTTAAAAAAAAAAAAAAAAAAACAACAAAAAACCAAACCAAAACCCACCAGTTGTTTTTTTCTTATGTTTAAATGGAATTTCCTGCAATTCAGACTGTGGCGATTGTCTCTTGTCCTTCCCCTGGGCACCACTAAGAAGTGTCTGGTTCCATCTTCTTTACTCCTTCCCATCAGGTATTTGTATGCATTGATAAGATCCTCCTGAGCCTTCTCTTTTCCAGGCTGAACAGTCCCAGCTCTCTCAGCCTCTCCTCCTATGTCAGACGCTCCTGTACCTTAGTCATCCCCATGGCCTCTGATGGACTCAGTCCAGTATGTCCATATCTCTTTTGTACTGGAAAGCCCAGTTCTGGAACTGGACCCAGCACTCCAGATGTGTCTCACCAGTGATGGATAGAGGGAAGGGATCACCTCCTTGACCTGCTGGAAATGCTTTCCCTCATAGAACCCAGGATGCTGTTAGGCCTTCTTTGCTAAAAAAGCATATTATTGGCTCATGGTCAACTTCTTGTCCCCCAGGACTCTTACATCTTTTCTGTCAATCTGCTTTCCAGCCACCTGGCTGCAGTGTGTACTGCTGCATGGATTTATCCTCCCCAGGTGCAGGATTTAGCACTTCACTTGTTGAACTTCATGAGGTTCCTGTCGACTCACTTCTCCAGACCCTTGAGGTTCCCCTGAATGGCAGTACTCTGATGTATCAGCCACTATGTATCAGCCACTTCTCCCAGTTTTGTGTCATTTGCATTCTTGCTGGGGGTGCACTCTGTATCATCATCCAGGTCATTCACGAAGCTGTTGAACAGTATTGGCTCCAGTATCGACCCCTGGGGTACCACTGGCTTTCAGCTACACTTTGTGCTGCTGATCACAGCTCTTTAATAAACCCTGCAATTCAGACCATTTGCAATTCATCTTACTGTTCATGTATCTAGTCCATATTTCATAATTTTGCCAGTGGGGATGTTATGGTGACAGTATCAAAAGCCTCCCTAAAATCAAGGTAAACAACATTTATTGCTCTCACCTCATCCATTGAGCTCATCATCTCATTGTACAAAACTATCAGGTTGGTCAGACATGATTTTCCCTTCATAAATCTATGCTGACTACTCTCAATTACTTTCTTGTCCTTCAAATATTTGGAAATATTTGCAGGATTATTTGCTTCATCACCTTTCGAGTGATCGAGGTGAGGTTTACTAGCCTCTAGTTCCCTGGATTCTCCTGCCTGCCCTTCTTGAAGGTTGGAGTGATTGCTTTTTTCCAGTCCTTAGGAACCTCTTCAAATTGCTATGACCTTTTGAAGATAATTGAGAGTGGTATTGCAACAGGCAGCTTCCTCAACATTTGAGCGTCTATCTCATCAGGTCCTGTGGACTTGTGTACAGTTTTTTTAAATGTTCTCTAACCTGATCCTCCTCCACCTTCCTTTTTGCGGACTTTCCCACTGTTCTCAAGGACCTGGGATCCCTGAAGGCTGGTATTACCTTCTAATATGTCTGTAAAGACTGGGACAAGGAAGCCACTCAGTATCTCAGCCTTGCCCATGTCATTTGCCACCAGCTCCCCTGCCCCATTCAGCATCAGGTCCACATTTCCCCTAGTTTTCCTTTTGCTGTTGTTATACCTGTGGAAGATCCTCTCTCCAGATTTGACTCTAGGTGGGCTTTGGCTTTCCCACGTGCAAATGCAGAGAGTGTCTCTGTACTCCTGCAGAATCACCTCTCCCTGCTTCAACCTCTTCTGTCAGGGGCTCCTTGCTCATCCTTGCAGGTCTCCTGCTACCTTTGCTTGATTTCCTGCTAATAAGGATGGGCCACTCTTGAACTTGGAGGAGGTGATCTTTGAAAATCAACCAGATCTCCTGGACCTCTCTTGTCAATATCATCAATCAAGAGTCAATATCATAGTTAAGATTATCAGAAGAATCTTAATGCTGCTTCTTACAAACATGTTTTCTCATAAATATTTACACAGTAAATACATCACCTCAAATTAGGCGGTTTCATGTCTTCAATATCCTAAAATTATGCAGGTTGGTATGGCACTTTAATGTGTGTAAACTGTGTGGAAGTCACCAGTGTGAAATGTACACAGTAAGTTTCCTATGAACTATCCCACAGATAGTTTAAGAGGCTGTAG
This sequence comes from Nipponia nippon, assembly GCF_047370975.1. Lineage (NCBI taxonomy): Eukaryota > Metazoa > Chordata > Aves > Pelecaniformes > Threskiornithidae > Nipponia > Nipponia nippon. Next base: position 91,064,522 of record NW_028262358.1, on the reverse strand, counting down.
AAAAAAATGAGCCAAATTATACTGGAGACTTAAAATAATGCAGACAAACTAAGAAAGGCACAGAGAAGGCAACAAAGCTGATCCATGGGCTTGGAACCACTTCCGTAGAGAAAAAGACTCAGCACAGTTGGAGTCCTTGGTTTGGAAGAGGATGAAAATATGAGAGCAGCACATAAAATCATAAAACGTATGAAGATACTGCATCTGGAGTGGTGATTGCTGTTTTTTGTAATCCAACAGTTAGGGACCACCCACTGAGATTGCTAAGGAAGAGGAAGCAGTTTGTAAGCAATGCATAATTACATTGTGAAACTGGTTGTTAAGGTTTTGGGCCACTGAATATTAAGGACCCGAAAAGTTAAAGTGCATACAAGAAGGAGCAGGCAAACTGAGAGTTTGTTGATTAGGTCTGTTGATTAGTCTCCAGATGTACTGGTTTGCCTCAGGCACCCATGGATTATCTCATGCCAGGGAGAAGATCACGTCATATTTCTCCCAATTCTTTCACCCCTCCCACAAAACTCTGCTCTTGGCCACAGTAAGAGGTAGGAAACCAGGCCACTATGGCCCTTTCTATGATCCATTATTGCATACCTTAGTTTCTTACAACTCTTTCCCAGTCACATGTACTTTAAATTCAGTCTAAGCCGAAAACTGCTGTTTAGGTTTTGCGAGAACAAGATTTCCTGTTATATTGTATTGGGTCTGGCTGGGATGGAGTTCACTTTCCCCACAGCAGCCCTCATAGTGCTGTGCTTTGTATTTGTAGCTAGAAGAGTGTTGAAAACACACCGATGGTTTGGCTACTGCTGAGCAGTGCTCGCACAGCATCAAGGCTGTCTCTCCAACCTCCGCTCCAAAGGCCAGTGGGCTGGGGGTGTGCAAGAGGTTTTGAGGGGTCATAGCCAAGACAGCTGACCCAAAGTAATCAAAGGGATATCCCATGTCACATGACGTCGTGTTCAGCAATAAAATCTAAGAGCAAGGAGGAAGAGGAGGGGGTACATTCATTATTAAGGCATTTATCTTCTGAAGCAACCATTCTGCACACTGGGGCCCTGCTTCCCAGGAAGTGGCTAGACATCTCCTGCCAATGGGAAGTAAAGACTAAATCTTTTTGGTTTGCTTTACTTCTCTGTATGTCCTTTGCTTTTCTTCATTAAACTGCCTTTATCTCAACCCATGAGTTTTTAATCTTATTTTCTACCCCTGTCCTGCTGAGGAGGGAAAGTGAGAGAGCAGCCTGGTAGGCACCTGGCAGCCAGCCAAGGTCAACCCTCCACAGTCTTTTTTGGTGCTCAACAGTGGGGCTTTAAAGGAATTTGAGATAAGGACAGTAATTGCGAGAGTTAATGGGCAAAACATGAACTGGACATTGCCAGAGAGCAGAATAATTGTGGGAAATTTTTGTTGTGAAGGGACAAGGGGTGAATTATAAGTAAATTGTCCACTTTTGTCAGTGTTGTGATGATGTTATTTTGACTTTGGTGTGGGGAATTCTTTTTGTTGATGTAAGTGATGTTTGTAAAGATTCTATGGTGAAAGTGTATTTTAATGATAATTCTTAAATATGTGATTCATAGAGGCAAGGGATAGAATGTATTGGGTTTATGTGGCAAGGTTTTGGTAGCGAGGACGGGCTGCAAGAGTGGCTTCTGTGAGAAGACACCAGGAGCTGCTTGCTTGTCAGACAGAGGCAGTTCCAGCTGGCTCCAAGACAGACCTGCTGCTGGCCAAAGCTGAGCCCATCAGTGACAGTGGTGGTACTTCTATGATAACATATTTAAGAAAGGGTAAAAACCACTGTGCAGCAGCTATGAGGGAAAGGAGCGAGCAAATGTGGGAGAAACAACCCTGCAGACACCAACATCAGTGAAGAAGGAGGGGGGGGAGGTGCTGCAGGCACCAGAGCAGAGATTCTCCTTGTAGCCCATGAAGAAGACTATGGTGACACAGGTTGTTCCCCTGCAGCCCATGGAGGACCACAGTGGAGCAGATATCCACACTGCAGCCTGTGGAGGACCCCACACCAGAGCAGGTGGATGTGCCCTGAAGGATGCTGCAGCCTGTGGAGAGCTCATGAGGAACAGGCTCCTGGCAGGAGCTGCCACCCATGGAGAAAAGCCCACACAGGAGCAGGTCTTCTGGCAGGATCTGTGACCCTGTGAGGGACCCATGCTGGAGCAGTCCATTCCTGAAGGACTGTACTCTGTTGAAAGGACCCATGCTGGAGGAGTTCTTGGAGAACTGCAGCCTGGGAGAAGGACCCACACTGGAGAAGTTAATGAAGGACTGTATCCCATGGGAGGGACCCTATGCTGGAGGGGGGAAGAGTGTTAGGAGGAAGAAGCAGAAGAGATGAAGTGTTATGGACTGACCACAACCCCCATTCCCCATCCCCCTGTACCACTTGGGGGCAGGAGGTAGAAGAGTCAGGAGTGAAGTTGAGCCTGGGAAGAAGGGGAGGTGGAGGGAAGGCTTTTTTAATTTTGTTTTTACTTCTCATTATCCTACTCTGTTATTAATTGGAAATAAATTAAATTAATTTCCTCAAGTTGAGTGTTTTGCCCATGACGTGATCTCCCTGTCCTTATCTCAGCCCATGAGATTTTGGTCATTACTTCTCCCACTGTTCTGCTGAGAAGGGGGAGTGATAGAGTGGCTTGATGGGCACCTGATGGCCAGCCAAGGTCAACCCACCACATACATACACATGACAGAAACATCAGCCCTTTTTTTTACGTTCAAAGAGAGTAATAGCCAGGAAAATATCATTAGTAAGACATTCAAACTAAAGTTTTTAATGTAAAATTTCAAAGACCATGAAATCTCAAAACTAAATGTGAACAGCAAACTTTAATCCTGTTCTCTGCTTGCCTTCTAAAGATAGGTTGATTAAATTCTTTGGTCATACAAGATACTGAAGTAAAGAGGTATATCCAGGGGTGGGCTGCAGCTTTGGAGCCCTAACTTTGAAATTAGTTTTCCCCTGGCAGGCTGACTATATTCCTCTTAAAATCATATTTTACTGTTTTGTGTCCCTTTGAAGAGAAGACGGGTCTTACTTAGAGCTGGAAGTGGTGAATAATTGATGATTTGTATAAAACATTGATTTTGAGTCATTTTAATTCTACTGTTGAATCACTGAATTCTATGGTAGTGAGGAGAATGATATGTGTGTGTGTTTGTGTGTGTGTGAATAAGTACATATATACACACACAAACATTTTGGGTGCAAAGAACACAACATGGACGTTCTTATCGGAACTTTACAAAATCCAGGTAAACTATCAATTATCTATTATTCTGGAATGAGAGTGCTGGAATACTATTAGAGGGAGAGAAATACTTTTGGTAATTGTGTCTTTATGAAAGACTTTAACCTTCAAGGTACACACTGGACAACAGATGCTTAAATAAAGACAGGGCTTGCTTTTGCCTTGATGCAACAGGTGACAGATCTACTGACAAAAAGAGACCCTGATCCAAGGAAGTGATGTTCCTTTAGACTTGTTTTTGGTCAGTAGTTAAGACATTAGAGAAAATTTAATTTTCTAGGAAAAGAAAATGAGTTAAATCTAATTTGCTTCAGCCTCAGTAAAATGCTTGATCTGATTGCTATAAGGAAAATTATCAGGTTTTCTTAAGAAAGAGAAGCTGCAGGTTAGCAGAATAATTGCAGACTCAGGTTTTCACACAGAATACCAGATGAGCTCATACCAGTTACTGATGCCACAAACTTAAGAAGTGTTGTCACTTCAAAAGAAAACTGGGCTAGCATTCCGGAGGAGATGGGTGACCTTGGGAAGTGAGGGAATTGAAGCAGTAAAATACTCAGTAGTGCAAAACAGGATGTTATGTAGAAAACTGAAGTCCCTAAAGATGAAACTTGATTTGTTTATGAAATTAGTTATTTGGTATGTTGCCTGCAATAGCTTGTAATATATCTGAGGCCTGGTTTGGTACTCCTAAGCAGTCCTTTCCCTGTTTATAGGTTCTATTTAACCAGCATAGTCCCAAGCATGATTAAGTAAAGCTGCTACTAAGGCTGGAGAGGCTTACACTGATGTTTTAGAGAGTGACTCACTTCTACAAGTGCACGTGAAAGCTCAGTGAGTTTACATTCAAGGTAGTGGCAGCAGAGGAACATGTAATATCAACCACCTTTGGCTGGGAAAAGGACAAATGTTTAGTCTAGGCTGAACATTTAGGTTTTGGACTATTTGATTGTGGTGTGATTGTCCATAGGCCAGCTTCTACAAGGAAGTGAGGTAGAAAAAGGTGATTCAGTGCTGACTCTAACAGTATCCTTTTACACTCTACTCTCTGTTGAGTAGAGATATTGGTTTTTTTCAATTCTGGAACTGGACACAGCACAAGGGTTTCTGGGCTGTGTTGTTTCTTCATGCCTGCTCTTTCCCCCAGTAGGAGGAAGAAAACCAGTTGTGAGGGCAGCAGGAGACATGCTGGTTCCAGTCCAAGATGCCTTACTGGCGTTTCAACAGGAGGATGCAGTGATGGCCTCCCAGTACATGGCAGTCGCACAGGGGCACCCGGCGGAGGTCAGAGGCTTTTGCAGCTTTCCAGATTTTGGCTTTGGTGGCATATCACTTGATTTGAAGAAGCATTTCTGGGCAATAAGCATATGCAGTTTTGGGTCCAGCTGGCAGATTTCTGTAGCACAAACACAGCCAGCGCTGCTTGCAGTCCCAACACTGCAATTCCTCATTTCGGTTTTGTACTCATTGGGCTTCTGTGGACCCAGTCAGACAATGCATCCCACTGTGTCCTGACATGCATCTGTCACCGCATTTCACATAGCGCTGCCTCTGCTCTCAGTTCTGCCACTTCAAACATCTGGACTCATAATGAATAAATACCATTTCCTCCTTGAAGCTTTCTTTGTTAGACAAGGTATCAATGAATATCATGGCCATGCCATAGAGGATTGCAAGTTTCTTTTAAAATTCAGTTCTCAGACCTAAGATCTGAGTGATCTGAGTGAACTCTGTTCTCACTCTTCTTTCCTATAACGCAGAACATTTTTTTATATAAGACAGTGGCAGGGAACACTTGTCCAGACATAGCCTAATTTCCTTTCTCCTTAAGAAATATTTGGGCATGAACAGAAAATTTTCATTAGTTTCTATTTTGCTATCCATTTCTTTTGTCTTCAGTCTGCTTGAGGTTACAAACTCCAAATGAAAACATTGCTGAATTAATATGCTCTTCACTTCTATTTTTTTCTACAGTTAATTTCTCACATGGCATACAAAAAAGGGTGAACATTTAGGTTTGGCTGAACAAAAGAATGTATGCAAAGATGGTAAATATCTTCAAACATACACCTAGATACTGTTCCATGTAATTTCAAAAGCTGAAAACTTGCATTCACTTTTAGCCCTAGTATCATGTCTACTCACGTCATCTAAAGATGCAGCTGTTGCTTCAGCTGGACACTGCAACATTGCATGTTGAAGATGCTCTCCTGCTCCTGGTCCTTCTGGAGCATGGCTCCTGTGTGCTTGCTTGGGCTGCCTGCAGTAGAGAGCCCTTGGCAGCACCCCTACATAATCCCTGGGTTCTCTGCCCAGAGCATCACTCTGTCTGTTGCACAGTGTTTGCATATTTGCTTGTGACATCAGTTCCTTCAGTTTCTTCTGCTGGCTTCCTTCTGCACATGGGTAGGGACCATACCTGCTCCTTTTATAACCGGGAGGGGATTTATTGCTTTACATGCATTGCTCTACAGAAGCAGATATTTGTTTTATTCCACTGTAAAAGTCATTCATGAACAGGGATGAAATATATCTCAATCTTTATTCAGGCAGAGCTCAAAATCACAGCAATGGATTTGTTACTATCCCTTTCAGAAAGCAAGGGCTGAGAAGAAGGCAGGACTCAGTTATGAATCATGTTTCCTAGACTGAAATGGTATTCCCAAGAAAGAGGTGTTGTGGGTTAGCATGGTTTTGATGATGCTACAGTCACACTTTCTCAACCTATCAGAAACTGGAGTTTCTGATCTTCATGCTCTTCTCAGACATATTTCACAATGTACCAAAGTGATCAGGTCCTAGGAATGATGTAACACATCAGAGCAACAGAAAGAAATGAGAGCTCTGTCTTTTAAAGCAATATCAGCCAGCAGAATAAGTCTCAAGTACACTGTGGTGCTGACATAACTTTATTTTAACCTCTTTGTATAATTTAATTCTGTGGAAAGAGCCATTAGGCCCTGTGAAACTATTAACCCTTCCAAGGACAGACTGGAGTCTGAGAACAAATTACTGTGGTTGTAAACAAGGAAACCCTTTGCCCCCTTCCCCTCATTCTGGAACTCTGAAGCTGGGTATAAAGAAAAAGACCTAAAGGTTCAGGGGACCCATGCTGTTATGGGAGAAGGAGGATCTCTCTGCCGTGCTTCAGAAGCCAACCAGATTTGGATCATAAACTGCTGAACTGAATCAGAGTAGGATTTTCTGAACTGGTATCCTGTATTCTGCCCACCACAGACCTTTCTGTTAAGTTTGCCACTTTAATATTATTAATGAGAAAATGTTTATTTTACTGTTTTCTCTCTGAGTTTCTTCATATGCTTCTCTTGGTGCAGCATCTTGGGCTCCCACTTGCCTACTGTGCTCAGATAAATGTCACATTAACCTTCAGAAGTGTACCTGCTGACTGTGACGCCTGTGAGATAAGAGCAGTTCTGATGCCACTGCACGCTTCAGCTTGTTTATCAAGCCCTTAACTTACAGAAGCTGATATTGTGTCAGATTATCTGCAGTTGATTGAAAAGACTACCTGACAAGAAGATAAGAAGAAAACACCCCATTTTTTCCCTATAATGTCTGCTGGATGTTTTATATCTTTGCAGTACTTCACAGGGCAGTTCACAATACAGTTTCTTCTGTATGTAATGTTGAAGAAAAGGTATCTTCTTGTTCCTTTCTTTGCTTCTTCTTAAAATTGAATGTTTCCTTCCCTTTCTTTTTATAGTGTCAAGAATCACCCAGATCTTTTCAGTTCTTCCTGCCTTAAACTAAAATCACAAAGATCCAACTGATGAGGAAGTCTTCGTGTGGTTTTCTGTATAAGCATTGTTCACAAGGAGGGGGTTTAGGAGCTCCTGGGATAGCAATTAATGCTTTAGATTCACTTGACAAAAACTCCCTTAATTTATAGAGAAATGTCTTTCTGCAGAGAACTGGAGAAAGAATTCCTCCTTCACTGGGGGTGACAAAGAAGTAAGGCTTCATATATGTTTAAAAAAAAAAAAAATCAGTGTGAAAAGCAGACTCAGCTCTGGCTATTGTTTAATGCATTTTCAGGCTGATGAGAATCATGTACCTATCCATTCTGTCCTTCCAATCCTTGAAACAAATGAAACTGGATTTAAAATAGGCTAGTAAACAGTGGTATACATCATTTGCACTTTTCAGATCTTCAAACAGCTTTCTTCATCTATACAAACTCTAGGATGGACAGTCCCATGGGTGATCACCAAAGTCAAAACCAGTACACAGCTTCTTCCTGCTGTATATATTCAAAGGGCTGCTATATATTAGCCTCTGAAATGGACTTCATAAAGCAAATTCAGAATGTTAGCTGGAAGCATGAATACTCTTAAATCAAAGTTTCCTGAACTCATGCTTCCTGAAGCATCAAATGATGAGAAAATTACAGCAGAGAAGGACAGGTAATAAAGCAACTGCTCCCTCAAAATCCAGGTCAGGGCCTTATGTTAATTCCGTACTCACCAACCTATTTTTGTAACAACAACTTTCACAAAACTGAATGGAGAGGAGTGATTAAATAGCACATCTGGCCCTGAAATATTACTTCTTGATGTTATAACTTGAAAAAGGACAACCACAAATGGCAATTGTGGTATAGATACTGTGCGATAAATTCTGCTCCTGTGTCAGCACCCACTGGGCAGGGAGAGGGGAGGAGACTGAACTGAGCCTTCATCTCATTCACACATTATACATGAGTTTTAAATCCAGCTCTCATGCCACTTTATATTTTCATCTCCATTCAGTTTCCAGTGAAGTGTTCCTGTGTTCTTGAGAAAAAAGGAGGGCATGATTAGGGAGGACAGTGAAACGTGTGTTCGGTTACAGAAAGCAATATCATCTCTCCCCTAAATCTGATTAGTTATTGTTCCCTTAAGTAGCACTAACTATGCTCATGTGCTTTGCAATCCAAGCCATAAGGCATGGACACTGGCCAAAAGCCAGTGCAGTAGCCCACTGATGCCATGCATAGAAGACAGAGGCTGAAAAGACTCCAGGGGAGGTCCTCTGGGGAGGCTGAAGCTTTGGCCCACGTTTTCCAGAAATCTTCTTTCTGAGCTTTCTTAATGGCCCTGCTCCCTGCCAGCTCATGCTCATCCTGTTGGTCAGTCAGTGCAATGTGGGAAAGGAGCCTAAAGACTTGTGTCTTAAAATCTGTGGTGTCCTGATTAATTTATTTTATCAGCATGATTTTATACAGTAGAGGAATGTAAGCATCACTATGATTATGCTTATCTTGTGGTAATTTTACACAAGTTTCTGTATGCTCAATTCATTTTTTCTGAACAGGCTGTGTACGTCATAGCAGACGTTTGGAATTTTGATTCAACACTTCTCTATGTGAATGTTTCATGTTTTACATGTTTCACTGTGTTAAATCATCACCAGTAGCATAAAATTGAGAGGACAAGGATAGAAAGGACAAAGGACACTCTCTAAGGACAATCTCCTCCTGTATGTCAGTTTGGAGAGAGCCTTTAAATAAAGGCAGTCAGCTCCACAGGAAGCCTCTTCCCCTGCCAAGAAGAAAACAGGGGTGTGAAGCTTTCGTGCTCCTCAAGCAGTTGCCTTATGAGAGCTTCACTGGGCTAAGAGGTGAAATGTAGAGCAGCAACAACTAGGGGAGAGAGTGAGTACACCAGACTGCAGGAATTATGGGCCAGATGGAATCATCTAAGGTTTCCCTCACTCCTCAGGGAGCCACCAGGAGTCCTACCAAAAAGCCTTCTCCCTCCTCAGGGAGACCTGAGAGCAGCATTGAGCATGGCAGGGGCATATATGTACTGCTTTTTGAGTCTCGCCGTATATTCTGGCCTCAGTAGGTGAGGAGGGAGCTATGAACAGACAGATGGGGGACTCTCCTAGCATATCCTAGCATGTTAAAAAAAGGGGTCATGGGACCATAAAGCATATTGCAGAGCTGTCAAATACTAGGTACTATCATGGCTTTGAGGTATATTATCTAAGATGTCAGAGATTTTGTTGACACTTTCTTTTTAAAGTTTAATTTATTCCTTTGTCTACTATTGCTTTGCTGTCTGCTTACATCATTAAATCACTGGAGTGGTGTCCAGTCTTGCAGTCTTCTATCAGATATCTGATGCAAACTGGAGGCTGCCTAATATTCATTATTAGTAACTGCCTAAAGCAAATGGTGGCACATGTAAGCTGCTTTGGTAGAACTTATGTAAAACACTCAAACTCAGAAATGCAATTACATGTGGTTATTTTTTTTTTGTGTGTGTGTAAATATTTGTAGTGCTCAAAAAGTTCTTTGTGGGTAAATCATAAGCATGAGATTGCCTGACAAACTAACCTATACCCACAGGTTATTTTACTATGCAGCAATTCCTACTGAAAGTTAATCATGAACAGATAGACCATATTTTGAAATTTTGGTCCAGGGCTTTTAAAAATGAATGTGTAAGTAAGTCGCAAATGTAAATAGTTTGTATAAACTTCAAAACAAATATTTTGTGTTAAGTGAGGATCATGTATACAAACTAAACTCCAATATGGGCATCTCTAAAAATGAACTTAAGCAATGTAGTGATAAGGACAGTTAGATACAGTCATCAAATCAGTTAATAATCAAAAAATGTGCTGTGAGCATCACTAACATCAAACAAGATATTGTTCTTCCCCAAACAGGCATGTATTCTGCATGAGAAAGTTCATAAAAATCCAGCCTTTGCTTGACCTAATTTAGTCATTACTTATTTAGTAATGTACTGTTACCAGTAGAGAATGAGCAAAATTAAGAAAAGTGAGGATTACATAGACAGAACTATCTGGTTATTTAATTGAGACAGAAGCATGTCGTGATAGTTCTCTTCTGAAATAACCTGACAGTGAACACTAATATGTCACAACATGCCACAGATTGATTTCAGTTCAGACAACCTCAGACATAAAGATTAGTACAGATGATAGTTAATGCTGCAATTTGCATACCATGGATTAATGCTTAACCTGGGTGATTACCATAAGTAAGCCATGCATCTCTCTCCTACATTCCTTCATCTGCAGATATTCAGGCACGACTTTAAACCGGTCCCCAGTGTGCAATACTCACTACCATGATCAGCAATATGAAATGAAATGTTAAATCCAAAACCAAAGAATCAGCACTAGCTTTATGAATTTAACATTCAAATCAAGCCATTTAAGTTATCAAAGTCTGAACTGAAAACACTCTCTAATTATTTATATATCCATGTGAAACTTGCTGCTCTTGTAAAACAGGTAGATATATTGACTTCCAGTGAATATTAGTAATTTGAAAATCACTATCCAACCTCAGGTTTTGCAGTAATTAATTTTTATTCTGACAGGGAGGGAGGCAATATTCTTGAGTTTGTTTAAGACTTAAAAAAGTTCAGGTTTGATTCTTATCTTTTTCTTGTGAAAGAACTGTGGAAATATATATTCTAAGAAAACCAAAACAGATTTGTAGGTAGCATCAGTGGTACAGGAAATGTAATGATGGTATACTATCAACATACTTGATTGAAAAATGTATTTTGAAGCTTTCTACTTACTGGTTGCAGTCGTAGGTGATAACTGCTGTGCGTGAAAAACCTAACAGATTCTTGAACTTTGAAGATCTCAGCCTGAAGATATTTAGTATTTTAAATAATTGCCTTAATATTTTTTGTGAAGTTTGGAGAGATCTGTTTAAGAGTTTTCCAGTAACATATGGAGTTCTGTAACTGTGATTTGGGGATGCATGCACATTTCGTAGTTACGATCAGTCACCAGGGTGTATAATGGCTATCATCCTAGAATTTCTATCTTTATTCCAAAGAAACTGTAGTAATTTATATACCAGGAAAATTATGGGTCCAGGTGTATGGCTACCAATATTCAAAGATCCTAAAGCCCTTTCTGCGCTATTTATATGTTACAAGCCCCTGGATCTTTTAGATATAACTGTCCTCTTGTTGAAACTACATATTTACACTTTAAATGTTACCTCCAAAATGCATTAAGTACCATATTTTCAGAGACATCATATATTCCAGAAAGGTATTCTTCAGATAACACCATTTCTTTCTGCAACATTTTACTCTGGGGCAGGGAGTCTCACAAGGATAAGAAAGCAACAAAATGTTGATCTTTTGCATTCTGCTAACCTTGGATCATGATATATAATCTATTTCAGGGATTACAGCCCACACCTGAGCTCTTCTTTTAGAAGCCAGAGGAAACATCTCCTCTTCTTGTGACTTCCATTGTGATGAGAACAGTGTTTAAAATGACTGTCTCTATGTATGTGCAAGAAGTCTTGATGCAGACCTGACACAACATTGTTCGTTTTATCTGATAGACCGTGGACCATTCTTACTCAGTGATACCACTGCCAGAGGAGCGCCTTGGAACTCCTGTATCTTTTTACTTTAGAAAGACTGTGATCAATACATCTACCACGCATCTTTCTTCTCACTGCCAATTTACAGCATGTAACTTCATGTTTCAGCCTTCTCACTCATTGTATCTGTGAAAGTTCAGTGAGCTCTAGCAAAGCTAGCAGATAGGAAAAAAAAGAGCTGGCTCTCCGTATCCAGTACAATACTATGAATGAGCAAAGAAGCAATGAAAAAGCCCTGTTTATAGACTCCCTGCTTGCAGAGAAGTTTGCACTTTCTTTTGCATCCACTCTAAGGAAATTCTTTGTACCTGGAGACAGGCAATTTAAAAGAAAAAACACTCAGGCTCTCCATTGTCTGAAACACTGTTTTCCTTACAAAGCATCACTAGTGTTTTCTTTCAAATCCATAGCTCCTAACCCATAGTTAAAGTAAAAGAAAATGGAGTTTAATTTAAAATGTATCATTTTTCCATCTGATGTGGGTATTGGAATAATTTTCCTTTTGCAACAATGAAAATGTAAGTTGTGGGCCTGTGTTTTCACTTTGAAGATGTTGTTTCCCTTCCTCTGAAGGAAAACAAACTTCCCTCAGAGCAGCTGCTGTTCCGGGTCCTTCAATGATTATATGACGATATGCTGTTTAATTTTGCACACAGTGTAAACACAGTGCGTAAGCCAGTACTAAATAGACATGGATGTAAATGAGATGTTTGGAAGACTTTACTCCATTACTGTAGCATGGAGCAGTCAGCCTTAGTTTGGAAAATAAGTCACTATTGTCACAATGTTTGCAGCTGGAATAGAGTTGACTCAAATTGCCAGGAACAAAATTGGGTTTGGAACATACTGCAGAGGTATGGCTTATTCTGTCAAAAATGATTACACACTGAGAAACTGCTGACTCTGTAATTTCATGTATGCTCCTCTCTTTCTTTCTTTCTTTGGTAACAGAGTCTTAGCAGTTTTCCTAACTAACATTTTCTTCTCAAAATGTCTTCTGCTGTAAGGAAGATTGTATCCTGCACTCCAACTCACAGATTTATGACGCTTAGAAAAAGCAGAATTCACAGAAATGTTTGACAGCTATTTATTTATTTGCTTACTTATTTATTTTTGGTGCTCACATAATTAAGCCTACCATGATTAATTTTAATATGATGAATTACAAAGATAAAGGTGTAGCATGCTTTGTGCCCATTCATTTAACTTGCAAATGCAGCACCGATCTTCCTTATTGTCTGTGGTGCACTTTCACTTGTATAACAGTATGTTTACAGAATGCAAAAATCAGTCATCAGAAGCCTGTAGAAATGTGATCAAGTCTGGTGTGAACTATGCAATATTTTCTCTCCTGGTTTACTTTGCTTTGAAACCAGAGCCATAACTATGACAGAAGCTGGGTCTTTCGCCCTAGTGCGTCCATGACTCAACTCTCATCAGTAAGATCAGGAAATAAACTAGGCTGACTCTTCTTCCCAAAACAGTCTTCTGATAACCTTTTTTTTTTTTTTAATATCAATCTGTGCACGTTTTCTCTGGTAGAACATTGCCTTGGTTGCATCTAAACAAGTTGTGTCCAGTCTTCTAGCGACTCACATGCTCTTGTTTAAAAAAACCAAACAAAACAAACATGGTCATTTCAAATCATCCATTAAAAAGGTTGCCTCAAACTGAACTTCTCCAGAACAACTTGGACTTCAGTTCCTAAACTGTTTTCTTCAGTGATGATCACTCAGGGGTCTGAATATAAGCCTCTGTACCCAGTTGATTAAATACCGAACACTCAGGTTGAATTAAGTAACTTAAATATAACTGATTTTAGTCTACTGTCATGCATTCACCTAGGCAAAGTACTCAAAACTTTTCTGTAGAGTGAAACACAAGTCATTAAGAATAATTTTAAGGACACTCTCTCTCTTTTTAAGACTACATGGACTATTTTTACATTCCAATCATCATCATAGTGTATCCCGGGGACAATTAGTTTACTTATATAAAATAAATGTGATTTAACATTAGGAAAGGAGAAGGCATGCTACACTGGCTGGTCAGCCAAAGTAACTTAATAATTTTTATATTGACTTCATAGAGGTTAGTTTGAAACTCATATTCAAGCCCCTATTCAGAGACACAGTTCATACTCAGGCTCCTTTTCAGCAAAATATTACTGAATTATTAAGTACTGGAGTTACCATTCAGAAACCAATGTGACTAGTTATTAATCAGTGATCTTCTGGATGGCTTTGGACAAGTCCCTTCACGTCTCCCTCTCTCTTTCTATCCATTGTCTTGGGCAAGGACTGTATGATACAACAGGGTCCTCAAATCAGTTGGGTTTTTCTTGGCAGTATTGTAAAATAATATTTTAAAAGGTTTGGATTCCAAATCACTCTTCCTTTGTAAGGAAGATAAAGGTAATTTTGCTTATCAGAGCAATATATTGCTTGGCTGTAAGGAGTGCAGTTCAAGGTAATATTAAATTTTTCTCCTGTCCTATACAGAGCAGCTATTTTTTCTGCATGAATTCAGTAATGTTTGCCATTATGCATTTAAAAAAAAATTCACCTGTATTATGGGCACCTGAAGTAGCCAGTGGGATTATATGGCACAAGTACCTTTCTGTAATGTTTGATTTTGGTTAGAGACAAAGACATACCTCTCATAGTCCTAAAGAAATGAAAGTATACTAATGAAAAGACAATAAAGAAAGTCAGGTGACAGTCAGTCAAAAACTGTGAAGAAACTTAAATGCCAAAGTTTACTCATCTTTTGGAAAGAAGCTGGGTGTGTATCTCACTAACAACAAAAAGGAGACACTGTCTCTGTGACATCATTACTGTATGTGACATCAACACTTCATCTTTCTCTTGTAAAAATACATGTTATTGATAGCTCATAAATTCAGATAATCTCTAACGGGGACAATCTTTCTTCTTTAAGTGGAAGGTAGATGACAAAGCCATTTGTTTTGGTGCTGTAGATGGACCAAAAAAAAAGTTTATAAAAGCACTTGGTAGGTAACGGCAATTGCTTTTTACATTCCAGTCCAAAAAAGTATGCAAGCAGTTAAAGAATGTTTCCTTTTTTTCCCTTTTTTTCTCCTTTATTCTGTGGTTTGTTTGGTGTGCTCTAGGCTGAAGGAGATGGTGAAAAAGGTATAGACAGGATTAGTAGCTTTTGAAACTGGTTATTCCTTCATGAGTATGTTCATTTCCAGCTACTTTGAGGTCAAATATCATTAATCCTTAATTCTAAAAAGATAATTTTCTTATTCTCATAGCAGAAATGTGTATTTGAACATGATTTTAAAAATCTATGTCCATAGAAACCTGATTTCTTGTTAATGCATTTTAATGTGTTATATAAGGTAACCAAAATACAATACAATAAAGTGCATTCCCTTAGGTCTGTAACCTATAGCATACTCTTAGCCATTGAGAATGGCTCATTCTGAGTCCTTGATATTGAGCAGAGGCTGAAACCTGGTACAAATACTGAACCTTTCATTTTCTGTGTTCTGTGAAATCAAAACCTAAAACAAAGGCTAGATGTATACTTAGCTAAAAAGCCCCTACAAGAAACAAGACCTAAATACTTGCAAGGAACCCAACAGATCAGTAGAACTCAACAGTGTCCAGCGGTATCTTGAGAAACTTTTTTTTCCAAATACTTGCCCTTTCTCAGAGGTATCCGAAAGCTAAAAAGAAGCCTGGTGACTTCCATTGCTTATTTTGAAGGCAATTTCTGACCTCTGCCTTGTTATATAAACTCTGAACTAATTCTGGAATTATATCCATGTGTCCAGTCTTAAGTATGAAATTTAATACACCAGACTTAACTTGGTTTGATGACTCTTGCTAAAACAAGATCTCAGTTTAGTATAGCAGGTTTGTAGAATACATAACAAAAACTCTGTAACACACAGAGCTCAAGGAGATAAGTTCTTCAGCCTGTGGTTTTTGAATCTTTAACTAGCTTTTGCCTTCATTATAGCTAGCAGAACTACCTGAGCAGTGAAAGAAAGCATAAAGAATCAGCCACAAATGACAGCAGCAGCACAATTCTTTACGCCATGGGACATGCAGCACTGAGCATTAAGCTGGGATCTCTGCTTTTGACATACAACCAGTAGCCCTAACTCTAACCTTAATTATAGCCCAGGGTTCCATCTCTTCAGAAAATATGTATATAAGGCATGGGACTTAAAAGGATACCTTACCTCTTTCTACTCTCAGGCCCATTAACACACAGCAAAGAGGGTACTTTATGTTTTATATTACCCTGTCCTAATTCTTAGTGTAATTAAATGCAGGGGAGCTGTCCCAGCAATGAAAGATCTCATCACATACTGGCCATAGTTGACATTAAACCTCTGCCTAACTCTGAGCATCTACACTTTTCTGTCGCTGGATTAGCAGATCCTGACACCATTCCTAACTTTAACCTTTCCATTCTAGCCAAGGGAATCCATCTCCTCTGGAAAAGTGAATGTTG
This sequence comes from Nipponia nippon, assembly GCF_047370975.1. Taxonomy (NCBI): domain Eukaryota; kingdom Metazoa; phylum Chordata; class Aves; order Pelecaniformes; family Threskiornithidae; genus Nipponia; species Nipponia nippon. The sequence continues at coordinate 91,048,355 of NW_028262358.1, read as the reverse complement.
AAAGTGGCACCTGCCTTCTTGCCATCACTTAGAGCCATTTAGCTCCAGCAAGGAAAGGAATTCTTCAGTATTTAGATTTAAAAATCCAAACCCTAACTCTTACTTTCAACTTCATTGTATGCCAGGGATCCATTGTGAGTAGTAAAACCAACAAAATACTGGTCACGAGAGACATATACTTTCTTTTGAACTCTGAAAGGCCATTCAGCCAAAAACCTTCAGTTACTGATTCCCAAATGCTACCCTTAGCTGTCAGCTTGTTTATAGCTAGAGGACCCATTTCTTCTGGAAAAGTAGATATGAAGTACTGGACAAAAGGGCTTTTGTATTCTTCAAAAACTGTTAGAGTCATTCAACACACAAGAAGAAAAAGGCCTCTTCAGTGTTTAGACTCCCTTAACCTAATCCTAACCTTCACCTTCTCTATAGCCAAGAAACCTATCCAGATAGTGAAAGGGAGGTCATTTATTGGCCACGACCAGCTCTAACCTCATCCTCAGTGGCGGAGAACATGCAATGTCCAGCCTTATAATGAGATCTTCTCTCTCTAGAAGCCAGAATCCTGTCTGTCATCTTCACTTTCATTCCAGCCAGCAGAGCCATCTGTACAATAAAAGAAAACATAAAGGGTCAGCACAGTTTTTGTCAAGAGATGACCATTTCAGTTTCTGTCTGTGTGGGCTACAGAGCATAAAACTGATTTTTTCAGGCTTTAGATCCCCAACTCCTAAAATTCAAGAGCAGGAGAAACCAGGTTGACTCTATTTTCTCTTGTTGGGGACAGGCTTGTCAGACATACTAATTTAAGATCAGTTTGCTTTCTCTTTTATTTTCAGACATACTGACTCCATAAAGTTATTTTTAAAATATTTTAAAGACACCCATAATTTGCAGGCACAAAGTACCTTATACTGGGTCATGGTACCTACCTGCTGGGCATTGCAGCATGCATGTTGTACCTGCCTAATTAAGACAGCAAAAATACATCTTTCACACTGGAAAAATGCTTAATGAAAGATGCCATCATTGAAAATCACTGATGTTCTGACATCTGCCATTGTAAGAAGTTTTTTGCAGTGATGACTTACAGTAGGTAAGACTGCTTAGGTTGATCTGGTGTTCAGTAATAGCTAAATTCATTACATCCCAAGATATTCATGCGTTATCTCAATGTCTCTGATCACTCCCCTTGTGCCACAGTCCATGTGAGAGAACATGAAAACCACTGGGAGTCTGAATGTTAATGAGAAAGTTAGTGCAGAGGTAGCAAAAAAGACTCCTAAAATAGAGCCCAGCAATCACCAGGAAGCAACTTTATTTCTTCTGATACATATTTTGCCTGCCACACAGTAGTGTTGAGGGTAAATTGATTGATGTTTTAAAGTGCTTTCCGTTCCTTTGATGGAAGTTGCTATGGAAATGGAAAGCATACTTATTAGATATTTGCCATCACTTTTTGTTAAATCTAACTCTTCTAGGTTCTCTTTATCTCAGAGTGTTGCTGCACTCTTCAGCATCTGATGTCGTTAACAGACCCACAACAGGAGCTCTCCTATGCTGTTCTGTGTACTTGCTTTCCATTCTATACAATTTAACTGGATTTCTAAATGGCAGAGCTATAAACTCAGAGCCATTTTCAGCACTGGAGAAATGTCTGGCAATCATCCTAGGGATTTTCATGATAATATCTTAAGCAGTTCAAAGGCTGAAAGGGCACTCAATCAACTGTTATTTTAAATATTTATAATATCTATTACACTATGTATAAAAACATGTAAACGTAGTTAAAGTATTAGCCTCTTGTAACAACTGCCATCAGAGATGCCATGTCAAGGCATTTGGGGCCCTGGAGGCATATGCATACAAATACACACATAACACCTTTTTAGCCCTTCAGTACTTTATGTTGCTGCTACCACTTCAGGACTGTCTTTCCTTTTCCTGAGTTATGACACCAACAGTTGACAGAAGAAAGGACAGCACCTATTTTTCATCCTGCTTGACCCTACTTACATGTAGGCATTCTCCTTGTTACAGGTCTAGTTACAAGTTTTGATTTTTTCCCTATTCTTTTCTGTACTTGAGAAAAGAAAACCATCATTTAATCATCCAGAATGATGAAAGGGTTTGTTTGCTTGTTTTTTTCATATTATTTAATGTGTCTTCAAGAGAGAAATTTTTCCATAATGCCACCAAGAACAACAAAAAGGTAGAATCTGGAAAAAAAAAAAAAAGTCTAGCTCTTTAATAGGTTCTAGCTTGCCCCTCTGAGGCACAAACATGAATAGCTTCTCAGCATACCTAGGCACACGCATAGAGAATAGCCCTCCAGGAAGAGAGGCAAGAGGAGATGAAACTTCACTGGGAAAACGCCTCCCCAAAAAACGAGTGCCTATGCTAAGCATGCACCACTTGTTGCTCTGGAAGGGAGAAGTGTTGGCAGTATTATTAATTGGCTTTAGCCTTATTAGAAAGATGTGCAGGTGCAGCTCATTTGCAGTCAGAGCTTGCAGAGAAGGTGTGGATGGCACTGAAGCAAAGACAGCTGGGAGGCTCCTTTTCCCAGGCAGTGAACCTTTTTTCTTTGCAGCTACTCTTGTCTCTCAGCTCTTGGTTGCTTTCTGGTGGTGTGTGTCCTGAAGGAGATACTGGTGGATAAGTGAAAGTTGTGTTTTGCTATCACTTCCTAAATCTATCCCAGATATGAATCAAGAGCCCTCACGACTTTCTTGCCCATCTGTTAAAAATCTTACAGTATAGTGGGGCAAATACAAGTGTTTTACTATCTCTGCTGCTGAGACTGGCAGTTTCTTAGCAATAAAAGCAGAAAGAAATAAACCCATTCACAATGAGGGGACAATATAATAAAAAGTGACCTTCATTTGTACTTCATTTTCTTTAAAGCTTCAAGAGAAAAAGGAGAAGCTTGCAGCTGGGTTGTCACAAACAGCCTGTATGACTGTGTAAAGAAACTTGTTTTCAAGATGTATTTCTGCTTCCAGGTTTCTAAATGCTTTAATATTTTAAAAGGTATTCTAGTCTCTCATGGAATTGCATGGGGACTGCTAGAGCTGGACCACACTTTTCCATGCAGACAAAAATAATTTAAATCAGGTTGCCTAATATTTCTAAGGACTGAACAGTAATGCTGAAATAATTTCCAAAGCAGAAAAACAACTATTCTGTAATTTTTGTTATAAATGTTTGTAGCATTGTAAGAGTCATTTGGGAAGCAGCAAAGACATTGGCAGAGGGGAAAAAAAAAGTGTTCCTAACACTTCAATACTATTTCCATTAAACCATGAAATACTTAAGTGCATTGTGTATTCTGCAGGATTGATCCTGAGCTGTAGTTAAGGGTCATCAGGGCAGTTCAGGGGAAAGGTGGCGCAGGGGAAGAAGGGCTGTGGAAAGGTGACACAAACTTTACTTAGTGCTTGATTTGCCATGTGCTGAGCAGCTATGAGATAATCCTTCTCCACATGTCTGAAAGGTCTCCCTTTTTTCCTTTATAACTGATGAGAGAATAGAGAGACTGAAGAAGCAGCTGTACTCAGGAGTTACACTTGGCAGTCTCACTAATTCAGTCTGCATCTCAGTTCCTGCTGCTTCTTTAATCCTGTTTTTTGGGGTGAAAGGGGGGCTGGGTGGGTGGAGACATCACTTCCCCTTCACTCCTCTTTACACACAGACATGTTTCCCATTTCTTAACACCTCTGGTGAAGACTCCTGTTGTCCTCTTTTCTCTGATAATCTTTTAGAGGAACAGCAGGTCTACTTGGGCCCCATCAGCATCCATGGAATGGCAACGCACCATTCTGTCTTACTGCATCTTCTACTCTGATGAAAATTGGGAGATGGCTGAACCAGATGATGTCCCATCTTTCTTGCTGGAGCAGAGTTTCTCTTGTGGCCTTGGTAATGCTTGATGTCTACCTCACTGCTGCTCTGGTTATTTCTGGCTTATTCATAGTAGGTGTTTCTTGAATAAAAGCCAACAGCTGGGGTGCTGTGTAGAGTGAAGACATCTTGAGTGGTACTTGGTTTGCTTTAAGCGAAAAGACATTTTACACAGTGCAGAACCACAGCCTACATGAGACATATGTAGAGGAAGGGCCAAAATTTTAAAAAATATTAATTTCTAAATTTGAGTGATTTCAGAGTAATTGTTTGTAAGTGATATACAAAGCAACAAATATGTAAATAAATTCTGTTTATGGTGATGGAAAAAAAAAAAAAGTGAAGGAAAAATACCCTTCTTTTCTCTGACATCATCAGGAAAACAAACAGTCCTTCACAGTAAATGCTGTTACAGACAATATCCTTTAACAAGAAGTAACAAATCCACTGTGCTGAAATACCCATTTTGGTACCAACAGATCATTAAGAGTCATCCAGATTTATTTCGTCTACCTCTTTTCAGTATCAAAAGATGCTGAATGACACAAGTTTAAAAATTTAACTGTTGGCATCTTTTTCAGCTATAACTAATTTGTAAAAGATCATGAAAAGTTATACGGCATTTATATGCTGAGGGTCAGTACACCACAATTTTGTACTACTGATTTTCAAATTCACTTGAGTTTCTCCATCATTTTGCCATAACTCCTTTCAATTTTTGAGCTCTAGAAGCAAATACATCAAGTAAGTCATCCTAACTTTGTTCCTCTATGAAGCCATTAAAGCATAATAAACAACTTTGTTGGAGGTAAATCCTCACACCAATAAAAGATGTGAGCTAACATTATAAAAAGTGCATGTGTAGAGGAATGCCCTAAAAGTTGAGACAGAAAATGTAAGTATTAGTATGTTTTTCTTTTCATGAGGCATGATAGTGAGTTTTTTTAAACAAAATGAGATCTTTCAGGTGCAATAAAGAGATTTTAAGAGTGCAATGTCAGAAAAGGAGATACTGGAGTAAAGCACTAGATAAAGCTCTGCTTTTGGCAATACTTACATATGTGCATGCCTTTATTTGCTTGAGTGCCCCCACTGGTAGTAATAGGAAAGTATTTCAGTGAGTAATGTCAAGCATATCAGTTAGTAAGTTGTGTAACTGGACTGTAGTGAGCAGGAAGTTAATGCGGATGAAGCTTCAAACAAACAGCTGAACAATTGACAAAATATTTTAGACTGCAAAACTCCTTGGTCGGTGGTTCATATTAAACAAATAAGCAAACCCACACTACAAGGTGCTATAGTTGCATTTAATTTCAGAGGGATATACTTAAGCCAGGAACCTGTCTTTGTTATCAAGCAATAGATGTGAACTATTTTCCAAAGGTCAATAGCAGTAATGAGTACCTTTCCCATAGCAGTAACATCTCCCTCAAAACAGGTATTTTTTTTACTTCGTCTCATACACTATTTGTCATCCAATGAATGGGAATGTTGTTACGTTTGGTTCTATTTTTACCAATATAGATGGTACTTTGAGACAGAAAAGCAATGAAGGATTCCAGCAGCTGTGATTACTGGGCAAGGTTAGGGATGCTGTTGGCTTTTCACCTGAGAGAGTACAATGAGCGTATGCCTTGCAGGTCTCATTTTTACAAAAAGAACTGTGGATGTGCTACATCTCTCTATTTTTGTGGAGCTAAGTACAACCTTAAACAAATGATGAAAGAAGTCAGGAGGCTAGTCTAAATCATTCAGGACTTTCTTAGTGCAAATGTACATTTTTTCTATATGTGCCAAAGGAAAGCTCTTCCTAAAATGAGGACTTCTCAGTATCCAGTTAGACATCCACATTGATTCAGAGAGATACTCTCTTAACTTTCATCTTCCCCAGTAATTGTTTCTTCATGGTGCCTACAGAATTTGCTCGAGGGATTTTATCTTCCAAGTAGTATGTGCAGGAAATGGACACCTATGTAATCATGGTCCTTTCCATCTCCACTTTGGTAAGAAATATCTTTGTGCCACCCCTAACTGAAGGCTGTGTTTATCAAGTTTACAAAAGCTCTAGATCAGACAAATGACTAACACAGCTCTTAAATCTAACATACATTTTCCCAAAGCTTATCCCTTTCTTTAAGCCAAGATGTAACAGAGCTTGCACTGAGTATCCACTTTGGTGCAACCAGCCTGTCCTAAATGTAATATAGAAACTGTCATGAATAAAGCTTAGGGAGTAAAAGGAGACTGATAGAAAATGTTATATACTCATGATAAAGGAACTGTTTCTATATAACGGCTTAGGACCTATCCAAGAGCTTGTTTAGAATGTTTATTTATTTGTGTCTTCATCTACTTTCATCGTCCTATTTGTGACACTCTCACTCCTGTTATTTAGGTAGCAAAGCATCGCCTTGTCTCAGAAACAGCTTGCAATTAAAATTTATGTTTCACAGAAGTCACAGGTCTCTTAATACAGCAAAATGTTTTAGTATACTGGCTTCTGTACTACTGCTGAGAGATGTTAAAACTTGTATGCCTACGTAATCTAAATATTTATTATTTTTATAATCTTTTCAGGTATGGAATAAAATCAGTCACAAATTTAGAAGCTGCTACAGAGGATCTCAGTTGAAACTCAGAATAACTACTATTTCTTAACAAGATGTCTTGCTTATTCCTTGATTAACAAACTTGATTATTTCTGGAGCTAATAACCACTTAAACTACACAGTGTTGATCCACCTATTTCTGAATATTAAAAATCTGACAGGGACAGAGGGAAGAGTTTTCCAGAGACCTTCTTCAATATTATTCACTGGGCATAATCTCATCCTTAGCACTTGTCCAAGGCAGCTACAGTGAGGCACCATGCCACCTTAGCATGCATTCAGGTATGGTATGCCCTTCCAAGGACACAGCAAGTCATATTCAGAGATTCAAGCAGGACCGCATCTCATTGCAGTAATTTCTTTTTTCCTGAAACTTTTCCTCCAAAACATTGCCTGTAAGATATAGAGTTGTGCTTTCACAGTATATCTGCTCCCTCTATTCTACACTTTACTCAGGTCTTAATGTAAACCTTTTGTAATTTCACAGACAAAACCAAATAACTGAAAAACTTTTGATAATTATATCACAGCAAATGCTGTTGTTACTTAGAAGAAAAATATGTTCTCCAACTCCACTGTTGCATTCCTCATTTTTTGTATGAAGGTACATAATGTTGGTGAAAAAAACAGTGCCCAATCTATCAGTGCGGTATACAAGCAGTAGCTAGACAAGTAAATGATTTCTGCTTACAGTATGACCAAGTTCCCTCTTAGCCCTTTTTGAACAAATATTCAGTATCGCTTTGCTTCTATAAAAAGAGGGACAGAGTTAGATTGGTTTTTTTGTTGTTGTTGTTGTTGTTGTTTTCTTTTGTTTGTTTGTTTTTTAAATTTGCTTAATGTGTTTGGAGGGAATTAAAAATACTTCACTGTGAAGAGAACTTAGTGTAGCAATGTAAGCCCTGACTTCTGCAATAAGCTCTGACAGGATTGCATACATACTAGCCAGTAACAGACTACTAATAGTCTTCAAGTGTGAGTTATTCTTAGTTATTGAAGAACAATGCCTATTATCAAGGAGAAAAAAATCCATTTTAACTAATTCCTAAAAAGATGTTCTGGCAAACATAAATGTTCAGAGGTGTAGTTTATGACTACTGACCCAAATTCAGCTATTCAAAGACAGTATTTACCTTTCTGTCTATTGCTATAAATATATGGTTTATGCACATTCATTTGCAAAGAGTGGGACTGTCACTGACCAGTGAGGATGGTCCAACTTGTGATAGTCAAGTGAAAGACATATGCACTTTTGAATGTCCTTCAACATGTAACTCTAATAAAAAAAAGATTAAAACATGGCAGTTTTATTAAGCAACATTAAACCACTGTGTGATATGTGGGTTATACTGTGCTACAATTGCACATTACTGCAGCAGATGTCCCTGGCTTTATAACATCGCAGACACTAGCCTGTAGTGACAGGTCCTTAAACTGCCTCAATCAAGTTGCATTTAATTTCTTACTCTAGATTTAAGAGACAATGCTAAGATGTCCTTGGAGAAGAAACTAATCAGACAGGTAAAAAACTTACTACAGTTTATAGGAAAGCTTTGATTTATTCACTTTGCCTGAATCAGACTTCCTTTGGCTGTTGTTGTTTTTAATAAAACAAAGGGAAAAACTCAACAAAAATAGCTAGTCATGTACCTGTCATTGTGTATCCCTGCTCGCATTATTCTGTAGCTAGTTTTCCTGTTACTGTTTGTATTCAGAAGCACACAGTAAAATATGGTTTGTTCTTTGCTTTTCCTCAGGATGAGAAGAACAAATAAAAAAAAATGAACAAAGAAATATTGCAAACTTGACAGCTGCTACTGGCTTTAATTAGTTAATTTTTGTGTATTTATTAATACCTGCCTGTTTAAGAGAGCAAATGTAATTTTACTCTGATAATTTCACTGCTGCAGTCTCTAATCTAATATATTCAGGTACTATTCATTCTTGTGATCTTTAACAATTAGCCAGTTTTATCTATGGATTCTGAATATAGTTTGCATTAAAAAAAATCCTACACCACCCCTCCTTTATTTAATTATTCATGAATTGGCCTGTGGACATTTATGTGAATAGAAATTTTGACTGAAACCACGTATTAGCAAAGGGAAATGTGTTTTGGCCAACAGTAATGATTCGTAACACTTGAAGTTTGTCCAAAGACATTATTTATAGTAAATTAATTAGCAAAATTTTGTAGAATAAAACTGCAAAATTCCTTGGAAAAAACAAACAAACAAACAAACAAGAACAAAACCCCCATTCTCCAGTGAGCTTTTGACATCAGGTAAAGATTTTTCAGGTAAAAAAATCTTATCTGGGAATGTGAAAAATTTTTAATATTTCTAAATTTTTCTGATTTCCAACATTTCTAATTTTTTCTACTTTCTTTTTAATTGGAATTATATCATTGTGAGCACAATAATTCCAGAAGGTTTTTTTCTTGTTTTAGACTATAAAAGATTTCAGATGTGGGTGTAAATTTTCTCTTTGGCCAGGTTCTACACTGTCAAACATTTGAGATAATGAAACAGACGGAACATGGAGGTGTCCCCGGCATCCTTGCATGTCAGTACTGAGCACCATTATGAAAGAGCCATTTCATTTACCCTGCTCTTAGTTTCAGCAGCTTATCTTTGGGAATACTTGAATAAACAAAAAGGCATCTAAACATGCAATAGTCTGTACTGTAATGGCAAAGTGTACTGACTTATTGGTTCTGTTTGGGTAAGCATAAAATTTCTATGCTTATTCTTAGATTTGGAAAGTTTAGACCCCGTATCTTTTAAAGGAAAAGTGTATAAATAGATGAAGAAGTTCCTTCAAAAACATTTTGCAGTCTAATTTTCCTTCTGCAGAACAGAGGAATGACTGATGATGTATCCCTTCCTCCCCACAGGTTTTTTTGTGGGGAGATGATTTGTAAATAAGTTCAGTTGGTGGTAGAAACCAATAGTTCCATAGTGTTAGTCCATTTGGGCAGTACTTAGTTCACAGTTTGCAAAACCACACAGGGATCTGGGTACCAAATGGGAGAGCAAATGGGGACACACCTGCTGATGGCTATGTGCTTTCACAAGAGGGGAGAAAAAGACACTGATGGATGAACTGATTTTTTTTTAAGTGATATTGACTAGTATTTTGCACTTTGCTAAATTTTTCACAAAGATTTTTGGTTTTCATAACTAAATGAAAGAATAAAGCAGAAAAGCTTTGCATTTACAAGCAACATTTAGATAAAGAAAAAAGTTCTTGATATTGTAATTAATGTGGATTGCAGACAGTCGTGTTTTCTCTTTGTTGAACTTTAACGTGCATATGAAGCTGTGATGCAACAGACTATATTGGGCACTTTTCAAGCATTTCTTTCACATTTTCACTTCCCTTCACTTTTTGCAGATAAAACTCTTGGTCATTGGTTCAAAATTTAACTGCTGATATAGAATTTCTACTATATTATTACTAAACAACAAACTTCGTATTTACTGAGCAATTTAATGTATCTGGTAGCATAAAGTCCTGAAAATTCTGGGTATGTTTGGAATGTTTTTTGATACAGAAGTTAGAGGAAACTCTCAGTGACATGATTCAAACTAAAGGAAAGGTGTTCATTAAGGATGTTGAGGTAAAAGATGACTTGGGTGAAAGCGATGGGGAAATTATTGAGATCACAATCCTCAGAGGCAAGAGCAGCACAATCAAAATAGTCATTCTGCATCAGAATTAAACATGCAAAGCAAAAAATTTAGATTTTGGAAAAGTAGACTCAATCATCAACTGGTAAATAAAACTCCCCAGAAAACTGGTTTAAGGAAAAAGAATCGAGGGAACTAACATTTTCTTAAGGGAACCTTAAGCTTCTTAACTGAGTTGCACAAACACAAATTTGCCATTGCAGAGGAAAGACACATAGTGTAGTAAGAGACCAGACTGGATGCCAGCAGGTTTTAGAGAAGAATATAGCTTGCAGGACTTCAGTATGGCAAAGGGATGACTTCATAGCATTGATAAGGCCTCCTCTGTTCATAAATTCAGTCAATGAGACTGTATTTCAGGAAGGATAAGTCGCTTCTGACTTGAAACTCATAAATTCACCTGAACTGGAAACTGATGAGAGCAATGAGAATTTTCTGTGGTCTAGAAAACTAGGGAAAACTAAATAGGGAAAGGAAGTTGAAGGAGGAAGATAAATTTTTAGATATGTTAAGAGCTACTGCAAAGAAGGATTGTATTTCCCTTTCTGTGGTAGAAAAGGCAAAAATGAATGTGTCTGAGCTGTAGTAAAAAAGATGAGTGTGGAGATTTAGAAAAAGAAAAAGAACCAAACCTGCCTCAGAGAACAGCAAAGCACTGGGATTATGTAGGCACTCGTAGAATCCCTGTTGCTGGAGGATTTCAAAAGCAAGTTGGTAGAACAGCTGTTAGGATGTGGATTGGGGTTGGTCTAGGTGACTTCTGGAGATGCTTTCTAGCACTGTAACTCTGCAACCCAGCTGCCCTAGGAATTCAGCAGTAGCCCACTAATACACACTCGAGTCCTCACTGCTCAGCTCTGCGATGCACATCTGGTGGCCCATGGGCTTTCAAACACCAAAAACATGCTTTGTCACAGCTACTGTCACAACAGTATTTGTACCACAAAATAACCTATAAGAAGAGAAAACCCATTTCAAATGGGTAATATATTTCAGTGAAGAAAGTAGCAACACAGAATTGGGAAGGCATGATGGTAATTAAAGCAACAGGTTGAGGCAGCTGCTGGAAGCAACCCATTAAAGTTAGCATAAAGGGAATAGATTGAATAGTGTGTTGCCAGGAGTTAGAGCATGATTTGATTAGATGTGTTTTCCCAATAATTACATGTTGTCCATGGAACCTCTATGAATCACAAAAACTGCTGGCCAGACTGCCTGTGGGTTGTTTTTTTCTGTTGTTTACTAAACTTAAATCAGTCTTCTGGCTTCCAACATACCAAACTTGAAATCCAAATCTCTTCGTTATATCCATTCCTGTTTAGTTAGGATTAGTATGAAGACTGGGAGTATAAATTAAGAAGAAAAAAAGAAAAGAAAAAAAAAAGGATATTCCTGGAACGTATAAGCATTTCCCTCAGTGTACTTTATAAAAATAATAATTGGATTAAAGTGCTGCCATAAATCATCCGAAATTCAGGTACCCAGAGTCCGTGCTTTCTATTCTGAAAATAATTTTATTTTTATTTTTATTTTTATTTTTATTTTTATTTTTATTTTTATTTTTATTTTTATTTTTATTTTTATTTTTATTTATTTTTATGCTTTGTGTTTGTTTTGGTTATATTTTTTTTAAATGGAAACAGAATATTATCATCTTTCTTCCACATTGTGTCAGTAAAGGAGTTTTTTCCCTGTTACATACTGCTCCTTTCCCATTAGGTTTTGCTAAATAAGAAGTATCCCCACGTGCGTAGGCATTAGCTTTGATTCTTTACAGGCAAACTCCTAGAAACATACACTTAGGGATTTGCCCATCAACTAGGTTATAAAAGGGAGAGAAAAAAAAAACAAAAAAACCACAGCCCTTTTCAGCTGTGTTTTTCTTAGCTGAAGTTACATTAGTTACGTTACCTAAAATTGGAGAAGGGAAGCAAGTTTTAATGCAAGTCTGTTCTTGCAGCAGTGAATTAACACTCTTTGTTTCTTATCTTGGGTTGACGAATTCCAGACCAGTATTTCAGGAACAGTAATAGCTCAATAAAGGTAAAAAGTGAAGGGTCTCAGCATTTTGGTTTCAAGCAACATTGACCATCTCACAAACATCTGAAACTCCTTTTTTTCCCACGTGAAAAAGCACTGTGAGTGCAGCATAAGCATTTCTGTAAAGTGTGTGTGTGCTGCGAAGGGGCCTTTTGTAAGCCTATGAGCGGCTGCTTTACCTGACTGAAATCTTGGCTGCCACATTGCAGGACCAAGTCCCAGAGACTAGTTAAAAATGAGCTGGCAGCAAATTAGTTCTTCCTTTTGCAGGGAAATGATTCATTTTACTGCACCAGCATTTGAGTCCACTCCCAAGCCCTTTCAAATAATTCCTGTGTCCCATGATGCCTAGCTAAGTAGGGAAAAAGCAATATTTAATTAAAGCCAGTATTAGGAACAAGAAATGAGACTATCGTTGTTAATGTTCCCTGTGGGCTCAGTAGTATGTGCTTGTGTGAAGAAAAAGAGTAGAAATTAAGCCAATAATAATAAAACTTAGCCTTTGCCTCTCTCCAAAGCACTGTTAATTCTGAGAAATCTTCCTACTGCTGTTGTGAGTTACAGAAGCAATAGATAGCACTAGAAGTTTTAAGAAGGGGGTATTTTTCTCTCTGTGCTGACAAAGAATGCGTGAGGACTGCATCGGCACCTCCAGCCCGTGTTGCTTTGGCTTTCAGCGGGCTGGAAGAAAGGCTGCTGAGAAAGGAACTTGCATGAACTCCTTACTTCTGCTTTTTGTGGCAGCATTCAGCACTAAAAGGATATACGCTTAACTGATATATAAGTTCAAAAGCTCTATGCAAAAATTCAGAAGCCCCCTGCAAACAATGCCTTTAATTTTTTATCTAGCACTAGGAATATTTACAGGAAAAGAGAAAAATATTTCTGCTTTCTTAAGCACTTATTTAATCCTGCTGCGTTGTCCTCATCTGATACAGGTTTCAGCTGTTCATTTCAGAGCATGTTTCCCTTTTGGCTTTTGGAGAAGAGCAGTGACAGGACTGAAGTGAGGCAAGCAGGAACTTTGTGTTTTAGGCTGTGTGAATAGGTTTCAAGTGTCACAGGAATGAAAGGAAACAGCTAGTTTTAATGAGTTTATTCCGTAAGTGTGGAAGAACTATACGAGCACAGCACAGCTTTGGTGGTTAGCAGTGCAGCTCCAGAGCAAACAGTTTTGGAGGCCAGCCATATCAGAAGGTCTCTGCTTTTCTCTGTAACTTCAGAAAGTCTGCACAACACCGTCTGGTACTGGATGTCAATACTGTAACTCCTTAGAGAAGGGGAACACTCTTCTTGGGTGAGTTTGGTATCTGCTATGCAGGGCATACAGATGAAGTAGTATCCACTTAAGTGAGTGTTTTTCCTCCATTCCACGGATGGGTTACACTCATGTCTTTGGTTTTGTTTCTGGAGCAATGCCAAATAGAAACACTAAAGGATGGCTCCAGCTGGGGATGGGCTTTTGGTTGGATACCTTGGGGATTTATAGGCACTATGGCTTTCGGAAGCTTACCTGGTCTGTCCTTCACGTATAGTCCAGAGTTTAACTGATGACTAGATTTAGCTCTAGCAGAAATTTTAGCTTCATAAGATTAGCAGAGATAATTCTAGGGGGAGGATATTTGGGTTTTTGTTGTAGTTTTCTGTGGTAGAACAGAGTATGGGCTATCTGAAAATAGTTTCTGACAAATTCCCAGTATTGCAGGCAAAAAAGATGCTGATGATGCTCTTCTTTCATGCTGTCCTCCTGGCTGCTGCTATTGTGCTTTGCTATTGGCTTTATATTTGCTATAGGCTGTTCTGGGACACAGAGTGGATGTTTGCTGGATGCTTTGGAGCTATATACTCCTTTTTTTTCTTCTTTTCTGTGAAGTAAAAGTCCATGTTTAACAGCACATGTAACAAACATAAAACTTGGACATTTTGAAGTTGTTTGTACTGCATTTCTATCTTCCAAATCTCCAAGTAGATTTAAATATGTGAGTATTTTAATTTCTTTACCTTTGTCACTTACATTTTGTTTTCCACTTTCTTCAGGCTTCTTTTTGTATATGATTGGTATTTTGTTCAGTGTGGTCTCTGTGGTCTTAGGAACAGAAGAACTGTAGGAAAAAGGATTTAGATGTGTGGGATGAAAGTTACAGCAGAAAATCCTTTTAGTAAATATACTGATTTAGGCAGTTTGTTGCAGTTCCCGGGGACTGTCCACACACTGCAACAAGCAAGTCTTCTTTCTCCCTCTGTCTTGATTTTCCTAATTTTGAATGTATAGAGCATGGTAATAATTCATTGGTGTAAAAAGGAGGTTTCTATTTGAAATTCAGCCTTCAACAAGAAGTATTCTACTGGTTTAGCTGATATTGTAATCAAAACCTGTATGTGTACATGGGCAGACTTTGCACTAACTGTGACTGGTACTGAGGATGACACACCTGTGGCATCCTGGATACAGCTACCTAAATATAGAGATGGGCTCAGAGACAACATTATGTCTGGGAGGAAAAGAGAAATTAATGTATGGGTGCATCACCCTCGCACATTGGATGACTGCCCTGTAAAACCGGCTGTGCATACAATCAGAGCAAGAAGCTGACTTTTCAGGTTAGAAATTCCATCAGGTTTTGAAGACTGTGGCTTAGAAATTACTCCTGAGAGATTTCCTAGTGGAAAAATAACACAGAAGAGCCAGGTAGGACTTTTTTTTTTTTTTTTAACTCATGAGAAAAAAAATCATTAAATTCCTCTGGTGTTTTGATTTGAAGTGTCAAGGCATATTGACAGTGATTCAAATATAACCATGAATAAATTTCCTTTAGAAGTTTGGCACACAGAGATGAGTCAAATGGCAGGATACTTTTTATAACTGACTGATTATAAAACTGCGTGTAGATTTTAACCAGAAACTCAGAGGTCAAAGACTCTATATCTCATTCTGTTCTACCCACACAGTTACATACCTTATAGGTTTTCCATTTAATACTAGATTTGACCTCTTTGTACTACATCTGATGGTGACTGGGTTTTTTTACTCTTTTGTATTTAATTAGGAGGTTCAGAAATTAATGCAGACTTCTAAACCTGTAGCAGCTGCCTGTGCAGAGCCAGAGCACGGGGCATGGAGACAGTATTGCCACTGCCGGTTTTTCTTTTGACTTACTGTGAAACTGAGGACATGACAACACAATATTCACAGTGATGAAAGGGGACCTAAGTTAGTTTGCCCAGCGATAGGGAAGCACCAGTCTGGTGCATTCCTTGGGTAAATAAGCTGTGCTGCGGGGTAGCAAGTACCAGCCCGGTTGGTGTATCATGCTGCAGCAGGTGTGCTGCTTCCAGTTGTGCGCTGGCACTGATCTCATACTGCCTCTATGAACTCTGGAAGCCCACATGGAGCACCAAGTTTCACCTCAAACTGTCTGATGTCTTTTCTACAGAGGTACATTTCAAGTATCTTTTTATGTCTCAATATGATTACTTTAAGTGGATTTATGTTCCCCTGCCTCCCTCATTGTGTCTGGACTTTCCCGCAGCACTGTTGTGGTGCCAAAACTGGTAGTGTTTAAGGCTCTGTTTACATTTAAAAAATCTAGAATTGTACATAGGTGGGATTTTTAGGTGTAATAAAACTATGTCCTGCACTTCAATAGACTTCTAGTTGTGTTCACTGCATGCAACAAACTTGCAGATATACTTTTGAGTTTCTTTTATAAAAACTCTTCATGGCAGCTACAGCATGATCACTTAAAATCAGCTGATGGCATCCAGCCACTCAGTGAAATTACTGTTGCATATGATGGATTTTAGGATAGGAAACTTCTGAAGATGCTACATCTGAGAAAGTGTGGAGGGGACAGAGAGGTGAGATTTCCCTATGGCAACTCCCAGCCTTACCATCGGTTTCCCAGTCACTCCTGTGTGACCACTCATTTCTTGGCTCATTGTGTCTTTCCCCAAACCAGCCACAGAATCTATCAAAAGTTTTAACCTACTCTTTTAATGGATGTGTAGTAATTGCTATTAAACCTGAGAATAGGGTTTGTGGCATTGAAAGAAAATATTTCTATTGTTCATTTTGAGCACAAGAATAAATTCTTCTATTGACATTTGTACTTTCTTATGGTTAAGGTAATGCATTTAATGTAGCAGACGTCTTACCACTTGGGGCTCTTAGGAGCCATGTGCTATTTTTAACAGGTCTAATAGGCTCTCCTGGGGGTCGGTCGCTATCTTTGTGGATGGCATAGAACACAGGTAACAATGGTTAACAGGGCTTTGCACTGAGAAAAGCAATGTAAAAGGTAGCTGGATGGAGTTGAGAGGGAAGTGAGAGTGTCTTTGCTCTAGTCCTGGTGAGAGGACAGCCACTCTGTGATGGATCAGAGTTTCCCAGTTCACTGGTGAACAAAGCATAAAAATGCTGTAGCTTCCACCACTTTTTCCAACCTCTACTGTCTTTTCTTGTAAATACCAAACAGTTGCCACATTCATTTAAAGTTTTAGCAATATAAATAATATCAGATAAAAAAAAAAAGAAGAATTTACAAATGGCAATTGCAAGGGTTCCCCCAAATTTTGGGCTGATGGTGTCTTTATTTCAGTAATGATGTGAGCTTTCTGAGATAGTGGATGAGAGAGGCTGCCAGGGCACTGCATGGGCTGGCTCTCCCATGGCAGCCAGGGAGCTGGGGCTGGGGGTGAGAGTGGGACCAGGGTGGTAATGGGGTCAGCCCAGTCCCCGCACATGAGAAGCCCTCACGTGCAGCCCCTCCTGAAATGCACTCTTTTTTTCAGGAGCATTTTTCTCCCCTTGTTGGAAATGGGAGCTTCTCCTACAGCCACAGCATGGTCCCATGAGCAGGGGCTCACTGCTCAGGGTGAGTTCCTCTGGTGCAGCAGGGAGTGTACCCAGGGTGGTGTTTTTTTCAGGCCCTGTGAATTTTCATGTCAGTTGTGGGGCTGTTTCACTGCTTTTCCTTTATGTAGGGAAAAGAGAAAGATTTGGAGGAGCTGGGTTTGTGTATAACCTCTAGGCACTCCGGAGAAAGTATGACATGACGGCATGGCTTGCCGTACTGCCTTTAAACCAAGATTAAGAAAAAACACTCCTCTGAAGGTCTTCAATTAACACCCAGACACTCAAACACTGATATGGCTCATTGCAAGCAGTGCTGGTGAGGAATGGGCCAGGCTGGCCAGGGAGATGGGTTTTCAGGGGAAGGAAGGGCAGATCTATCCAGAGCAGAAACAGTGGAGGGATCGTTCCCACTGCAGGCCGTGCAAAAGGCAGGGGCCATGTCACCCCTGCATCATGCTGAGCTTTGGACATTTTGGGCTTCCTGGAGGCACTGCAGCCTCCCCCAGTTACCCCTGCCCCTGAGCTATGGCTCCAGCACCACGCAGGGAAGGGAAATGTGACATGGGCTGCACGTAATGGTCTTCTGAAGAAGTACCACTTGTTTGTTTTGCTTCAGCAAACTAGGGATAGTGTCCTAAAAACATAGAATTAAAACTGTCGTTCTTCTGCATCTTGTGAAAAAAAATAAAAGGCTTGCAAATAGAGGAACTTTAGACTAAAAGCCTTTTTTCAGTTTAAAGAGGAATGGGCTTCAAAAATCTTTCCAGTTCCTTACTCCTTTCATGAAAGCAGGACCACTCTGCTTTTCCTGACAAACTGGCTTGGCAAGTGTCTTTAAAAAAAAAAAAAAAAAGAAAAAAGAAAGAAAACCTCCATTGAAGAATATTTCATCAGTTTAACTTCACTATCCTATGGGGTATCCTAAATGTCCCACGCTTCAGTAATATAACCCATTAGTACTTGTCATATCCTCAGTGAACAAGCAGCTTATTCCCTTCTGATTTGTTGGCAACCTTTTACACAACTGATCCTTTTGTGAAAGAAAAATGATATGAAGATTTCCTTTACCATGATATCCCCACAGCACCTTATTGAATTTTTGTCTGGTTTGTTTTCATGAACCTGTCTTACGAAACAATCCTTGTTTTCTGTTAATTAGAGAAGGAGTGCTTATAAAAAGCTGGAAAAAAATCCTGTAAAAATAGCTGCTAGCTAATTTCCAACCTAGATTTTAAGAACTGCCCTTTTCTCCCACCCTGTTTTTCCTTTGAAATGAAAGGGGTAATAATCAGTACTGGAAAGAATGGGAAGAAAAAGGGTGGGAAGAACAAATATGTGTAAATGGGACTTAAAACAGAAGACAGATCCCCTTTTTTGCCAGTAGATTTACTATAAACATGAGATCCCAGAAGTAATTGAAACACTTGACTAATATAGCTTAACTGATAGTTTGAAGAAAAAGAAATCATAAGAGCTAAGATATGAAAGTGAATATATTGAGATTTGCATAAAGTTAAATCTTACCAAAAGGGATTCAGACTACTAACAGTACCATTAATGTAAGACTGAAAAAATCTTTCCTTAAACAAAACTGAAAATTTATTCAAAATTAATGTTATTTAAACACATGGGTAATTCTCTTCATAGTTTGCAAAACAGAAGGAAATAACTTTTTTCCCATAAGAATATTTTCGTCAATACTTTTCACCACCTATTTCAATATTTACTATAAGAATTAATTGATAAATATATCCTTATTTATATGGAATATAAGTGGTCCCACAGTGCTGTTATGTCTACTGCTCTCAAGTATTTATTCAGGTATTGCTGCCTTGCAGCAGAGGTGATACCATTTGTCTTCCATGTTGATTTCTGTGATGTAGGCTTCTATAACAGGAACAGGATGACACACATTTTGTTACCAGAGATGGAAGCTGTGGTGAGTTGACCCTGGCTGGACGACAGGTGCCCACCAAAGCCACTCTATCACTCCCCCTCCTCAGCTGGACAGGGGAGAGAAAATACAATGAAAGGCTCGTGGGTCGAGAAAAGGACGGGGAGAGATCATTCACCAATTACCATCACGGACAAAAGAGTCGACTTGGGGAAATCAGTTTAATTTATTACCAATAAAATCAGAGTAGGGTAATGAGAAATAAAAACTAAATCTTAAAGCACCTTCCCCCCACCCCTCCCTTCTTCCTGGCCTCAACTTCCCTCCCAATTTTCTCTACCTCCTCGGCCTTAGTGGTGCAGGGGGATGGGGAATGGGGGTTGTGGTCAGTTCATCACACATTGTTCCTGCCGCTCCTTCCTCCTCAGGGGAAGGACTCCTCACACTCTTCCTCTGCTCCAGCGTGGGGTCCCTCCCACAGGAGACAGTCCTGCATGAACTGCTCCAACATGAGTCCTTCCCACAGCCTACAGTTCTTCACGAACTGCTCCAACATAGGTCCCTTCCACAGGGTGCAGTCCTTTGGGAACAGACTGCTCCAGTGTGGGTCCCTTCCACGGGGTCACAAATCCTGCCAGCAAACCTGTCCAGCGTGGTTCTCCTCTCACCATGGGTCTGCAGGTCCTGCCAGGAGTCTACTCCAGCACAGACTTCCCACGGGGTCACAGCCTCCCTCAGGCATCCACCTGCTCCAATGTGGGATCCTCCACTGTGGACCTCCATGGGCTGCAGGGGGACAGCCTGCCTCACCATGGTCTTCACCAGGGGCTGCAGGTGGATCTTTGCTCTGGCACCTGGAGCACCTCCTCCCCCTCCTTCTTCAGTGACTTTGGTGTCTGCAGGGTTGTTTCTCTCACATATTCTCACTCCTTTTTCCAGCTGCTGGTGTGCAGGTTTTTTCCCCCCCTTCTTAAATATGTTATCCCAGAAGTGCTACCACCATCGCTGATGGGCTCGGCCTTGGCCAGCGGCAGGTCCGTCTTGGAGCTGGCTGGCATTGGCTCTGTCATATACAGGGGAAGCTTCTAGCAGCTTCTCACAGCAGCCACCCCTGCCGCGCCCCCCCCCCCCCCCCCCCCCCGCTACCAAAACCTTGCCACACAAACCCAATACAGAAGTGAAACCTTTTTTTTCCTCAGAGGTCATATATAGTTATTTTTAAAAATCCATGGAATTTTGGTGATTGGTGTTTTGTTCTAAGATGTCAGACAAGGAACAGGGAAAGAATATTAGTATTTCTAAGTAATTACTTGAAAAGAATGTGTTCATTTATAACTACTGTGTAACACAGCAACACTTGAAATAGTTGCTCAGGGGTTACTGTTGCTATTTTTCTTATATCTATGATGGAGTTATAAACATTTATAAGACAAAACAGTAACATAAGAAAAGTAATTTTTATATGCTTGAAATTTATTTAGACTGCTCAGGTGATGCATTTAAACTTGACATATGAGCTAGTTGGCAACTGTAACTCGGCATGAATGTTTGTATTAAAGCTGCAAGACAACAGGAGTGTAAAAGACCAAATTTGGTTTAGTTTTACAAGAAACTCGGAGTAATTTTTGTTTTATTGAGTACAGTTGAGGGAAAAATTCCTTGCAATGAAATATTCACTTCAGGCTGTTTCTGTTCAATCATATACTGTCTGTTTAGGCAAAATTAGAACTTCTTCAGCAGGAAAATGTAACCCATTTTGTAAAATGAAATATTTTTCACATGGATTGACTTGGGATAACATAAATTATTTCATGTTTTAGCAGATGTGTCTTTCATCTTCACTCATTACTAGTCTTGGCTCTATACAACCAACAGCAGAAATTTATCTATTTCCAGGGGAAAGAAAGAAAGAGTAGATGGGTATTTTCATAACCCCTTGTGTTATATTTAGTAAGGGTTGTGGTTCCTGAGTCATTTAAACATTCCTGAAAAACTTTACTTGCACAGAAGTTATTTTTCACTCTCTGCTGTACCTTTTCCGTGTATGAGGGTTGTTGCACTTATAAAGACACTTCAGTAGAGAGAGAGATAAGGGCCTTGAAGCAAAAATGAGTGAAGGAGAATGGCCCCTGCAAAAGAACAAAAATGCTCAAGATTAGCTAGGTGACAGTGAGACTTTTGACTGATGACGTGTTCTTTACTAGCAATTAGCTCAATCTAGAGCTGCATTATTGCTGGTTGGAACATGGTCTTATTGCAAAGAAACTAGAGTGCATTCCTGGAGGTCACTGACAGTGAGCTCAAAAGTAGCAAATAGGAGAACATTTACAACAAACTTTAAATCATAAAAGATACTACAGAGCTTGAGCATATCAAGTGTATTTTCTGTGTCTACTCAAAATTTATTGGTTATTGAAGGTTCCTGTTCTTTCTCAGCAGCAGAAAGCTATTCTAGTTTTACTTCTGTTCACTGCAAACAGGAACTCAGCTTTGGTGCTTTCAAAACAGTCCTTTCCTATTGCTGCTAGTCTTGCTGCTGGTTTAGCAAGGACTCACTTCATTCCTGCAAGATTGACTCCATCAGAAATTTGCACCCACCAGCTCTCTACAGTCTTTAGAAATTACTCTGAGTAATTTTATTTAACAACTAAACAAATTAATATAGAAGTTCATAACTCAGATGTGATTCTGGCCCACAGAATTCTTCAAAGAATAGGCAAATGCTGGCAATACAATTTAGATGAGATAAACTTTTAAAAAAAAGTCATTATCAGTTTATATCTAGAGTGAAGATTTTGACAACACTGTTAAAAATAGATAATTCACTGGTGAAGTCAAAGGAACACTTTTAAACTAAAACCATAGGTAGTGATCGAGTCACGCATGCAACAAGTAATAAAGACATTTTCAGTTTAGAAGTGCGATCAAGTCAAATGGGGTTTAAAATAAAGACTGTTCCTGTACAGCAAGGAGAACTGAACAACTGAGCATTGCAATTCTTTTTGCTTGCACTCTGTGTGCATGGAGTCTTTTTTTCCCCGCTCAAAAAACCTTCGGAAATCTAACTATCATCACAAGTTGTTCTTATAAATATACATGGAATTTGTCTGCTAGGGACCTCGTCTTAAGTAGGGGTTATTTTGGCATGTTTTTTTGAGCAACCTTTCTTCCAGTGTAAGTGGAACTTTCACAGGGATACATCATGGGAGTTAGCATAGCTCCCCCACATTTGTTTTTGTCTGTCTTTCTTTTCCCCTTCTCTACTGAGCACATAATTGATATCCTAGGAAAAATCCCTCCTTGAGAACCAGCTTGAGGTCCTTGAGGACCACTAGAAGAGTGCTAATTTAGATGTATAGAATGTGATTGACCAGTGTGATCAGCTTAAAGGTAGGAAAAAAAAAATGTTTCTATGTATTTGGATAAAATTCTGACAGTCCTGAACTCCATGTCAAAATTCCTATACAATTTAGTGGAAATCAAGACAGTTTCAAAGCATCCAAGAGCAAAGATTAAACTGCACTGAAAATTCAGTCAGGCCTAAGAACACTAACAGCAAGAAATAACGAGGATAGGAGAAGAACCAAAACATATAAGTAGAGCTGAGGTCATGAAAAAAGTAGTATGTAGCTACTGCTGCAAAGCTGCTCAGGAGATGGTGCCTTGCAATTTCTCTGGTCAACAATCACTGAAACTTGGTAGCAAAGATCGCAGCTTCTCTCCATCTAGTGGTTGCTCCACATGGAAGGATGTTACAACTACAGCTGTGTGTTGGCTTAAAAGGTGGAAGAGGATATAAAACCCTTGCTGATTTAAGGGAGATGAACTCAGTTTGTTGTTATATGATTCTTCCCTTTCATGCCAGTTTTAAATGTTGAGAGGCACAGGGGTTTTCTCCATACACATGCACAGGGCTGGAAGGAAGCATTCAGTAATGGCCAGGGTTGTTAGCACAAATATAATTTAGCTCTCTGACTGTGCACTTCTTGATGATCTCTTTATTCAATGGTCACAGTTCTTCTTCCGAAAGACAGCATGTGTCTGTCTTTTACTGCACAGGGTACATCCGTCCAGTGCACTGGGATGAATTAAGGTTGTGTAGCGGAGGCATCTGGGTCCTTGCCTCATTTGATAAGGAAGCTGAGCATTATGCAGAGAATAACAGAGACAGCAGAAAGAGAAAAGACTCTGAAGGTTAAGGAAGATAAATATAAGCTTGGGAAATTGGTTTCTATCCTTGCCTCTGCCACTAAGTAGGTACATGAGGAAAGGCAAATTACTTAAGCAAAAGTCTTCAGAATTGGACACTGAAAGTGCATTATCTAGGGATCCAACTTGTGATACCTGAAGCCTCTTTTAAATAATTGCTGAGTAATCACAGCTGCAGGCAGAGTTGCTTGGAGATGTGCTTTGAATACATAAATTGCTATGAAGATTTTTTTTCTGTATCTTAAAGACACCAAAGTATTTCAAACCTGCTACTTCAAAGTTAATAGTAAGTAGAATCTCATTGTTTGTTCACTAGCTGTAAAAATGAGAAAATAAAACTTAATCTTTAACTATCTCCTTTTTGTATGAAAATCTGTGCCCACAAGGAGATAGGTGATATTGTATTCACCATGTGATTAGAATAGCTGACAGATCTAATGAGTAATGCTGATTAAAGAGTTAAAAAGATTGGGTAAAGATAACAGGGAACCTTTTAGAAATCATCTTTCATGAAAGTGTCAAAAAAATTTGCTAAGGCAGTCACATAATTTACATTTCTCAGCTTTTGAATAATTTGTTTCAGGCACATCCTACATTCTTTTAATTTTTAATGTTCTGGGTAACATACTAGCTGGAGTAGTAAAAGGTCTTGCTTCTGTCTAGAAACTTTTTCTTGATAATGACTTTGATTGCCAAGGCTACAAATCGTCTATTACTCTGGTTCACAGAATCAATGAGTAGGGGTGGTGGGAAGTGACCTCTGGAGATGGTCTAGTCCAACCCCTCTCCTCAAAGCAGGCTCAGCCAGCACAGGCTGCATAGAGACAATGAGGTTTCAAGTATCTCCAATCGGAGACTCAACAGCCCCTCTATACAACCTGTTCCAGTGTTTGATTGCACTCACAGTAAAAAATGTTTTTTACTGTGTTTAAATGGAATTTTCTGTAATTCAGTTTGTGCTCATTGTCTTTGTCCTTTCACAAGGCACTGCTGAGAAGCATACAACACTGACCAACATCGCCCACGTTGAACTATGTTCTGCACTGGGCAGGGTAGGAAGGAGAACGGGGATGAGGTGAGAGAGACGAACCCCAGATGGATTTTCCTACAGCATGCTGTGCAGATCCCATCCATCCAATGCTGCACAAACATGGAGTTCCCGGCATCTGAAGGGACATAAGATATTACATGCAATATCTGTATTCCTTTTTTTATTCTATCTTATTAAAACAGCTATTTTATTAAGCCATTTGTTGTTGGGCATTTGTTACTGAGATCCAGAAAAAGCCCTTCTCTCTCTCTCATCTCCTGCTTCTCTCCCCCTGGTGCAGAACTGTCCACCTCTAGCCCTCACCCACATGCTCTCAGCTGGCTCATCACCCCTCCCAACAGCCATTCATTCCCACTGCTCTCTCACATAAAGGGTCCTCACCATAGTGCATAGCTGGTATCAGAATAAAATCATATTACTCTGGCACGGACACATCATCAGCATGTTTGTCAGAGGGTTAGGAGTTTATGTTAAACTGTGTTTTAAAACATAGTTTCTATTAGAATAATTTCCTTCTCAGTAGCAGTCCCAGTTCATGGCTTGTTCTTGCAAGACATGAGAAAGGCTTTCAAAATGGAGCTAAGAAAACTCATGACTGAGGCTCCCCAGTCTCAAGGCCGAATGTCAAATGTTGATGTAATTAATCATGCGAAAAGGCAAGGCACAGCAGCCCTTGACACCAAGTACGACTGCACAGTTGCAGCACCATACAGCATGTTTATGTGGGTAAAGCACATTGTGACAGAAGAATATGGCATACAGAGCATAGTAAATAGCTAAGAGCTCTGACATGTATGAGTCTTCTGTATTGGAAGAGATCCTCCATACAGCATATTTCATCTGGGTTAATTTATTCAGACAAACAGAAAGGAAGATAAATGATTTTTTTTTGTTATGTGATAATTCCCAGTTTATTTCTCCAGCTCTCTTAGCAGAAGCATAAGGAGCTTGAAATCAATCTGGCAGCCTTTCTTTTTCAGGTCTCTCCCATCTAATGAGGGAACCAGGAGCTGCTTCACGCAACTCAGATGATCATTTGCACAGCTCAAAATGCAAACGATAGTTTGAAGTAGCTAGTGAATGCCCATGGTACACTGTTTGTGTATGCTTGTACAGACAAAATATCCATCGCTAAATATGCCTTGAGTTTATTCCATCCAACCTGGTCAAAAAAACAGTCAATTGGAAACATAAATAAAGGACCATGCTAGCAGACATTTTCTATCAGAATAAAACTACACTTATAGTGAGATGCCCTGGTGACAGGTTCAACATTAGAACAGTCAGATTTTATCTTCTACTTACAACCTTTGCGAAGCACCAGCAAAACTTGCTGCAAAATTTAGATACAGCAGGCAACCTTACATAGGATCATAGGAAAAATAAGACTGGAAGAGACCTCAGAAGGTGTCTAGTCCAACCTCCTGCTCAAAGCAGAGGCAACTCTGAGATCAGAAGTTGCTCAGTGCTTTATGTAGTCAGGTCTTGAAAACCTCTATTGTGTTTTAACCCCAGCAGGCAACTCAGCACCACACAGCCACTCACTCGCTCCCCCCACAGTGGGATGGGGGAGAAAATAAGGAGAGGAAAAGTGAGAAAACTTGTGGGTTGAGATAAAGACAGTTTAATAGGGAAAGCAAAACCTGCGCACACAAGCAAAGCAAAACGAGGAATTCATTCACTGCCTCCCATCAGCAGGCAGGTGTTCAGCTGTCTCCAGGGAAGCAGGCCTCCATCATGCATAACAGTTACTTGGGAAGACAAATGCCATCACTTACAACGTTCCCCCCCCTTCCTTCTTCTTCCCCCAGCTTTATATGCTGAGCATGGCATCATATGGTATGGAATATCCCTTTGGTCAGTTGGGGTCAGCTATCCCAGCTGTGTCGCCTCCCAACTTCTTGTGTACCCCCAGCCTCCTCGCTGGTGGGGTGGGGTGAGAAGCAGAAAAGGCCTTAACTCTGTGTGACTCTGACTGTGTGACTGCTCAGCAATAAGTAAAACATCCCTGTATTATCAACCCTATTTTCAGCACAAATCCAAAACATAGCCCCATACTAGCTACTATGAAGAAAATTAACTCTATCCCAGCCACAACCAGCACAACCTCCTACGATGGAAACTACACAGCCTTTCTGGATGATTTGTTCCAGTGCAGGAACATACAGGTGAAAAATAAAATGCGTTCCTGAATAGCAAATAGGGAAATCCTATATTGCTAACTTTGTGCTATTACCAGACCAGGGTGCTATAGCTACAAGTTGTGCTTTTCAGAAATAGGTGTGTATACTGAGATTATTGGAGTTGTTAAGATGACAGATACTCCAGATAAGATCAACAGATAGACTTACGCAAAAAAACGTACTTAAGAAACTCTACTTTCCCTAGAAAACTTACAAAAGGCTACAATCCTACAGCTATGCATGTGAAGTTGCCACCCTATCAGCAGAGCTGAGTATCTCAGCAGCTGTCTGCTGTTCAGGTTTCCCAGGCAAGATAGCCCTCCACAAAAGTACTTTGAGAGGCCTTATCTGGAAAGGATGTTATAAGCAAGTATAACACATCACAGCAACAATGCATGAAACAGTAGTCTTTCAAATATTTGGTCATTGGAGGTAAGTCATTCATCAGTCATTGCAGATAAAAATCCTGTTTCCAACAGGGAAGGATTCAAACCCTTATTTCCCATTGTTCAGCCCTGATTTGAGATTAGATCCACATAGTCCAGGTTCATGCCTTTATTAATTTTGGCATACTGGCCCCGTTTTAAGGCGAGAAATATAAGGTTTGAAGGGCAGAAGGTAAAGTCAACAAGAAATAACATGATCCTGTCATATAGGACACTCCCCTGGGAGGGAAGTGAGTGCAACTCCAACCATTGCCTCCCATACTGTTTTATGCAGGGTTTTTTCAATATGCTTTAGTCAAAAAACTTAGCAGCAGGGGAAGAAAGGAGATTCTAAGACTGCTCTGTGCCCATTAAACTGAGAGAAAATGTGTGGTTTGCTTAACTTCCAGTCCCCTAAATTTTGCATTCCTGTTTAAATGATGTTCAGCCTCAACTGTGGTGATGTCAAGTAGTCCCCATGCAAGTAGTGCAATAAGAATAAGGCTGCACTACTCTCCTGAAACAGAAAGTAGTGAGTTTCAGACCAAAAAACCTAATTTTCCCCAGTTTTTCTGGAAGTAGGTTGGAGTTTTCGCCTAAGCTTATGAGCTGTATTTCTGAAGCCAGGCCTAAATATTAAGTGTCACAGTGAAGAACATTCCCTTAACCAGGAAACTTACTGGATCGCAGCATTACAGAATGGCTGAGGTTGTAAGGGACCTCTGGGGGTCATTTTGTCCTACCCCCTGCTCAAACAGGGCCACCTAGAGCAGGTTGTCCAGGACCATATCCAGACAGCTTTTGAATATCACCAATGATGGAGATTCCACAACCTCCTTGAGCAACCTGTGCCAGTGTGAGTCAACCTCACAGTAAAAAAGTGATGTGCAGACAGGACCTTTGTGTTTCAGTTTGTGCCTGTTGCCTTTGGTCCTGTCACTGGATATCACTGAGAAGAGTTTGGCTTTGTCTTCTGTGCACCATCCCTTCAGAGAGATACTTATATACATTGATAAGAGTCCCCTGAGCATTGTCTTCTCCAGGCTGAACAGTCCCAGCTCTCCAAGGCCTGGAGAGGTCCTTTTCTGGACTCTCTCCAGTCTATCTATATCCCTTTTGTACTTGGGAGCCGTGAACTGGACACAGCACTTCAAGCATGTCACACCAGTGTTGAGTAGAGAGGATCAACTCCCTCAACCTGCTGGCAACACCCCTGCTAATCATAGAATCATAGAATCATAGAATCATAGAATCATTTAGGTTGGAAAAGATCCTTAAGATCATCAAATCTGACTGTAAACCTAGCACTGCCAAGTCCACCACTAAACCATGTCCTCAAGCACCACGTCTCCCCGTCTTTTAAATACCTCCAGGGATGGAGACTCAACCACTTCCCTGGGCAGCCTCTTCCAGCGCCTGACTACCCTTTCAGTGAAGAAGTTTTTCCTAATATCCAATCTAAACTTCCCCTGGTGCAGCTTGAGGCCGTTTCCTCTCGTCCTATCGCTTGTTACTTGGGAGAAGAGACCGACCCCCACCTCGCGACAACTTCCTTTCAGATAGTTGTAGAGAGCAACAAGGTCTCCCCTCAGCCTCCTCCAGGCCAAACAACCCCAGTTCCCTCAGCTGCTCCTTGTAAGGCTTGTTCTCTAGACCCTTCACCAGCTTTATTGCCCTTCTTTGGACACTCTCCAGCACCTCCATGTCCTTCTTGTAGTGAGGGGCCCAAAACTGAACACAGTGCTTGAGGTGCGGCCTCACCAATGCTGAATACAGGGGCATTATCACCTCCCTGGTCCTGCTGGCCACACTATTCCTGATACAAGCCAGGATGCCATTGGCCTTCTTGGCCACCTGAGCACACTGCTGGCTCATGTTCAGCCAGCTGTCAACCAACACCCCCAGGTCCTTTTCTGCCAGAATTCTCTCCAGCCACTCTTCCCCAAGCTTGTAGCGTTGCATGGGATTGTTGTGACGCAAGTGCAGGACCCAGCACTTAGTCATGTTGAGCCTCATACAGTTGGCCCCAGCCCAACAATCCAGCCTGTCCAGGTCCCTCTTTAGGGCCTTCCTACCCTCCAGCAGATCGACACTTCCACCCAACTTGGTGTCATCTGCAAACTTACTGAGGGTGCACTCAATCCCCTCCTCCAGATCATCAATGAAGATATTGAACAGGACCGGCCCCAACAATGAGCCCTGGGGAACACCACTTGTGACCGGCCGCCAACTGGATTTGACTGCATTCACCACCACTTTCTGGGCTCAGCTGTCCAGCCAGTTTTTAACCCAGCGCAGAGTGCACCCATCCAAGCTGTAAGCAGCCAGCTTCTCCAGGAGAATGCTGTGGGAGACTGTGTCAAAGGCCTTACT
This sequence comes from Nipponia nippon, assembly GCF_047370975.1. Lineage (NCBI taxonomy): Eukaryota > Metazoa > Chordata > Aves > Pelecaniformes > Threskiornithidae > Nipponia > Nipponia nippon. The sequence goes on along the minus strand of NW_028262358.1, from coordinate 91,019,124 downwards.
AAAGTCCAAGTAGACAACATCCACAGCCTTCCCCTCATCCACTAAGCCGATCACCTTGTCATAGAAGGAGACCAGGTTAGTGAAGCAGGACCTCCCTTTCATAAACCTGTGCTGGCTGGGCCTGATCCCCCGGTTGTCCCGCACGTGCCGCGTAATGGCACTCAGAAAAGTGGTTCAGACAAGTGATACAAGTTCTTCAATAGAAAATCCTTTCTCTGTTGTTTTACAAATTTGGGTCATCTTTCATGAGAAGGTTAAGACATGACATGGAAGCAGATGTTTCTAGTACTTTTTATTACCAAATAAGTTATCCAGATAAGTTGTAGAGGAGGAGAACTTGCAGGGGAAAACATAAATCCTATAATACTCTGCTCTTCTGCCCTGTTTAGGATGTGCTTTAGTGATATTTAGTGCAGTTTGATTCAAAGAGCACATTTCATAACAACTGGCTTGTTGTTGGTTGAATACTTTTAAGATATCTCTTCAAGCGCAAATGAAATCTGAAAAAGATTAGTGTGACTAATGTTCCTTGAATTACTTCACAGACAGATGTTTTAGATCCTGATCCTGTAAACATTTATTCCTAAGTATAACTTGACACTTCTGAGGTCTGATCGTTTCAGTGGCTGTTCTGTACAAAAGCTTTCAGTTGGGAATAACTTGGCCTATGCATAAAGCAGTCCCTGATTTAAGTTTCACGTCCTCCATTTTTAGAGATGTATATAGGGATATAGTTCAGCTCTCTGTTCTATTGTTGCTGCAGTTACCTTTTTAATTTTTTGTAGAAGAGCTGCAATAATTAATTTTAACCTAATTTTCTGTATCTATCTAATGGTTCCTCCTGGTTTCAATAAATTGGAGTCTTAAACCCTCCATGAAGTAACAAACGTGAAAAATGCAGAAGAGAAGGAAAATCTCAACGATGAGATGTTAGCCTCCTCTCCTTGATTTTCCTTGACTTTGGATCTAGGTCAGATTCTCAGACTACTACTGAACAACTAGAAAATAGGGGAAAAGTATTTGCATTAGTCGTGAATCTAAGTGGTAGTCCTATGTTTTCATTCAGATTACTGGTATTACTTAATTAAATTGTCTCAGAGATTGCAGAAATTGATTGAGAGGACATGGTTTGATTAGGACACTGTATGAGACTGGCAGCATAATATTTCATTGCAAAAAGCCTTAACATTGCTGATTTTTTTCTAGCTTGTTTCAGGTTACATCTGTGAGTCTGAATTTCTCTTCCCAAACTTGTTTCAGAAGTTCTTGGTTGACAGCTGCTTGCAAGGCACAGGATGGAGTGCTCTATCTGTAGCAATGGAATGGGCAGGGTCCTGATGCTGAAGCATAACTGGAGAATAGTATTTCACTGCATGTGAAGACATTTGCGGCAAGGTACTTGGAGAGAAAAATGCTCTGGAGAAATGCAACTTAGGCTTACAGAGTCCTCCTCATTTTCTTTTCCTTAACAAAATAACACTTCTTCAAATCAATTTCCTTATGAAATCATATTGTAACAACAGATGCGAGCCATATTTCTGTGCGTAGTTTATGGGCAATCCAATTCAGACAAAGCAAACACGCTCAGCTTCCTCTCAGTGCTCCTGCAGTACAGTGATTTACAGGCTCTGGCTTTCCTTAGAGCCCTCTCAGTAGTGATTGCCAAAGTACTGTCAGTTTAAGAATGTGCAGAGATTTATAAGCTCATACTGAGGCCCCCTGGGACTCAGCTAATTGTACTCATTCCTTGCCTACACAGTAGAATGGATTTATAATGACTGTAACCTGAGAAAACACTAATTTATTAGTGTTGAACATGGGTTGTTTCACATTAAGATAAAGTAACTAAAACTAAAGTCAGTGAGAGACTTTCCTCTAAAGGCTCAATGAGCTGAGAGCCCGTGGATAAATTTATGTATTCCAGACACCTTGAATTGTCTTTAAATGCTGTAGATTCTCTTGTGATTTGTTCAGAAACCCATACCATTTCAGTCGAACTCCACTTATTTAATTTCTATTCTATAGGGGGTTTGACTGAAGGAGGGAGTATGATTTTTGCAATTTATTTATCTATGGGAATTTTCCACGAGTTTGCATATATGCATTACAAAACCTGTTTTCAAATTTGGGCCTGACTCCATTGGTCAGGTAACTGTTAGCTGAAAACAGGTAGTTGTTTTCTTAGTACAGAACCTCTAAATACATCCTTTTCCCCCACACAGAGAAAACTCACAGGATATATACAAATGTTCTGCTCTGTTCTTACAGCTATTTTTGTTTTCTAAACCAAGCTAGAACAATATCTCCCCTTCCCTCCAGGCTTTCCTGTGTTAAGAAACAAAAGGCACACAATCTCAGCTTGTAACAGGTCTTTAGCCCACATCTGCAATTAGCTCAGGCAATCTGCAGTACTTGTATGTTTTTCAGTAACTCCTTTATGCACATTATGATGTAGAACTTCCTTCATTTTATAGTCAGGTTGCAATTTTCAGAGTTCAGGATCCTGATACCAAAGTTAAATGCAGGAGCACTTGCATCCATCATTAGTTAGGTGACATTTTAGAGTTACTGCAGTTTGTAAATGATCTTTGGGGTGGTAGAAATGTCTGTGCAGCCACCACTGTGCTGTCAGCTCTGCTGCAGCCCAAAAAACCCATTGCCTTAAAAATGTATCCCAAAAGACATTACCATTTCCAGGAAATAAATTGCTTGAATTTTGTATCCGTTTTCTTCCCCATTTCCTTGCCGCTCCTTGTTGAAAGCAGCCAGGTGAATGGAACTTTCGAAGCAGACAAATTTGATCCTGAATTCAACTTCTGCCCAGATGAAATAACTTAGCACTGAATTTCAGTTTAAAAAAAATAAAATCTAGATATCATTTTTAAAGTTTAAGTGTTTGAGGCATCCATAATGCATTTCCACAGTCTAAGTGTTCCAGGGTCTTCTCAGAAAGCACATGTCAAATTTTAAGAGTCTGGTCTCACCCAAGCAAGTTCCCTAGAATGGGTCTTCTCTTTGTTGAAAGAAATATTTTTTCCTGTTATGGAAAAAAACACTGTCCCTAAATCATCAGGCCCACAAGATGACCATTGCATAGAAAGCATACTGAAAAGTTTATCACGTAATATGATGACAAGGGAAATAAGGGAATCTGCCTACCAGGACAGAGCATCTACCGAGTGGTGAGTGCATATCTTCCTTCTTTGTTTTTCCCTCTTCCTTTCCTTTTCATAGTTTAATGATAGAAAAACATCACTTCAGTGGAATTTTGTGAACAGTCAAGAGAAATTGAACCCCCATATCAGACCAGTTTTACTAAATGTTGGTGATGGTGATGTGTCTTCTTTTCCTCTTCTCAGAGACCCTAGTAGGAAAGACAGGTACGAGGGATGTAGGAAGGCCAGCTCCAAGTCTCTAAACCTGTATAATCTCTACCCCAGACCAGCAAAATTCTTAGGTGAGCCTTATTTTTAGCTGGACCTGCTACAATCTTTCCCATCGAAAGAATGCTATCTGGTTTCCTTACGACATACAATTCATGGTGCATTTAAGTGTAATAAAATGCAAAATACTTCAATATTTTATTGAGACTCAGGGTGTTTTCAAAAGTTTCTGGTCCGGACAGAGAGCAGTGAGTTCACAATTTATGTGGAATGAAACAATGTGGAAGTATTTTACAGTAAGACAAACTTTGCCAAGAATAAGGTTAAGGTAGACTTATTGCCTTAGTACTCCACTAGGCTAGGGGCTGTCATAGAAACATAGAATCATTTAGGTTGGAAAAGATCCTTAAGATCATCAAATCTGACTGTAAACCTAGCACTGCCAAGTCCACCACTAAACCATGTCCTCAAGCACCACGTCTCCCCGTCTTTTAAATACCTCCAGGGATGGAGACTCAACCACTTCCCTGGGCAGCCTCTTCCAGCGCCTGACTACCCTTTCAGTGAAGAAGTTTTTCCTAATATCCAATCTAAACTTCCCCTGGTGCAGCTTGAGGCCGTTTCCTCTCGTCCTATCGCTTGTTACTTGGGAGAAGAGACCGACCCCCACCTCGCGACAACTTCCTTTCAGATAGTTGTAGAGAGCAACAAGGTCTCCCCTCAGCCTCCTCCAGGCCAAACAACCCCAGTTCCCTCAGCTGCTCCTTGTAAGGCTTGTTCTCTAGACCCTTCACCAGCTTTATTGCCCTTCTTTGGACACTCTCCAGCACCTCCATGTCCTTCTTGTAGTGAGGGGCCCAAAACTGAACACAGTGCTTGAGGTGCGGCCTCACCAATGCCGAATACAGGGGCATTATCACCTCCCTGGTCCTGCTGGCCACACTATTCCTGATACAAGCCAGGATGCCATTGGCCTTCTTGGCCACCTGAGCACACTGCTGGCTCATGTTCAGCCAGCTGTCAACCAACACCCCCAGGTCCTTTTCTGCCAGAATTCTCTCCAGCCACTCTTCCCCAAGCTTGTAGCGTTGCATGGGATTGTTGTGACGCAAGTGCAGGACCCAGCACTTAGTCATGTTGAGCCTCATACAGTTGGCCTCGGCCCATCAATCCAAACTCTCCTTGAGTTGTGGGTTGTTATAATTAATTTTATTTTCTACAATGGCCTGGATGGATGTAGTAACCATCGACTTTTACCACCATCTCCAGTGAGTCTGCCATTTTAATCCTTTGTTTTCTCTTTTTTTCCTAATTCACAGTGACCAGGAAGTTTTTTTTTATTTCATTAACAGAAGGACACGAAAAAAGTTACATTGGAGTAATGTTAGCTAATCAATCCTAAACAAACTCTTTTTCTTTTTTTTTTTTTTTTTTTTTTCCCCAGTGATCTGAAAAAAATCCCTTATTTATATAATTCTAGTTTACCCACCTAGGAGGAATGAGGAGTTCAGAATTTCAGGAGTTTGAGCTGCCCATGAATTACCATGAGCCTATGGCCCAAAGTATTATTAATTTGATACTTCTTCTGATCATTCTCAAGTGAGCAAAAAAAGAGTTAATTCATTGCCTTAATATGTGACTTTCACAATTGTTTTTCTTATGACTGTATTTAAATTGGAAATTTGAATCTTATTTTGCATTTAATCACTGACTGCATTGTTACTCTTACAGAGAAGTTAGGGAACTAAAACATTTGTAGTGGGAACAATTATGGTGTAGTAGAATTATTAAATTATGCAGCTGTTTTAATTAAAATGAAAATAATTATGTCCATTTTAATATGCATCGTTCCCTTAATTGCTTTTTGAAACAACCTGGAACAAACTGGCTTTTAAAGGCCAAAAGTTTCTTCCTCATGATATCATGGAAAAAGAAAAAAAAATCCTTCAGCGTAGTCTTTCACTCGAGTAGTTTTTTGGCTTTGTGGGTGAAGTTTCTTGTTTGTTTGTTTTGTTTTTTTAAATCTACATTGTACCTTGATATGGAAAGGAATACAAGGAAGAGAGGGTATAAGAATAATGTAACAGTTTATATGTTCCTTCTTTTTCCTTTCTGTCTCTTTCTCTCTTTCTTTCATGTTACAGAAATTAATTACATTTTGGCTACACTTCATACCCAGACTTACTTTACCTAAGTGTAACTTAGGTGGATGGGGGAGAGGGGCAGGATACAAGGGTAGATATCTAGGATGAATGAGGAGGAGGGAAACCTAAGAAATGGTTCGTTCTATCCCAAATTGGTGTCTATTTTCTGATGGTGTGAATGCCTTCTCTGAGTACCTGTCTTTCACCACTTTCTATACTCTAGCCAACTAGAGTCTTCTGAAAGAGTCTGTTTGCATGTTCTTCACTCCTGTGGCTTCCAGCAGGGAGGGGAGGGATGAAACGCATCAATTGGGCCAGTGCTTTTTGCTCTTGTGCTTTTATGGTATTTCTTTTTCTGTAGGCCCCTGTTCTGATGATTCAGTAGTGTCAGTTTTGTGTCTATTTGGGGACGGGAGCAGAAGTGCATGTCATTGCCTGCACGCCCTTCCATGTGTCTTGTTGCTAGCTTCCCACCTTTCCATACTGTAGTCTCTGCACAGTCCCACTCCTAGCGTTAATCTCCAGGTCTGGCATCCTCAGCCTCTTGGGATGTGGCTGAGTGACGTAAGCAAACAAGCATCTGACAGGACAGGACAGTCTGACCAGTCCTGTGAGTCTCCGTGACTTTCATAGAAGTTAAAACCAGAGTAATCACGTTTTCTAGGTGGTATGAAGATGAGTAGAACTAGGGAAATGGAGTATTTTTATAATTTAAGTCTTTGCCTGAGCTGTTCCTTAAACAGTTCATGAAATTTACAGAAATGTAAATTTTTTATTAAGTTGATTTTTTTTTACAATCTCCATGTGTATTTATGTTGGCATACGGGTTGGCATGATAAGTGCTCTCATATAGCTGTCTAGCAATTGGCTAAACTGACTGCTTTCATTTTTAATTTCTTGAAAGCATCCATAATTTCTACTTCATTAGCTGAAGAGCAATGCCAAAAATCATTTCTGGGGCAGAATCTCTATTTGGCCAAAGAACTCAAAAGCTGGTGTTCAACAATACTTCAGTCTTATGTAAATTTTGAAGAAGACAGAATATTCTCCACTGGAAATGCTGCTGTTTTATAATTTTTTAATTCCAGAAATTTTGTCAATAAAACCAAATTTTGAGAGCTGAAATTAATCCATGAAAGAAGCAACATGTGGACATACATATTTCAGTAACTATAGTGTCTTTACAAACAAAATTTTAGAAACTAAAAAGATTTTTTTTTTTAATTTGTGGGTAGAAATGGGTAAAGCTGCAAAAATAAACTTCCTTGAATTGACATGTTTACAGAGTTATAGACCTGCAGTAGGTCAGTTACACTGGTATTCCCCTTTTGTGTATACTGAATTGAATGTATACTAATTAATGTGTATTGACTGGTCTTGTCATATGGCCTAACATGGTTCCAATTCTTACATGACTATCAGTGTAAAACCTTGTGGCAACAGAAGTTTGATTTTGTCACATTCATTGCATTCAAACTGTTTAACTTGCTTAACAAGGTTAAGTTTTGATATGCATGAAGCCCTGGAGATTTGCAGACCTTGAGACCATGGCCTATTTGCAAAGCCTTTCCAGGGTTTTAAGTAGTTATTCGGGCAAAATTATGCAAGAACAATTATTATCATTTCATTATTTGAAGGCATTTAAGCATTTGATACTGTAAATATTTTTTCCTGAAAGAAATATTGGTAAGTAATTATATGGAAAATCTTGCATTTATATGGCTTCAAGACCTTTTTCAGAGCAAATCACCAAACAACATTTTGAAAATGGAAGATTGTAGCAATAACACTACTTCTACTTCACTGCATGTATGTAATATTTTTATTATGTTTAACTATGGTATATAAATCAGGTAGCCTGATGCCAAAATCTTTGGTTCCACTTAGTTCACTTTAAGTTTGCAGCCTTGATAATGCCATGTGGGGTTGTATTTGAATACACTAGATGTACTGTAAATGACTTTAATGGTTTTACAAGGTCAGAGTGATCCAATTAGCTACATGGTCATATTTGTAACCACATTATTATATCTCAGATAATACAAGGCACAGGTGAAAAAAAGGCCAAATAACCTAATATACTCTTACACCACTTGAAAATGTCCTCTCTAAACTATGCTACCCTAGGTCTTTTATTCAGGCTTTATTTTAGGAATACTTGTTGTAATGTAATGTACTAAGAAAAACCTTCAGAATTTTTTCCTCTCTGTTGTGAATAGCTAGTTATGGAAATGATCTGAATTTAGATTGAACAGTGGCATGTTTACCTTAGCTTATAACCTCATATATGTGTAAATGGATTTTGTCACAGTTTCTAAATGTCACTTACGTACATAGTGGCAAATCTCTACTGTAGCAAGGTGGGAGTATGAAATCAGCCTTGATTCATGTGCAAAGAATGTTAGAGGTACACAGTGAGATCTGAAATATTCTTTTCTGCTGAACTGTACAGATCTCTTCTTTAAATACAACTAAAACTACCTAATGTATGGCACAGGAAAGTCTAGATTTCTTACAGCAGTTCCCACTCAGTTTAAACCGTGTCCTTTGTACTTTTTGAATATGAAAACTTAAGTGCAAAAGAAAAGCTTCAAAAGGAATGTATATTCCTGATGTTGTTTGTTTGTGTCTGTCTGTGGCTGCCCGCACAAATACAAGAAGGTGTACATCAATACTTTACCACCTGTATTCATTTCCCACTTCAGCAATAACTAATCAATTGCAATTTGACTTAAATATATCACATTGTTCATGGATGTTTTCTCTTTATGCTGTTCAGTGTTTAGTATACATCTGTCACATTCATCTCTATTTAAATTTCTTTGACTGAAAAAACCCCTAAGCTGTTGTTTAGCAGAACATTTAGGCCATTAATGTAATAAAACTCAGTGTAAGACCTTATGGGAGGGCAGGTGAATTTTTAATAAAACTTATTTATCTCATTCACGCTCATTCTCTCACAGGTTTCACTCCCTCCTCGCACCATGTGCTCACAGGCACTAGGATGTGTGTGTCCAAGCAGTTTATCTGGGACCATTTCTGAGACACAGAAGGATGAGGGATGGCAGCTAGGCCATCCTCACTGTCCCTCTCAATTGGTAAGAAGAAACTGTTTTTTCTTGGAAAGTTTCACACCCTTGAGGAGTCAACAGTGATAATTATCAAAGGATTGTGATCAGGAACGCGAAGTCCAGCTGGAGGTCAGTCTTGAGTGGTGTACCACAGGGTTCAGTACTTGTATCAATACTATTTATCGTCTTAACATGATGGGACAGAGTTCACACTCAGCAAGGTTGTCAGTTTATATACCAGAGGGTTGTGCTGCTGTTCAGACAGACCCTGACAGGCTGGAAAATTGGGCCAACAGGAACCTCATAAAGTTCATCAAAGGGAAGTGCAAATTCATGCTCCTTGGGAAGAACAACACCATGCACCAATATAAGTTGGGGGCTGACCATTTGGAAAGCAGCTTTGCAGAAAATTTCTTGGCGGTCATGGTGAACCCAAAGTGGAACACCAGCCAGCAATGTGCCCTTGCCACCAAGAAGGCCAACATCATCCTAGGCTGCATGAGAGGAAGTGTTGCCAGCAGGCTGGAAGAGGTGATCCCTCCCCTCTGCTCAGTGCTGGTGAGAGACACAGAATCATAGAATCATAGAATCAGTAAGTTTGGAAAGGACCTCTGAGATCATCAAGTCCAACCTGTTAACCTAACTGCCTGGTCCACCTCTAAACCATGTCCCTAAGCACCACATGTTTTTTGAATACTTCCAGGGACTGTGATAGTACCACTTCCCTGGGCAGTCTGTTCCAATGCCTAACCACTCTCTTCATGAAGAAATTTTTCCTAATATCTAATCTAAATCTCCCCTGGCACAACTTGAACCCCTATGGAGTGCTGTGTCCAGTTCTGGACTCCGCAGTATGACAGAGACATGGATATACTGGAGTAAGTCCAGGAAAAAGCCTCTGACATTATTACAGGACTGGAGTACCCTCATATGAGGAGAGGCTGAGAGATCTGAGACTGACCAGCCTGGAGAAGAGAAGGCTCAGGGTGGATCTCATCAATGTGCATAAATACCTGACAGGGGGAGTAAAGAAGACAAAGCCAGAGTCTTCCCAGTGGTATCCAGTGACAGGACCAGAAGCAATTACAGGAAATTCCATTTGAACATTAAAAAAAGCTTTTTTTTTTTTTTTTTGCTGTGAGGGTGGCACTGGCACTGGTTGCCCAGAGAGGCTGGGGAGTCTCCATCCTTGGAGACATTCCAAACCCAGGACATAGTTCTGGGCAACCTGCTCTAGCTGACCCGGCTTTGAGCAGGAAGGGTTGAACTAAATGATCTGTGGAAATCTCATCTGCCCTCAATGATTCTGTGTAACAGTGTGATGTTTTGCTCAAAATCTTGCTTACTTCAGCCTGCAAAAATCTGAGAAAATGTTGCTGCTCATTGTCTTGTTTTCTGTTGTTTTGGTTAGCTTTCTGGCTATAGTCAGTTCTCATCGCATATAACAAGAAGAGCAATGGCACATGCAACGTGCTGTAACCCTGTTGACAACCTCTTGTTATCAGAGCACAAGATGGAAACAACACACTACTCAGTGTGAACTAGTTTTATTGCAATCAGTCATGTCCTTGCTATCAATACTAGCTGTTCGTCTAACCTGGTGCTTCTACACAAAAACATTTCCTTTCAGACTTCATCTATACCAATCTTAATGTTTCTACCTCTACATATTTAGCATTGAGAAGGTGTAGTCTGTAGATCTCTGTTCCTAAAAATCTCACATTTTACTGAGACATCAACAGGTACTTGCATGGCCCATGGTGACAGTCTCTCCTTTAATGGTCCTGTTGGCCTTTTCCTTCCTTGATAGGCTTCCTCTTCTGATAGGAAACTTTGTGCACGTGTGTAACACACTTTTCCATACAACTGCACTGTCTGCACTTTCCCTGTTCTTTTTTCTATGGACTTATGTACAAAGATTTCCAATTCCCTGTTTTTTTTTTTTTTTCTGGGAAGAGGTGAACGAAGGCCAACCAGCTATCATTCTTAATCCCAAAGCTTGCTGGCAGGATCTTATCCTTTGTTGTCCTTCTACTATTGTATGATGAGGCTGATGGAAAACAGGAAGGGAGAAAGGATGACTACATGACATGGAGTCCAACTTCTATCCCAAGCACTACCTCATATACTTGGAATTTAATGAATCATTCATTGCTACCTTGCATGCTGGATCAGAGTAACAGAGTGAAAGGAGACTTCAGGTTTATATCATGAAACCTAAAACCAGTTATTTCCACTGCAGTTGATGCACAAAATCTTCCATTTCTTGATTCGCTGCTATCTGGACCATCCTATAAAGGCTTCACTTTCTGTGTAAGTGACCAAGACATTAGTTCTGCAACCTTATGCTGTTTTCCCAAAATTATAGCTGAGTGAAGTAAAAAACAAAATGCTAATACTCAGGCTGCTAAAAAGAGAACCTTTGAAATATGAATTCAGAAAGAAGAAAATTATGCTTCCAGAAACAACTTTTTGCTGTCATTGGTACTGTTCTGCTTCCCCCACTTCTTGCAACTGTATTCACTGCCTGTGGTGCTGGGGAAGACCACCTGAAACAGATTCGAGAGGACTCATGGTACTATCTGCAACTAATATTCTCTGCAAGAGCATTAGTGTTAAAAGTTTAGACTGCTGAGAGGAAAATGGCAAGACTAATGAAATGCAAAATTATATACCTACTTGCTACGCAGTGTCTCAATCACAGTCATGCCAGGGGCCTGCCATCCACAACTGTGCAGCCTTGCAGTTGCACCACTGCAGTCAACTTTCACTTTGTAGCCTTCTGGCCCAAGGCGCTGTGGCAGTGTTTTTTTTTTTCTCCATGTATCTGAAAGTGCTTATGGCTTTGCGCTGGCAGACTTTTAAAATGTTAAGTCTGTTATCTTGGGGTCTGCAGGAAGCAATTGCCACTGATGTGTAAATCGTCCTTCCTGTTTTTCCACCCCAATTTTATAATTTTTAGTTTCTAGCCTCATGCTAGGGAATAAATAGAGCTTAGTAGATAACATTAGTAGATAGTAGTCTTCAGGTAACCAGTAAGCATTTTCCAATAATACACATGCACAAGGACTAACAGCCAAGTCATCAAAGCATGCTCTAATCAGCACTATTAGTATAATGTGCAAGAGCAACCAACAGACAAATTGAGTAGGTCTTGAAACTATATAGTTACTTTTAGAAATGTATTTGAGGGGAACAAGTGCTGCACTGGAAAATATACTCAGAAGCCGATGCTTACATACGGAGACACCCATTGCATATTTTTCCAGCCGCACATAGCAAAGTTTTCCCATTCCCTTTTCTCTCTTTTTCTCTCTCCCCCACTCTGTGGCATTTTTTTTTTCTTCTTTTCTTTTCCAATTATAGTTAAGGCAGGCCATCAAATATATGCCTAACATAAATATTTGTGCATGTAAGCCCATTTTACCATTCTTTGTGCAACATATTCCTACCAGAGAAATGCTTGTGCTAAACAACCTGAAAACTTTTGGTTTACAACAACTTTCTCTGGTTCCTTTATTTGCAGGTGGAATTCCATCTGACTGCTCTGATAGAAACCTAACCTTGCAGAGCTGCCTTATCGATCACAATGTAGTTTTGGAGCTTAGAACTGTTCACTTAATTTCAAAAACTTTCCTGAATGCTATTAAAAATCACTGATCAAAGCATGATGGGCATTTCTACTACACTATTCTGCCCAAACATGCAACACAGAACTATGTCTGGCCCAGTACTTTAGGAAGTACTTTAGGCTTTTTAGAGAATTCTTGACGCTATTACAGATACACCAATATTGGCAATTTATTTTCAACATACATTAGTGGACTGTATAAAGCTGAAAGTCTTCCTATGCCATGAATGGGTATTGAGACAAAATAAGAACAACTAAGCAGAAAATAAAGACCAGATTCCTTTGTCACATGTTGATAAAGGGATCTGGAGAATGAAATAGACGGACAGTGGGTATTCTTCTGTGAAGGTAGCTCTGGTCTGGCTCAGACCTTTAGGTTTTGAAATCAAAGAGAATGAGGGAAAGTAACAGAGAAAGGTGTAAGCAAGCAGGCTCATTGCAGTACGAACAAAGTTCTTAGAGAATGAACTTTAATATTGAGACTGGAATACCTAGATGGTTGGTGAGTGCCTTCCAAACTGTGGCATTAATGTAGAAAGATCTTCCCTACATCTTACCTTTCACACCAAAATGCTGTGAAGTCCTTAATCACAGGATGAAGACTGAAATCCCTGAAAAACAGCCTTTCCATGAAGTGGAACAAAAAGAAGAAAATCTGTGAATTTGACATGTAAATAAATTAAACTTATGAGAGAAGTGTGTATGTAGGTTTAGCCTGTGCCTTGACAGAAAGGGTTTTTATTCCTTTGATGTCAGCTCGTCTGTTTGCTGCACACTGAGCAGAGATCCTCATTCTGTTGACTATAACCTATATTCTGTTAGTGCAGAGGTCCCTAAAAATTTTACAGTTATATATAAAATGTGGATTTTAGCCCAAATTAAGTATTCACTCTGAAGTATATTATTTAGCGCTTACAGAAAGTTTTGCAGATGCCCTATGAGGTGCTTTAAATGTGTCTATACAAAATGTTAGAATGTAGTCAAAGTAAAACTGGGTTGCTTTGATTTTAGATCATTGGAAAAGGTGAATCCTAATTAAACTGAAAGCCCTCTTTGAAAACTTTTAATATTCGTTAATGAATTAATTTGAAGTCTGCTTCCTGACTACTTTACAAGTTTTCTATCAGGATTTTTCATAAGTACACCAGCAAAAATGCTGAGCATGGTGTGACTGTCATTTGAAAGACATTGATTGAAAGACCTCAGAGGAGGTTATGTTGCCCTTCTACTATATGGTAGCTCTTGTGCCATGTGGGGCATATAGTCTGTGGTAGAGGCAATTTCCCAGGAGAAAGGCTTTATATGTCCCTGCCATGCTCTGTTACCATTCTACAACAAATGAGGAAGGTATTGTATATGTGGCTCGTCTTTGGGATATAAATATCATCTATTCCCAGAATATTAGTACTGCAGTACAGTGAGTGAGGCAGGGTCCTTTAAAGAAGTAATATATGGTTGCAAAGTTAGAGGCTGAATGAAAATACTGTATGTATAAATGGCTGGTGAGTTTGTAATCTACAAGAATTTACTTCTGCAGTCCTTAAAAAATGCATGGTTTACTCTTGTATAAGCTATGTATGGCTTTTAAAAGATAAAAAAACACTCAACTCAGTAGAGCATATGGCATTGTATCTGCACCTACGGGGATCACCAGCAGGGACGGACATTTCTTCACCCTCTGCAGAGACCTTTCCCACTTGAATTAGCAAAGTGGCTAATGGAATGTGACAAACTGTTATCACTGTGTGGACCTGTGCTCAAGGGGGGCATGGTGCTGCATCCCTGGGTGGCAAAGCTGCTGCTGCTGATGCCAGAGGACTGGTGAGTACAGGAGCTCCTGTATTGTATCGCAAGGTCTTTGGTCATTGTTTCATCGAGGGCTTATGTGCTGGGTCTTTCCCTTTTCCCCAGCCTGTCTTCTCATATTGCAGTGTCATCCCTTCTACAGTCTTTTTGCTAAACTATTTGTGTTCTTACTTCTCCAGGCTTCCAGCCCCAGTTTTTTCACCCAGTCATTTACAGATTTCCACTTTCCTAATATGTTGTATTCTTCTGTGATAGACTCTCTCCCTGCTCCTGATTTCTGTTTCACTCCGTCTCATTCTTATGAAGAGGTCTTGCTTTCTTTCTCTCCTCATCAGCTCAGCTTCCCCTACTTCCTCCCCACATTCAGTGCAAATGCCATTTCCTGTTTGGTTCCACCATCATCTTGGTTTTCAGTCTTCCTCCTTCTTCCTAAGCTAGCTGGAAAAGTTTCCTTTCCTCCTTTCAATTTGTCTCTCCTCCTGCATTTCCAGTTAGGTGGCATCATCTTACAAGCCAGTTTAAGAAAGAGGGTGCAGTAAGTTAAGGCTAGACTGGAGATATAAGGAAACAAATGACTTCTGTTTGAACTTTCATGTCCCCAAACTTCTGTTCTAGCAAAGCCTGCAGCAGGCCACAGCAGCCCAGAGCTGCAATGGCAGAGAAGGTCCCAAAGAGCCCTAGTTTGCAGAGTGACAAATTTACATAGAGCCTCCAGTGACAGCTGGCACTTATGAGGAGGAAAAGGGAGACGTGAACTGAGTCTGTAACTTGTGCAATCTACTGAAGCATTTAAAAAAAATCTTCTTAAACTACCAATAAATGGCAGGTGAAATTTTGCCCCCCTTCAAGTTTGGCTAAGTTTTAAGCAACTGAAAATAAGGTTTTGGAAATAGGGGTCAAAATGAATACTAATGCTATAAAATCCTGCTACGTTATATTCTGAGTTTGTCAGAAAAAGCAGGGTATTAAGCATTGATATAGCGCTGAGAGAGACGGGGCTCTGATTCAAGGGCTTGTAAGCAACAGCAAATGCAGATAATCAGAAGGAGAACAGGAGTAAGAATTGAGACGTATGAAGTGATTGCAATTCTTAGTAAAATAAGTTTGTTCAGCCTGTAAAAGAAATACTGGAACAATTACATACTAGAACCTGGTGGGAGAAAATGAACAATTTATCCTCATTGGTAGAACTGTGCATCTAAAAATGACATTTTATTCGGTCTTTATGAATAGATGTGTGATCATACCCTATACATCTAGGCAACCAACTCCAAATTATTCAGATGAAAGGAGAGGGGAGCTAAAACAGGTAAAGAAAAAGCACAGGCAATATGAGCACATGTAAATTTGGCTATAGGAGCATGCACTGAAAGTGGAACAGAGAAAAGAAGATTGGTTGTTGAACTGAGAATATTTTCCCCATAAGCTTGTTATCACAATTTTTCACAGGTGAATCATGGGGGGGGGGGAGAATTTTTATCATACATAATGTTTCTGTTCTATTGAAAAATCAACTTTTTAAAAAATCTAGAATTTCCTCAAAGGGAATAAATAAAAAATTAAAATTCAAGCATTTCCTGAGCTTTTACTGATGTTTCAAGGCTAGATACGTTAAGCGTTCTTTTCTTTTTATATATGCATACATATGTCCCCACAGACAATTTCAAGTTACACAGCCAGTTAATGATGCAGTTTCTTATAGGCAAAGCTTCTTTTAAAGTTGTTTTATTTTGTATTCAATAAGGTCATCCTCTGTCTCTCATCTTTGCAAGCAGCTCCCATTCATGTCACAGGCGGTTTAATAAGATTAAGCTCCATAGCATCTTCTGGTCCCAAAGGTCTTCTGACAGAGCACAGCATCCACAAAGCTACCAAGCTCTGCTGCATATGAAATTAACAATACACAACACAGTAGATAACTCTATAGAAAGAGGTACTAATTGCAGATGTACAGTAAGAGCAGAAACCTGACGAAGGTATTGGGAACTTGGACTCATGCAATACCATCTCCTTAACAGTCTGTTCCCGTTTTGAACAGTTCTGCTTTTCTCAAAGCATCAAAGTGAAAACATAGCTGAATCAATAGATGTAAATAAATTTGAGGCTTCTAAAGTGTCTTCTTGCATGTTTCTTTGCAGGCAGAGGACATTTCCTATCAGGTTTATTGAGTATTTGTGACATATGGTGTTACCTTCACCACAAAGTACACAAGAAAGGAGAGAGTAATCCTTCTGTGATGCTCCTTTCCTGTGCACTGTACATGATCAAGGCATCTGTTAACTTCAATGAGAGTCTTTAGTATGCAAGTGTTATCTGTTTGAATCTGGGGTGAAGGGTATTACAGATTCCGGTGAATTTTAGTCAGAGATGGATGGAGAGATCCTGCAAAGCAGATTGACTGCCAGTTTAATTTTTTCAAACTTTGGGATATGGCATTTTTTAAGGCTTTTTGAGGTTGCTAATATCTGCTAGATATGTTTAGTGTCTATGCGTCCAAAATCATTTATATTAAAAAACTATGTTTAGCTGCAAAATCAAGTGGCTGGGAATGAGGAAGTGCCTGAAAGAATGCTTTCTGCATAACCTAAATCTTTTCTACTCTTCCCCCCACCTGCCCTCCCTTCTGGATATGCATTTGGAGGCAAAGTCAGCACTGGGCAGAGGCAAAGTATGTGGTTACCTACACTGGAAAAATTGTAATGAAATATTCCTTGGAAAGGCTATATTAGGACCCTATAAAGGGTCTTTAGCTTTGTTGCCGATATAATTTCTGTCTCTTCTCCAAGGAAGAATCAGCTGTCAGAGAAGCACTTGCTGCTGAGCAGCCAGGCTTTGCCTCTTGCCTACACAGCCTCATAAAGAGCCAGGCTTGGTGCTGGAGCATAAAGCAGTGCTGTGTGCTTCTAGGAGAGGGGAGATTGTTCCCCCAGTGGCATTTGCCATTTCTTCCCACATCCCATTTCACATCCCATCGGAAGTTCTGTCCTGGCCCACTGCTATGGGGTCAGTACTTTCTGCTGCAGAAGCAGCCTGGGGGATGCAGGCACGTAAGTCAGTCTGTGGGGACAGGGGATCATCAAAGATCAGTTCAGCTGGAATGGGAGATCAAAGGTTCACAAGAGATGTTAAGGAGGGAAAAGAATGCTCTCATTCACAGCTCACGCAGACTTCCCCCACACTCTTTCCTTTTCATACTTTTTTCTTTACCTCACTGCCCAAACTCTGCTGACATATTCCCGCCCTTTGCTTTTGCACAGAGCTCCTTATCCCTCTAAAACAAAGAGACAAGCAAATCCAAACCTCACTAATACTTTTGCCCTCCCCCAGTCCTTCCTTCCACTAGTAGTTAGCTTAAAAGATTAACTGTGCTTTAAAAATGGATCAGGTTTGTGTAGTGCATGATGGTCTGGTTTAGTCCTTTTTAAAAGCAAAGCAAATTCAAACAGAGCCAAGAGCAAAAACCCGGCTCTTTCACAGTTGGCCACTAACTGAGAGTTAGTTTTATATTTCTGTGTGCTCAGCATGAGATATTCAACAGCAGATCTGTGGAAGCCTTGAGGCACACAGCTGAAGCTGAAATCACTTAAAGTTGTGCTTTGAACATGCAAGGTCCTATGAAATGCTAAGTGTTCAGGAGGAAGATGGCCCAATGCTGTTAAATTAGGTGGCCCCCATTAATGAATCTTTTGACAGTTTTAGCTTGTACTTCTTTGGGCCTTATTTCCTAGGTGGTACAGCAAAGATAAGACCGGGTAATTGGGGATGCTGTCAAACTCAAATAATTAAGGTCTCTGAAGCACTAGGTTTATGATGGAGAAGATAAAGCAAAACCCATGCTGAGAGCAACGTTTTAGTGTTCAAACCGTAACTGGTCTTTTTTTTTTTTTTTCAGAAGGGTAAACTATTATTTCTCCATTCAAAAACCAATCCTTCTTTTTATGCTGTGGAAGATATTTTCTTCCCCATGCACTGAGAAGTCTATTTAAACCTTCCTTATTGAATGCTGCTTGGAACAGACACCTGATATAGTTAGTTCAAGTTTGGAAAACTTATAAGGAATGGGAAGCAGGGCTGGCTAGGCGGATGTCAGAGAATGCCAGCTGTACTTGTCACAAATGGGTTGGACTAGATGATCTTTAAGGTCCCTTCCAACCCAAACCATTCTGTGACTCTGTGAAATGCTGCTACTCTGCCTTACATACTTGTGTACTAATGCCATTATTGAAGATTACAAAACGTGTGTGCCTGTGAGTTTATAAATACACTGTTTCTAATCCTTCTTTATACTTAGACTGGGATCTTAGCAGAGGTGGAATCTGGACACTCACAAATGGCTTCATATGGGTGAAATTAACTGTGATGCAGAAGCACGCACTTTGAATCCAGGCTCTTGCCAAACTGCTCATCTGTCTCGTCTGACCTTGTGCTAGGGCAAGTTCCAGGTTGCGTGCAGTACAAGGTCTCAACAGATGGAGAGATGAACTCTTCATCCTCTAATTAGCATAAAATATTTACTTGCTATGGTCTACCAACAACCCCAGCACTGATACAAGTATTCTTATATTAACACAACAAACAACTTTCAGTCATTTGATTGTAATCGGTATATTGACAGTGACTCTGGAATTTTCACTCATCTAATTTTCAAACTCGCTTAATTGGCAGAAGCCTGCCATTTGATAAGTGCTGTAAGATATATGAGCTTTACCTGACAGTCCAGAGACATAAAACAATAAGATCTTCACTGCTGTGTTTTATTTCTGGAAGAGAAGTTAAACTTCTTTTCATGAATTAGAGTTGACAGAGCTACATGCAGTAGGGACCACTAAAATTTCATGGCCTTGAAATTAAGTGTCACTCAGCAGTTTTGCTAATCTTAACAACCATTCACAACCAGATAATAAAATGCAATATGCTCATAAAAACTATGAAAAAATATGCTAGCTCAAGGAGCAAATTTTTGGTAAATCTTAGCACCTGATCTGAGAACTTTTCATATTGAGTGTGTTGATCATTGTCAGTGGATTCATGGAAGCTTGCAGAACTAATCCTGGTATTGAGAAATTGTTCCTGTCAACACTTAATTCTCTGTAAATCCACTGATACTGACAAAGGGGATGATATGCATGGCTGTAATGAAACATAACAATTGCTAGCTGTGGGTGAAAAACATTGCTGACCTTTAGTACTTTAAAATTGTAAATGCATTTAGAGTTAAGTAACAGGATGGTGAATTCGAGAGTCATATCAATTACCCAGGTCTTTCACCTGAAGCAGCAACAACTTCAATTGTATTCTTCTTGTGGTGTGCCTTAATCAAAGAAATTTAAAAAAATACTCATGCAAATCTGGTTCCAAATGTTGAACAAATTGTCTAATCACTTCATAAAACAACCTCTGATAAGCCACCCATTTAAAAAAAAAAAACATGTCATGCTGGAAAAATTGCAGAAATTGTTTTGAAAAGTGCACAACTAGACCACAAAACATGTAACTTTGAGGTTAATAGTACATGCTCCCCGAGTAGCATTTAAGCAGTTTTTTGAGTTAAAAAAGAACAGCTGATGAAAAAACACATTCCTCAGGCAGTGTCCTCTGATTTTATCCATTGTTCCAAGTGACTTAGATTGTAAACAGGATTTTAAATAAAGGAAGGGTACTATGACCATAGCTTGATAGCTTTTCTTCTTACTCGCAGCCAATTCCAGCATGGTTTAATGCACTGCTGATTTGTAAAACAACTTCTGAATTAATTTGTAAAGCCTTAGGTTAGCTGTGTCATGCTATTTTAAAAATAATTTTTAAGGAATAGTATGGGTCTACTGTGGACAGGAGTAAAGCGTTATTGGAAAATCCTGTTGTACTCTAGTGGAAATTACTGGGTTTCCTACACTTAAATTTCTATCACCCAGGAAAATGAGTAGCTCAAATAGTCCAGCTAAAGATAAAAACTGAAGTAATGTTGTCCTTTTAGCTTCGATTTAGCCTCTCATGGGCAACATTCTCGCTGGACCTAAGACAGATCTGGAAGCAGAATAATCACATTCACTGGGCACTGAGTTTAAGCTAAGTGAGTTTAAGTCAATATGCCTTGCTGACCTGGACCCACCTGACTTAGACATCTACATATAGTTTATCCACATGCCATAAACATCACCTGCACATAATAGGAAGCTATGTTTTCAGAATTGTATTTCCCTTTATTTTAAGAATAAAACAATATTGTTTTGGTCTTGGGGAAATCTTAGGGATTGCTTTCTAGTGCTTCTATTGTAGAGATACTTTGCATGTGTTCATAGTAAACAATGTTGACAGACTTTTGCAGCCTGACCTCTTTTTTAGTCATTTTCTGAGCAACGCTGTCACTGTGTCTGTCTCAGTAAGAAAATTCCTCTTATTGCCCACGTGGACTGTAATTGTGGTTAATTGAGCACAGGAACTTTACCAGCTGGTAGCTTGTGCCCTATCCACTATAAGCCCACAAGCTCGTGTTCTTGGAAAGTGTTGCAGGACATGTATAATACACTTCTCTGAAACAGCTTACCTTCAGCTTCTGAGAGATGCTGCCATTTACACTCCTAACTCACTTTAATTTCAAAGGGAATTAGTCTCTGGTCATCTCTAGTGACCACAAGCTAGGTGATGTGTTGTAGACCATGCATGAAAGTGCTTCAGCTGATGTCTGCTGTCGTGTTAGAGCCCACAGAGAGCAATTTTTTCAGATAGCTAATCACATGAGATTTTCTAAAGGAGAGTCAATGTACTTCAAACTGCATTTAAAAGCAGGTTGAAGTTCTACGGTGTCACAACACAGTTGCACATGACAAAAGTCATTTCATCAAGTGCACCACCAAACAGTTGCTGTGGCTTCTGGGAGGTGTTAGAGTGTAAAGTTGCATCTGTTTGAGTAGTCTAATCCAGAGGTTATAAAAGCACAGCGGCCCACCAAGGTTTATGAACTCTTGGCTAGCTACCCAGAGATGTAAAAAACCTGGAGAGTGCTGGTTCCAGCTTCAGCAATACAAAAGAACTTTCAGAAACTAAATGTATGTTATAAACAATACTGTAAGAAATAAGTAGGAAGTGCACAGATCCGCAGAAGGGTTCTCTCTCCTGATGGAGGTGGAGGAAACTATAAACAGGTGCAATGAAATTCTGTGCCTTATTCTCAAGCTAAATACAGCACCCAGCTGTTGCTGGTTTACATCCATGAATTGGTAAAAACAGATTTCTCATTCTAGAAATTAAGAAATTTCTAGGAAAAAACCTTACCTCAGGAAGTCTGGGCTGTCCTGTGAAGGTGAAAATTCTGAAGTATCTGTTTCAAAGGAAGTTTGAATTTTTTGTAAAAGTTTTGAAAGTTTTTCTTGGGATCATCTCAGGTTTAAAGTACTAGATAATGAACATGTGTGACTGATCTTTTACTTTTAATCTTTTACGATAAATACATTATGCCCACAGAACAAGAATGATAAGTAGGAAAATTGAGATAGTCTGCCTTTTATGACCAAAAGCAACTGTCCAATATAGGGAAAAAAAACCCAAATGAAAGTTCTGCAAAAATTGTTTTCCAGTATTTTTTTCTCTATTGTAATTTTTCCCATATGAAGATGTGCAGAGAACTTTCTCTTCAAGCAAACTTGTGAATTACTCATTGCAAAATGGTGAAATGTTAAATATTAGCCTTGTTAAATCTGCATTTTATTGACATTTTAGTGTTTATATCCATATATTAGCAATTTTGGTTTATAGCCATTACTGATTGAATATGAATTTATGCCAATGCTCTGACCATGGTTCAGTATGGGTGGAAGGTTACAAGCAAGACTCTCTTACTTCTAGGGAAGTTGTAAATTGTGACCTTTCCCTTGGCTGAGAAAATACCTTTCAGCAAATTAAATATTTAAAACTGATCTCATACTGAAATTCAGCACAGTTTACAGAAAATATTTTGGCATAGTTATATTCAACATTTCTACTGAAAAATTAGTTTTGCTTGCATTCAAACCTGTTTTTTTTTCATTGTGGAAGAACACCTTTTTTTCCTCTTTACTGTCTTTTTTTTTTTTTAGTTTCTATTTTTTGCCCTGTGCAAAACATTTTTTTTCCATTTTCCTTAGTGGCTTTCTTGTTTCTGGGAGCCATGACTCTTTTAAAGCAACACACAAGCTGTTTATTGTGACTGGCAGTGGTCTTTTGTTTTGCAATTGTGTGAATTTTTGAACAGAGATAGAATATGGTGGATGTATTATTCTACAGTATGTTTGTTTCCACTTTTTGTAAAGACCTGCTGTGATCTCAGAACAACGTACCACAGTTAGCGTGAGAGTTTCTTTCTTTTAATAAGGACATAATTAACTTAATAATATGTCAAAAGATCTTTTTATTCCTTATCCTCTCTACTCATCTTATCCTATGCACTCCAGTGAGTTAAAAAAAAAAAGGGAAAAGATAATGTACTCCTTGTTCTTGGGTTTTCCTCCCTCCCTCCCTTCCTTCCTCCCTCCCCATCTTTGCACATTTTTTCACCTGAAACAAGGGCACAACTTTTTAGCAAGTTTTGAAGGGTGTCTCCTTTTAAATAGAATGACACATTTTGCATGATATTGTACGAGTATTCAGTAGCAGGTTAGCAGCAGTTTGTTATTTTTGTAAAACTCAGTTATGAGAGTCGTGTTATAACAGCTGCAGGAATACCAACTAATGATGCAGTCCCTGGAAAGCACCATTCATTGCATTGTCATGGATGAAAAACCTTGAAGCAGCAGGAATATGGGATGAAGCAACATCGTCTGTACTATAAATCATATTAGAGTCTACCATAGTCTCTTCTGGAGACCTGATGGTTTCTAACACCACTTGTGGGGCTTTGATTAAAACAAACATTTTATTCCTTTTTTCACATTTAAAGAAGTCTATGTGGCTATGAGAAAAAAAATACTGGTTGGACACATTCAGGATTTTGAGAAAAATGCAAGATCTGATATTCATCATGCTTCTTTTAAGATAATTGTAACTCAATTACATTAATCTCAAGTGAAGTCACAGTTCCTATCCAAGACTGAAATATCTAGTTGTTTTTGTTAGTACCCACACTCTGACCATGATGTAATCAATTGGTTTGATTAGTAGGAATATATTTTCAGTATTATCAGAAGAAGCAATATTGGAGTAAACAGCTAAGATGTGTCCCCCTGTTAAAATCTGTATGATAAGCTGCAAAAAAAGCCTTCATTTCAGTACAAGAATTGTCATTGCTTTACTGATGGACTCAGCATTTGCTCAGCTCTAAGTCAATATTTAAGGCCTTAAATAAATGAGCCTACTGATCTTCAGAATTGCCGAAACGGAACCTGATACAGGTTTCTGTTGAGAGTCACAAGGGACCTGGATAGCTGATGCTGGAAACTGAATTGTGAGAACTGTGGCTCATGCTTTTACAAAGGAGAGTTTGATCCAAAATCAGTTTTATTTACATGAATAGGCTTGAGAACTGCAGCCTTAGACTTTCTTTTTGAGCTTTGGTAACTGAGAATGTGGCATGCAGCTGCAGGGCTGAGAGCAGATGGGTGAGGGTTAATGCTAGTTTTATTCCACAGTTGTCCTCTGCAGTCACTCTCTGCCTATCTTGCTATCTTAGTTCTCCAGCTGTAGAAGTGTCAGTAGTGCATCCTTTACTGAGTTTTGTCATTCCCCTGCCACCTTCCTTCTGTTTATTTAGATTTTCAGATGTGTCTCCTATCACAGGAAGATACAGATATCAGCTGAGAATTGTAAGCACGACCAAAGAACCTCAGTTAATAAGATGCCTGTGCTATGTCCGAAAGCTGTGCTGCCTTGACGCAGTACTGCTGCTCAGCTGTGAGTAGAGCAACACTGAGAGACAGTGCCTTATCTACTGGCAGGATAAAAAGAAGCTATGCTGTCTGGAAAAAAGGCTGAATATGGGTATGCATGTCCATGTTAGGCACTCTAAAATGAAGATGGTCATTGAGGAGGAAGCACAGGTAGTGAGCCATTGGTAACTGGTGACTCATGCCTTTTTGCACAGCCCTGTGTTTGGCTTTCGAGAGAAGGGAGAGGATCTGAGAGCCAGTAGGGGAGACAGGGCAGTAGGGGGACATAGTGGGGTGGGACAGTGTTGATGGCAAGGGTAACCAGCTGGGACCAGTGCAGACGGGTTCCTTCTCAAGACCTGAGTGATCACCATGAGCATGGTGGAGTTAATGTTTCCTTCATGGCAACTCCACTTTTTAGCACAGTGCCTTCAGAGGCAGAGATAAGACCTTGTGAATAAGCCCATAGAAAATGTCCTTTAATAATCTATTAAACTTGTAATATTTTCCTCTGTGCGTCTGTGTGTGTATGCTTGTGTGTGTTGTCAGAGCTTGCAGCGTTTGGAAATTATCAGTAGGTGTAATTAAGCATCACAGTACTGTCACTGGAACCCACAGACTCCCTGGTACCATTTTTTCATTACCCTTCTTCCCCACAGTCTTTGGTTCATTTAGATCACACTGGCAGTGTAGTGGAGGAGAAAATGTGTGTCTCTTGGCTGTCTCTGGAATTAGTATGGCATCCTACACACAGCACCTCTGGAGGAGCCTTGTGTCAAGTGCTTGACTTGAATATCATGCAGCGTAATTCTTTGGGTACTATTAGGAAGACGAAGACTATGCCGTGGCATTGAACCTTCTCAGAAAATGACAACAGTGAGGGTTAGCATCGTAAGTGCTTCAGATGTATAAGAACCAGAAATAATCCATTGCTGAGAAAGGTGATTACAAGAGTAAGGTTGACTCACTCACGTCTATAGAAAAATTTGACTTGTGTTGTGAACAAGTCTGACTGTGACTAACCTCCTTCAAGAGCAGAACCAAAACCAGAGACTGCCTTTTTTAGACACATCAGGTGGATTGTTTGCATGGTTTTTGTTTTCTGATAGGTGATTTTAAATCCCAGCTACTAACCTTTAGTGATGAATAACACCTTGTAACAGTCACAGAATAAAAGACAGGATAGCACTCATGTATTACAGCAGTTTAATAATCTTTAATACTTCAGAAAGGAGAGTTGTGAGATAATCTTCCTGCTGCCATGTGTTAAGGGGCATTTTCTGATTTAGGGAGAGCTGTTCACTGCAGATCTGATCCCTTCCCTGTGAACTCCAGCTGCAAAACGTAGCATCCTTCTTTCTTGGGGCACAGACAGCTCTGTGCCTGGTGGATGATAGGATGAGAGGAAATGGCATCAAGCTGCGCCAGGGGAAGTTTAGGTTGGGTATTAGGAAAAACTTCTTCACCGAAAGGGTAGTCAGGCATTGGAACAGGCTGCCCAGGGAAGTGGTTGAGTCTCCATCCCTGAAGGTATTTAAAAGATGGGTAGACGTGGTGCTTGAGGACATGGTTTAGCGGTGGACTTGGCAGTTATGTTAATGGTTGGACTTGATGATCTTAAGGGTCTTTTCCAACCTTAACAATTCTATGATTCTATGATTCTATGATGAGGAAGAAGGTGCCCCTGTGGGAGGTTACACTGTAATAATCTGTTCCAGAGTCCATTATAACAGATGTTTCAGAGAATGATGCTAATTTTATTCAGAGAAGGGACAGAGAAAGGAAAACTTGGGTGTGACCTGAACCTATCATGGCAATTCCAGTTAGTGGGTCACTATTCTAGGCTGTAAGTACAAGGGCCGTCATAGTCTCTCTACATAGCACCAGGTGAAGCAGGCAGTATTGCTTCTAGGATGTTGTATTTGGCACACAGCAGGGACGTAAAACAGAGCTGATAGATAACCTGAGTACAAGCATAGATCTAAAGCTCAATGTGATTCATTCTGAGGGGTTATGCAATGTCCTATGGCTGTAAACTGCACTCTGAATACTGTGCTGAGGGTAAGCAGGTCATGTGTTGCTGTGAGGGGAAATTTTTATTTCTTCCAACTCCCATCTTTTTACTGTGGCATTTCCTGAGCACTGTTTGTGTTGCATTTCTCCTTTATTGTTCCCACTTTTCACACTCCTCTGGGACACGTTGTGTGGGGAACTAGTTATGACTGCTGTAATCTCTAAAGTCTTTGAGTTTTGCAATAGACTCTGCTGTCATTAAAGGCATTCTTTCACTGGTCTCCTGCCATGCTTTGTAAGGAAGCACAAAGGTGAGAAAGGTTAGTACTTCAGTATGGATAATAGCTAAATGTATCTGAAAGGAATTGAAGGTTTTGTGGCTCTGCACAATGGTTATGTCCTTTCCGCGCTAGAGTGGCAGTGCTCTTGCATTCTGATATCCCAGGAGCCTGCAGCAGGCAAGCTTCTCTATTTATAAATCCTTTTTGAATCCAAGATAGCTGAAATCACAGGATTTGCTTCCTGGAGTTTAAATAATTTCCGGTTGCCCCACAATCATATTTCTCAGTGTCCTCATTTGCTAGCTGCTTTATCCTTACAGGACAATCTAGTTCTTTATCTGTTTGAAGAATAAGATATTACTCCTGACACTACCTAACTTTATTCATGGGTTCCAATTATGCTGGTTCCTTCAGTCAAGTCAGCCAAAAACCTGAGACCTTGCCAGAATGCATATGGGCAGACCGTCTTTTTTGTAATGTGCATTTCTTGAGGTATCCTTGAATTCCTTGAGTCAGGATAATTAGTGCTTTTTATCAACTGAATCTCCAGTCTGTTTTGTGGTTCAGAAAAAGGACTAAAAATACTCTATTTGTTTTACTGTTTACAGAACTAATATTTGACTCTATTTCTATTTGGCTGCATTTTATTGTCACATTTGTGACACACAGTTAGCTGTGCCTTTTATAGAGCTTTGAGTATAGGAATGGTACTGAAGTGTTCATTAAAATGTTTGTTTCTAGGGACACATGCTGCCAACTCTACTCAACTGTGAATCTCTGCATTTCTGTTTTCGTTGGCAAGCCCTATCCTCTTAAAGTAAGCAGAGATCATATCTCAGGATGAGGCCAAAGGCCATTAAAAATTATCAGTGATCAGTTCTTGACCTTTCCTTTCAGCAGCTGGGAGCACCTCTGACATCCACAGCCACAAAACGTTGATTCTTTAGTGCCTTCAGATACCAGCCTTTAACTTTGTACTTTACTTTTCCCTGCTGATTTTTTTTTTCTTTGCTAGAAAGAAGCCATGTGAAGGAACGAGTTTTGAATTAATAAAAGACCTCAGTTAAGCTTACCTCCATTGACAGCTAAATCATCTACACCAAAGACAAGAAGGTAAGGTCTTTGCGCAGCACAGGTTGAGTGAAACTGCATCCCCTACCTACATCATATTACAGGAGTTAATACTTTCTTGAAAGTTTATGTTCTCTGTAGGTCTCCTCAGCTTACAGTGGTCAGCTGACACACTTGAAAACTAATTCCTATCACTTTGCCAGATTTCTTATATTGCTGAAATTCAAGGGGGAAACAACTCCTACTTGAATTTCAAAGGGTGGAAAATTTCTGTAGTTTTCCATTTTGGATGAGGGAAACCATCTTGAAAAAATGCTTTTCAGGAGGATTTTTATTGCAGTGATTCCTAATCCGAGAGTGGGAAGGGGGGAATCACAGAAGCTGAGTGTGATCTCAAGGCTGAGAGAAGTGGCAGCTACTGCTCTGGGGGAGAATCCTTGTCCTATTCTTAGTGGGGTCTATAATTATTTCTCTCAGACATCTCTCCTCTCTTGAAGGAACTCTACCTGATTAGCCCAAGATCTTGTGGTCCCTAAAGGGAAGCACTTTCTTGTTTCCTTTCTACGCCGGATGTTTCCTTTCTACGCTGGATGTTTCCCCAGAAATGTTAGTCCTTCAGGGTTCTGACCACATTGTCACCTTTCCAACCTCTTTCTCCAACTTCTTTTCATATTGGCAGAAAGTGGCTGCATCAACATCTGACTTTGATGGCTGTCTTGTATTTCCTGAGAGAATTCGTTATTAGTACGATGCCTCCTCCAGTGTCATCAGTTTCAGCAGCAGTGTTCACTGCACTTGCCCTCTGGCACTACTCTTCATCAGGCAGCTCTGCTTCAAAAGCTAAGGATATTCAAGGACAACTTGTTTTTTTTTGTATAATGTTTGGATAAAGGGTTATAGTCATAGGAGAACTTCTAAAGTGAAATCCTTAACAACATGTTTGTTTGCTTAGTTGAAATATAAAGTGGAATAACTTCAACTTTATGGATTCTCATCTTAGGAAAGATCTCATCCAAAACTCATGCTTATTTACCATTATGCTACTTATATTATCATCTATGTCACAAGTCTTCTTCAATTTCTGTGGCCTCACAGTGGGTCTATTACTGAAAAAAAGGAAACATACAAAAATTCCTCCTAGAATCATCTCTGTTTTACTCTGTAGCTTCTCTAATTCACTTTGTACTCCTAAAAATAACAACAAAAAAAAGGATTTTTAGCCTCTGTTAGGCTTCCAAAATTCCACCTTCCTACATGGTAAATCTAATATTTCCCATGAAGATAATGAAATGACAGGAGTATTTGGGCTTCTTAGACTTTTAGTGCATTAAGCGACTTTTTGTTTGGCTGTATCCTTTAGAATTTGGGGAATGGCAATTTTTCTTTGAAGGTTCAGAAACTGATAAAGCACAGCCTTTTTTTTAATTTTTTTTTTTTTTAAGGATATCATCAGAGGCCTCTGTTTAGGGAGGCAAGAAGGAGGACATTCTCAGCAATATGATTAACCACTAAAAATTTTTTAACATTCTACTAGGATAGCCTCATTTTCTGCCTAGGTACAATGCATGTCTTATGAAATAATTTCTGTAAACTCACAGTATCCTGAAAATTTGGAAGTGGAAGGCTGATTCAGTGAAGTTCATAGTATATAACTTCCAAAGGTGCCAGAGGTCTGATCCTTTAGGCCTGTCTGCTGTTACTCATTCTTTCTTCTCCATCAACAACTCTGTCATCATCAACTCTCAGTGTCTACCATGGTCCAGTTCTGTGTTTCCTTGACACTTTCTGTGGCAACAGTGGCAGGTCAGCTATCACAGGTAGGAAGCCCACCCTAACTTTCAATGCCAGATATGGTCTGTCAGTCAGCAATTTGAAACAGGTTGTTATGACTCTTCACATGTTGTGAGTACTCGCCCTCTTCTTCCAACACATGCACTCTAGTCTGACATCTGAGGGGGTGATGGGAGAAAATGAAATGTGTCCACTCACTGAGTGTATGTCATCTACCTTCATTAGATACTCTAGCAAAGATCGTACCATGGTACCCAGGACTCCAGTGTGGTCTTCCATCTCAATGGGAAGGAAAAAGCCATAAAACACCTGTTTTTAACAAAAGGCTGAGAACAGTCATAAGTCCAATATAATTGTTGTCCTGTCCACGGTATGTCTGGAAGATTGCTGCAAGGTCTTGTGTGTGCTCTTGGCAAAGCTCACTTTACCAGCTGATATCCTGCTGCTTTACCAGACTCCTGTCCTGAAAGTGTCTTGCCTAATTGATAATCCAGTGCTATAGTTCTCATAGGAATGATATTTAAAATTGTTTGCCCTTTGGGGGATTCTTTATCTTCTACATTTTGATTGTTCTAAACTGATGAAATCAAGCTGTTCTGTCTCAATGAAAAATCAGCTTTGCCTTAGACCCTTAGTAGCTAGGAAAGGTGATTATCTGTCTGTCTGGTTGCCATACACTTACCCTTTTACTGCCAAAACTGTTTTTGGCAAAGTACTAAAGAGTTAACTAAAAGTAGTCAAGGCCTATAGGGATTCTGAGTTGACCAGGGTAATTTTGTCTACGTTTTTACCTTGAAGAGATCACACAAAAGTAGAAAACTAACTTTGAATCTCAGAAGCTAGGTTTTATGTGAATATGAACTGGACCAATGAAGAACTAATTAAACCAGTGCTCAGGGCAATGACTAAAGCACAGATAAGAGTTTGTACATCAGTTCATTGTCTGATGGCTTCTTTCTCTTTAGGATTGCTCTTAACAACTCCCAAGTAAACTCTACACAGTTGCTTGTGCATCTTGAGAACAAGTCTTTCCATTGTTTCTGGAGGGCTGGCTCTAAGTTTCCCCCCTGCCAGCAGCCTCCACCTCCTTGTTTCCTTGGCACCTCTCTCTCTTCTGCCTGTCTCTGTCCCTGGGAAGCTGCTTGCTCTTGGCATGCTCTGTTGTTTTCACAATAGGCAAACTCTTGCACTGTGTCCAGGGGCATCAACTTGATCCAAAGCACAGCTGCCAGGACAAGGCTTCCTCCCTGCTGTCCCGCTGCACCCTTGCAGAAGACACAGTACAGGGCATAGCAAACAATGAACAAATTAACCAAACACCATCTGTGACAAATCCTGAGGACCCAATATAGAAGTTTTACATAGCTTAAAAAAAACATTAGAGTTACAAGTTGCTTTATGTGG
The DNA here is from genome assembly GCF_047370975.1 of Nipponia nippon. NCBI lineage: Eukaryota > Metazoa > Chordata > Aves > Pelecaniformes > Threskiornithidae > Nipponia > Nipponia nippon. The sequence goes on along the minus strand of NW_028262358.1, from coordinate 90,988,693 downwards.
CAGTCTGAGACTTACCTTCTTTTGAAGCAGTACCTGTCTGGAGAAATATAGTATGCATTCCTCCTTGCACTGAATGTTTGTACAGAAAACAGAACAAAACAAAACCCCTGCAAGCAGTAAAATAATACATAATTTTCCTCTGTGTTAGTAAAGTAACTTAAAAGCACACCAGTGATAAGATGTATTATCTGTTACTTATTAAGCAGACAATTTGCTTCTTGAGAGATAAAAAGTGCATTCTTTTTAAGGGTTTTTCAAGGCTGCAGTCCTTAAGCCATCTATGTCATGCTTCAGTGCTCCCAGACTAGCCATGTTCTGGCAAAAAAAAAAAAAAATATCCCTTACTAGTCACCCATCCAGAGTACTTGGCAACTAAGAGGTTGCCGATAAATTTGAAAGCAGGTATTTGTTCTAAGATTTCCTGGCTGACACCATCCAGCATAAAATGGGTTTCTATTCTAAAGGGAAATGCAGGGTAGATTGTATAATGCTGTTTTTCTCTCTCTTCTTCAATGTTTGTTATTGATTTCAATTTAAAAAGAAGCTGTGAATATTTTGAAAATAGTAAATCCTCGTCAAAGTAGCTATTGACAAAAGGCTTCAGAAAGCGAACAACCAAAATTCAGAAGATGCAGACTGCATGGTGTCAAAGGTTTAGAACAAACTAGATAATGATTTTTTCCAAACCATTGAAGCTTTTTTTTCTTTTTTTTTTTGCTAAGTAATAGCCTATTAGAGATGCACTAAAGCACTGAAGCATTGGACAACTAATCATACTGACTGACGAGGCAAAGTATATGCTTGACAACTACCATTCAGTAAATATAGCTTAAAGTTAAATTATATGTTTTGAAAAACAGTGTTTCCTTTCAGAACTTTTTAATCCATTAAACCCTCTGTCACAAAATATCACTGATGCCAAGAATTTACTAGGTATCAAAAATGATGAAGCATTTATGTGGCTGGAGAGAACATCCATATTCCCATTAGACTGGACTAAGATTATTATTATTTTTTTATTAGGAATGTGATGTTTGATCTTCTAGTTAAATCAGTGAGAATGGCTCAGGACTATAAAATCATGTTCAGAGAGTAAGCCAGCCACCAAATTTATGGAGCAGAGGAAAAAAAAAATCAAGCTATTCTGCAGCTGTTTACTGTAGGATTTCTTGTGACTTCCTGTCAAGCACGTAGCACTAGCCAAGTTTAAGAGGAAAGCCATGCATTATTTGCAAACCATTTCAGTAAGCATAAAGTATTGCACCTTGACTTTCATCCCGCTCTCAACAGGTTCTATTATTAAGATTTGTAATTTTCTTCTCCTTTTCTGTTCCCATCCCCCAATTTTCCTTCATTAATTTCTCTTAGCACTGTGCATGAAGCTATTTTGAAATATAATCAGTTTTTTCATACCTGTAATATGTGAAATTGTTGTCACTTCTTTTTTTGTTTGTTTTATCACCTGCTCAAATATTGTTTTTTCTAAATCTAAGTTTTCCTGCTGATATTGCTTACTTTTTAAAATATCTAAAACATTTACTGATTTTATATCTTCTGATCTTAGACTAGCTCTCCTTTTTTCTCAGAAAATTCATGGGTTTTTTTCCTGCCACTGCTCTAGGCAAAAATTTTATTCAACCACTAGTTTTGAAAGGGTTTAGCAGAGGAGAAATGAAATTGAACATCCTTAATTTTTTCCCCCAAATAATGATATATCATCTTCTTTCCTCATTGTTGTTCTCATGCAGCATCCCCACATTGGCAGTGGTAACAGCATTTGTTAGTACACAATGTTCCTGTAAGGTTATAATGGTTAATAAGCTGCAGTTTTATAGTTAACACAGAATGTCTGCATAGCTCCTGTGGGTTATTCAAGCCTCTTCTTTCACGCACACAAAGAACAGAGGACACCTGTCTTTTCCTGACAGATACATTTTCTTCTGTTATCTTTCTCAGAATTTCTTCAAAATGGCCATTTATGGGATGAGTTTCGTCTACTGTGCTCGCTCTTGGAAATTGCAGTAATGTAGTTCAAGTGCCCCAAAATCGTGAGCTGGAATACTGGGATTTGGTGTCAAAAATAGAAAAGAATCCCAACCCACCCAAATTTGTTGTATTGGCTTTTCAGTTTGTCTTTCCAGGCTCTGTCATTTTGCTTTGGTTTCTGTGTTTAAAGTTCACTTTAGAGAAGACAAATGAGGCCTTTCTGGCATGGATGCCACAGTGAAGAGGAAACTAATGTGTTTTTCCCACTACAAGAATGAAGAGATGCCTAAAGGTGTTCTGGCAACAGGTTTAGAAACTCAAACTTGACACACAAGTAATTGCAGTATCACAAGATGCTGTGGATGGCCAAAATATTAAGGGATTCCCATCTGGTATTATACAAATTTTTGATAATACAGTCACTGATGACTGTTAAACGATGGGTCTGAATACACCTTCTGGTTCAGGAAATCCCTAAGCTACTGGAAGTATTTACCATGAAAAGGATAGCTCTATACTTTTGTCTGCTTCATCTCTATCTGTCTGCAACTAGCCACACTCGAAAGCAAGAGACTGGAGGCATGAGCCTTTGGAGTAACAGTTGTTACAGAATGTTTGGAAGTTTTCATGTTGACCTTCTTTCTGACCTTCTTCCTGACCTTCTTCCTTAATCAATACTTGTCCTCTCTTCCTGGTTATTCTTTTTCTGAATGCAGACAAAATGACTATTGTAAGTGTGGGATAAGAACCTTTCAAAGAGATGTGTTTTCACTGAACAGAAATTTTGTGTTTGGTGGCAGTAATCATGTACCTGCAAATTGGAAAAACCCTGGTACTTAGTGGGGAGTGTATCATCACTATTTACCTTCATTAAAGGACATTCTTTTATATATCTACTGATCTATGTTGTTTCAGGCTGCTTAAATGGCTCCTGAATCTGCTAGTGAAAAAATATCGTCTAGCAAAAATGACCGCATTCTCCCTTTTACAAAAAAACTGTGCTCCTTCCGTCCTTATGCCCTTGTAATTTGCTACTGCCAATCTTCTAGAGTATTTTGATGTATGTAGAATTACTTTGTTCCATTTGTTACCATGCACCAAGTAATCATAAAGAGAGTGTTCTCAGAAGGCTATGGAGTTGCAGTTATGTGAAAAATGATCCATGACTATCACAAAAGTATCTCCTATGTTGATTACAGACTACTCCATTATTAAAATACTAAAATAAATGATACTGACACATAAAAGGCTGGGACTCACAAAGGATGAGACAGGCAGCCCATAGACAGAGTGACAATAAGAGCTTCAAGAACAGAATGCAGCCACTGAATTTATATTCAATATTTACAGTACATCATATCACCTTCTAAACTTGGAGACAAAACCAAAGAAAATTAAGTGTAATCTGAAAAAAAAGAGATTCAAATTTCAAAATAATGCAAGGAAGTTGGCAGAGAGATATTACCAACTAAACTGCACATTGCATAAAGATCTGATTGAAAGACTAGTAAAACATAGAAGGAGAGGTTGTGGAAAATAGCTTAAAACAATACTTTGACCAACCAATCATATACATTAAAATTAAAGCAGTAATTTGTGTGGTTCATAATGCACTGATGGACCCACATGTGAAGCAACATGTAATTATTTTGGCCTTATGAGAAGAATCACTGAACAATTGAAGTGAGCCACTGAAGAAATATCAAATATATCTGTGTTAGAAGCCCCCATAAAACTTATGTTTCTTTACAAAGCCTACCACCCAAATAAAGTGATTTGACTTTACTAAATTATTAAATGTGGTTTGACTTTAAATAAGATACAGAGATTCAGATTTTTTTTCCCAGTTGAGTGAAATTACTACAAAATTGGTATACAGTAAGACTAACTGTATTTCTTGAGAAATTTCCCATGACATATACTTCTTACCCTGATCTCAACAGGTGCATAAAGTTGCTGACACACACAGAGCACCCTGCAAAGACCACATGTCCCACAAACTTATGTCACAAGGAATTTTTCTTGTGCAGTTTGATTCCAGCTTGACCTGGTGACTGCTCCAGTATGTGGTGGTGTATGCCAAGCCATCATATTTGGTCATGAAATGACTGAGACACTGCCCTGAGGAAGAGCCCTGACAGTTTGTATCATCTGGGGAGTTCACACTGCAGGGGGGGCGAGTGGATGTGGGGCAATAGAGGCTTCTCCTTCCCCAATTGCTGCCCACCTTTCAGAGGCGACTGGTGTTAATGGGCTGACCTGCACACAAAAAGCTCCTGAATGGGAAATGCCTGACCTGTGTCCTCAGCCTGCTTTCCCTTACCACGTGAAGGGGGAATCCTGCAAAGTGAGGAGCCACCAAAGAGCCTGCTGTACCTCAGCTGGAGAATGGAGGGTGACTCCTGCCTTTTTGGCATGGGGATGAAGCCCTTAGTGACAGGGGCTGTGCATTAGCACAGCACAGCCTGGCACCATGTTTCACTCTGGAAAGACTAGAAGGGGCATAAATATGGGCACCTCCCCATCCGCCCTTGTGGAGTACAGCAGGGCACAGCAAACTCCAGCGCTCATTGGAAACTAATTTCATACCACATGGAGAGGTAAAGGTGTTGGATTTAGCTTCCCAGACAAACTGCTTGACTTCATTATCTCAGATGCTTAGCAAAGCATCCTACCAAATGTGATATATAGATTTAACATTGATCCTTGGACTTTCTTGTGCTGTATGCAGCGCCTATGCTGTGTGTAACAGGAATGTCACCTTAGGAGGAAAAGACATAGTCTGATTTTAATAACATCTCCAATGTTTAGTGGAAATGCAGGTCAAAGGGAGCCAGAAATATAGGAGCTGAATGAGCAGAAAGTGATTAGTGATGCACGTAAATGTCAGCTTTTCTTCATCTGGAGCTGTGTTAAGTCACAGTCATGCTATGCGAGAAGGAAAAGGGTCTGCATGGGACTACGGGGGGAGGGTGAATTAGCACACGGAGCAGAGTTGCAGACCAGCCTTTTTCTTTATATTGCTGGATGATTTTCATAGTGTTCAAGAGGATTAATTGAGCAAAGAGCAGAGTCTCTCACCTGTACTGTATCTGTTCGGCATTCAGTAAAATGTGCAATATCTGTTTAAGAGAGATGAAGGAAAAATGAGAGGAAATTTTGGCTCCCTCAATTTTCACATGCACTGAGCTGTGAGGTCAGGACATGCATTGGAGAAGACTCTGCCAAACCCGTGCTTGCAGTATCTCCTGCAGCAAGTGGCTTAAAGCAAGTCAGTCCTGCTGCTGCAGAAGATGTGATATTTAAATGACTTGAGTATACACTTGTGCTTTGCGTTAGAGAAAGGACAAGTGCTGTCTTCCTCTTAATCAGACAACCTGGTCATGCATTTCTGAGGGAAAGGCTGTTTTCTAAAAGTTGCTTAAGATTGGCTGTAGACAGACTTGCAGTTCATTTAGCAAGGTGGTTCATTACAGGCAGATTTCTGTCTCTGCAGTACTAAATACTATCTTCCAAAAGCAGGACATTTGCATGCATCTCAAATCTTTATTTACTAGGTTCCACTCTTCTCTAGAATAATTTGATTCATTTCTGCAATGTGTCAGATTAAACTCACTGGCAGAAATTATCTGAAGATTTTCAAAGTGTTGTCTGTCTCTGAGTGGTGGCACAAAAGATTGCATTTTTCTTCTCAAAAGTCTCAGCTCTGTAGCCTCTGAAATGATCCCCTCCTCCTTTTAGACACAGTTTTAAGAATGATTTGATAGATCTCACTGATGAAAAAAAGATGCCAATAGCTAGCTTCTGTAATAAATTAAAACTTTCTATGAGTGTTTCCAAGTGAACTTCTAACTCAAGGTTACATTCAGTGCAAGGTCACCATTGCTTGTGTTTTTTTTCTGAGGACTGGGGAAAAGGAAAAATGTATTTTTTTGCTTTAAAATTGTTTTTGATGATGACCTGAAGAGTGAAGGGGCAGTCTCAAGGGATCTGTGACAGCAGCATCTCGATGTACTCAAAAGAAAGTCAATATCAGTGCTGAACTTGGAACCAGAAAGGCAAAGCTTGAAGTTGAAATCTTGTATAAGGAGACAAAGATAAACTCATCTAAAGTTATCAGGACTGCTCTGAGCCCTAGCAAGTGTTTCCATGATGTTTGTTAAGATTTGAGGGCAACTAGAGAAAACAACAAATGTTGTGGGGATTTTTAATCCAGCTTTATGAGTTTTAGCTATCTTACTTGTGTGAAAACTAAAAAAAAAAGGGCACTCATTATCCTTTGCAAATACAAAATGTATAGGAGATGGATTTTAAGGGATGAAAATAATTCCTACTGTTCACTTTTTATGTATGTGTGTCTTTCTGTCTGTGCATGTATAGTTCTCAGAAAAATATGAGAAAAGATTAATGCAATCTAGAGTGCAATTTCTCAGTCTAAGCATTAGGTATAATTTTAATTACATCATGTCTTCCTTGATATTTATGGGATTAAAAGGTCAGAGATGGAAAACATAGAGTAGGAAAAAATATTCTACATTACTAGAACATCTTTTGTTTTGGTGTTCTCATTTTCCTTTTTACTTTATATACCACCTCTCTCAGTTCTGCTGTAATGTTTTTCTTCTTGCCATTTTTTACTGTGTTTTAATGTGCAATTGCTTTCACTGATGACCTAAAAGCTATTAGGAATTTAAAGTGTTAGATGTTTTGTGTGTATAGCATGCAGTTCACCGTAATCAAAACCTATGAAGAAAACAAATAAGACTGACATGATCACACTGGTCCTATCTTAACAGCATTTGAATCTGCCTATAGACATGGAGTGTTTTTTTGTCTAGAATTCATTTATGTGTGAAAACATGAGAACAATTCTTGTTGTTATTGAGTAGAAATAAAGTTATTTTGGAAGTGGAGTTACCAGGGCTGATTTTAAAACTGGCTTTGACAACAGAAAAGATATGTCTGTACCAGCACAGTGTCAAAGGTTCAAGGCAGCTGTGAGTAAGCTGATGAATCTACACGTTTGATCACTTCTGGCGAATTTCCTGAGGGACTATTATAGGTAGAGTAGCTACATGGGAAGTTTTGGGTCCATCCTTGTAGCCCATGATGTTCTCTATTTACTCTCAAGAAATAAAGCTGTCTCTTTTTCCGTGAAGAAACCTGGAGTAATGCAGTTGCCCATGTAGGAAGGTCAGTAATAGGAGGAGGACCATATTGTACCATTGCCACAGGAGAGCCATGGAAGAAAGGCAGTTAAAGAAAGCCACTTGCTACCATGGTAGTGAAAAACTTTTTTTGTTAGTAAGTAAATCTGCCCTCTCTTGTATAAAGTTATTGAATACAAATTAGTAGCATGTTATAGATAAATTATGAGACCCTCACAAACACTTGTTAAGCATTTTATGAGTATTATTTTGATTAATTTTGGTTCTATAAATGTAGATTAGCCACTTATCCAAGTGCTGCATTGCATTAACTTGTATAAATATGTTAATCTGAATAAACCGTTACCCTTGTCTGACACAAGGATTAATTGCTCCATCCGTCACCTCTGTCTTCTTTAATTTCATATGCATGGAAAATCTGTGGGAAATGTTATCAAGATTTTATTTAAAACTAACTTCAGTTTTAATCTACAGTAGGGCACCTTTTCTTAGTGGTCATACTAACCATTTTTATAGTTTTTCCTAAAGTAATCTCTAACTGACAATCCACCCTTTCTTTCTCAGTCAGGACATGCCATGGGAATGTTTATCGTTACACCTTTGATCTTTCTTATCAATATACTTTGCATTGCTTGACTGAGTATTTTTTTTTTCTGAAAAAATTATATATTCAGCAAAAAAGGAATTGTGAAAATCAGTTATTACTTGCAATTTTGCAGCCATTTTTGTTGTGAGAATTTTTTTAATACAAAATATTTAATTTCAATGTTTTGAAGGAAAATGTTAATCTTTTCATGATCATCCACAATGAAAGGAAAATAATCTTAGAGCAAAAAATTTTAAATAAAGTCTTTTCCATTAACCTATTTTTTCTCTCCCATTCCCTTTTAACACTGCTCAAATTCTGCATATAACTTTTCTCAGTTCAGCTCAAGCCACTCTTCTCTCTGACATTCAACCACCAAACGGAAGCATCCTGCATTCCCTCAACTCTAGCTGTTTGCAAATTCCAACTTTTTATGTCAGCTTCACTTCAGTTCATACATTTGAAGGCCAACAGGGATCACTAGATCACTTAGCCTGAGCTAAATATAACACCAGCAGTACAATTTCACCTAGTTAAGCTCTGTAGTAAGCCAAATAACTTCTAATGGGCTCAAGCTTATGTCCCAGAGCAGCTGTCAGTCTTGATTTGAAGATTTCAACAACTGGAGAAATATCATCACTTTACTTGATGGTTCTGATAGTTAATCACCACTGCAATTAAAAAATTGCCTCATTACAGGTTTGAATATGTCTAGCTGCAAGTTCCAACCATTGATTCTTGTTATGCCTTTCTCCACTAGATGAAAGAGCCCATTTTTGTCCAACATTTCTCTCGGTTCTGCTTTAAATGTGCAGTTTTAGGTCAATCTATGCCAGAATACAGTAAGCCTCAAAAGATGTCACGTGTGAGAACAGTTAGGAATTGATGTTTGGATGCTCCCTTTACTACCCAGATTCTGCAAAGTCTGCTTAAAACAGACAACTTGGATGTACTATTTGGCATCTAGTTAGAAGCATCGTCACTGAGAACATAAGTATTGATTTTTTTTAGCCTTGTTTTGTAAGGATATGAGACTTTTTAAATCATACTATTTGTCTGTCCCTTTCATCTTCTTCCCTCACTTCCCAGAGAACTTGGGAACATACTGAATAATTCCAGCTGTACGTGATAGTTCAGTAGACATCACAAAGCTTTTGTGCTCCTTTAGTTTCTTATGGAAGACAGAGGGAGGAGAGAGTTCTCTGTTCAGTTTGTTCTTCTCTCTCCTTCCCTCACCCACCAGAGGAATAGCTGCTGTAGCCTGTTCAATTTGAGCCAGTGCCAACAAGCTGATCAGTATCCGAGTGCTTCAGAACCAGTCATATTAGATGCCTCTTCACCATCCAGCAACTAGGAGCTGTGGGAGTATTGTGGGTTAACCCCAGTCAGCAACTAAGTACCACACAGCCGCTTGCTCACCCTCCCCCCTGCCCCAGTGGGATGGGGGACAGAATTGGGAAACAAAACCTAAAACCCGTGGGTCAAGATAAAGACAGTTTAATAGGACAGCAGAGGAAGAGAAAATAATAATAATAATTAAAAAAAGATATACAAAACAAGTGATGCACAATGCAACTGCTCACTGCCCACTGACTGATTACCAGCCTGTCCCTGAGCAGCGATCACTCCCCCCCGGCCAGCTCCCCCCAGTTTATATACTGATCATGACGCCATATGGTATGGAATAGCCCTTTGGCCAGTCTGGATCAGCTGTCATGGCGTGCCCCCTCCCAGATTCTTGTGCACCTGGCAGAGCATGGGAAGCTGAAAAGTCATTGACTAGTGTAAGCACTACTTAGCAACAACTAAAACATCAGTGTGTTATCGACATTATGCTCATACTAAATCCAAGACACAGCACTATACCAGCTACTAGGAAGAAAATTAACTCTATCCCAGCTGAAACCAGGACAGCGAGCAATTTAAACAATGATGAAGAGAAAGGGTGGTTAGGCCATGGTGGGAGGAGGCAGAGATGGTAAGACCATCCAACCTGACCTTGAATGTTTCCAGGGATGGGGCATACACAGCTTCTCTGGGCAACCTGTTCCAGTGTCTCACCACCATCATTGTAAAAAATTTCTTATATCTGGTCTAAACCAACCCTCTTTTAGTTTAAAACCATTATCCCTTGTCCTATTGCTACAGGCCCTACTAAAAAGTTTGTCCCCATCTTTCTTATAAGCCCCCTTTAAGTACTGAAAGGCTGCAATAAGGTCTCCCCAGAGCCTTCTCTTCTCCAGGCTGAACAACCCAAGCTCTTTCAGCCTTTCCTCATAGCAGAGGTGTTCCAGCCCTCTGATCATTTTTGTGGCCCTCCTCTGGACCTGCTCCAACGGGTCCATGTCTTTCCTGTGCTGAGGGATCTAGAACTGGATGCAGTACTCCAGGTGGGGTCTGACCAGAGCAAAGTAGAGGGGCAGAATCATCTCCCTCAACCTGCTGGCCACGCTGCTTTTGATGCAGCCCAGGATATGGTTAGCCTTCTGGGCTGCAAGCGCACATTGCCGGGTCATGTCTGGCTTTTCATCCACCGGTACCTCCAAGTGCCTCTCTGCAGGGCTGCTCTCAATCCCTTCATCCACCAGCCTGTACTGAGACCAGGGGTTGCCCTGACCCAGGTGCAGGACCTTGCACTTGGCCCTGTTGAACCTCGTGAGGTTCACATGGGCCCACTTCTCCAGCTTGTCCAGGTCCCTCTGGATAGGATTCTGTCCCTCAGGTGTGTCAACGACACCACTCAACTTGGTGTCATCTGCAAACTTGCTGAGGGTGCACTTGATCCCACTGTCTATGTCACTGATGAAGTTATTGAACAGCACTGGCCCCACTACGGACCCCTTAGGGCCACCACTCGTCACCTATCTCCATCTGGACATTGAGCCATTGACTACTACCCTCTGGATGCAACCATCCAACCAACTCTTCATCCACTGAGCAGTCCACCCATCAAATCCATATCTCTCCAATTTAGAGAGGGATATTGTGGGGGACCATGTCAAAGGCCTTACAGAAGTCCAGATAGATGACATCCATAGCTCTTCCCTTGTGCACTGATGTAGTCACTCCACCATAGAAAGGCACTAGGTCGGTCAGGCAGGATTTGCCCTTGGTGAAGCCATGCTGGCTGTCTAGAATCACCTCCCTGTCCTCCATGTGCCTTAGCATAGCTTCTAGGAGGATCTGTTCCATGATCTTCCCAGGCACAGAGGTGAGCCTGACAGGTCGGTAGTTCCCAAGATCCTCCTTTCTACCGTTTTTAAAAATGGGTGCAATGCTTCCCTTTTTCTAGTCACCAGGGACTTCACTTGACTGCCATGACTTTTCAAATATCATGGAGAGTGGCTTGGCAACCACATCAGCCAATTCCCTCAGGACTCTGGGATGCATTTTGTCAGGTCCCATAGAGTTCCGTATGTTCAGGTTCCTCAGGTGGTCACAAACTTGATCTTCTCTTACAGTGGGAGGGACTTTGCTCCCCCAGTCCCCATCTTGTGGTCCATCCACTCAAGAGGTGTGGGAAGAGAGATTACCAGTGAAGACTGAGGCAAAAAGTTGTTGAGTACCTCTAGCCTTCTCCTCATCCATTGTTACCAGTTTGCCAGTCTTGCTCATCACAGGGGGTATGCTTTCTTTGACCTTCCTTTTCTGGCTGTCATACCTGTAGCAGCCCTTCTTATTATCCTTTGAATCTCTTGCCAAGTTCAGCTCCAGCTGCACCTTGGCCTTCCTGACCCCGTCCCTACACGACCGGGCAGTGTACCTATACCCTTCCCAGGATACCTGTCCCTGCTTCCACTGCCTGTGCGTTTCCTTCTTGCCCTTTAGTTTGACCAGCAGGTCTTGACTCAGCCATGCCAGTCTCTTGCCTTCCTTTCCTGATGTCTTACACCTGGGGATCAAGAGCTCTTGTGCTCTATGGAAAGTGTCCTTGAAGATCTGCCAGCTCTGTTCTGCTCCCTTGTCCCTGAGGGCAGTTTCCCAGGGGGTCCTGTTGATTAACTCCTTGAAGAGCTGGAAGTTTGCTTTCCTAAAATTCAGGGTCCTGACTATACACTTCACCTGATCCTTATGTCTCCGGACTGTGAACTTCACCAGTGCGTGATCACTGCAGCCGAGGCTGCCTCCAATCCTACATCACCTATGAGCTCACTTACATTGGTGACCACCAGGTCCAGTACTGCATCCCCTCTGGTAGGGCTATCTATTACCTGGCTCAAGAAGTTGTCCTCCATGCACTCCAGGAGTCTCCTAGATTGCCTGCTGCCTGCCATGTTACTTTCCCAGCAGATGTCAGAGTGGCTGAAATCCCCCAGCAAGACAAGAGCCTGTGAGTGTGATGCTTCCTGTAGCTGGAGTAAAAAGTCTTCGTTAATAGGTTCCCCTTGATCAGGCGGCCTGTAGTAGACACCAACCACAAGGTTCCATTTGGTGCCTTGGTCTCTGATTCTTACCCATAAGCTTTCAACCTGCTCATGGCTATTCTTCAGAGACAGCTCTTCACACTCTATCAATTTCTTAATGTAGAGGGCAATGCCTCCACCCTTCCTTCCTCGCCTGCCCCTTCTGAACAGCCTGTAGCCATCAACAGATGCACTCCAGTCATTGGATTCGTCCCACCAAGTTTCAGTAACAGCAACCAGGTTGTAGCTTTCTAGCAGCACAGTGGCTTCCAGCTCCTCCTGTTTGTTGCCCCTGCTGCATGCATTGGTGTAGAGGCACTTCAGCTGGGCTGTTGGCTGTGTCACCTTCTTAGAGGAACACCCCTTAATTCCTTTGAGCTATTACACTGGTGTTTCCCTGTTGGCTCCTATTACCTGAGAAGCCCCTGGCTCATCTTCATAAGACTTCAAGTGAGCTGCAGTGTAGCCAGCATGTTTCAGAGCAACAGGCTGAGGGCCCTTGCTAGCACCCCATCCCTGTAACTTTGGTGTGTCATCCCACAGATTGTCACGGGCAAGCCTGATATTATCCCTCTCCCCCTTGAAGTCTAGAGGGTCATAGGGGGTTTCCTGGAGGAAACCATTTTTCTCTAGTTTCTGCTCAGATTGTCACAAGATAATTCTGTAAAAAGTCAGGATTCTAGCTCTAAATATGTCAACAAGCCCTGCAATATATTTGTCATGATCACAATAAAGAGTCTTTTCATTATGTAGTGCAGCTGCTTGTTCTAAAAGGAGTATCAGATAACTTATATGTGTAGCTTATAGCCATAACATAAATTTTTGATGTCCATTTGGTATGCAACACAGTTGGAATGCATTCTTTTTAAAACAATTTTCTCAGCTTTAATCCTGATTTTGTGGCAGAAAAATATTATTTGCCTTGTGCTGTCATCTTCAGAAACTATCTTTTAGGCCCAAGATATAACTTTACAAATCAAAAAATCAGGTTTCTTGCTCCCTTATTTCTTACCATTTCTTTTAAATATCTTTCCTCTTTTGCCAGGCTTATTTTACAGGCCATAATTTCCTTTCACAACTGAAATATGTGAAAGAAAAATAACCTTTCAGAACTAATTAATGAAGATTATAACTCGGTGGGTTAAAATATGTTTAAAATAATTAACCGTGCCATTTAATGGTTGGAATTCTCACAGCTTCTTATTAAGGGTTTTCAGTAAAGGGTGAGCCCAGAAGTTATGTTAGGGTATAAATAGGTGTCTGCTGAGTTCCTGATAGAAACTTATAATGACCTTATTTTACTTCCAATTCAAAGCAAAGTTTTCTTTCTAAAGCTCTCTCTACTGCGTACATTTCATACTGAAAAAAATGACTGAAGACTTCAAACATACAAAACATTTATTTACTGAGGGACTCTTCTGTGGGAAGAGGACACTTCACAGCATCATCTGGTATGCATAAGAAAAAACAAAATAAGTATGGGAACTGAGAACTGGACTTCTGGCAGAATTGCTGAATTGGCTTCAAGAACAAATCTCATACTTCAGAGTAGTATTCTTGGGGAATCTGAAAAGAGATAATTTCTCAAGTAGGTTTTTTTCTCTCACTTTGCTTCTTTAGGACTCTCATCATTCATATCACATATTTTTATTCGGTCTGATCCCTCAGAAAAACAGTGAAGCCTTTAAAACTAATTTTCAAGAGAATATGAAATAAATTTGAAAGGAAAATTCAGATTTGAACCTCTACTGTTGAAGTAATACATTTCTCAATTGTCAAAACCTGTAGAGAATTACTGTAACTTTAAAGGAAACTCTAATAGGCAACCCTCTATCCTTAATATTGTGCATAACCCTATTGTTGTGCTTTAACCCCAGTCAGCAACTGAATACTACACAGCCGCTTGCTCACCCTCTCCTCCCCCCCCCGGTGGGATGGGGGAGACAATCGGGAAAAAAAAAGTAAAACCCATGGGTTGAGATAAAGACAGTTTAATAGGACAGCAGAGGAAGAGAAAATGATGATAATAATAATAAAATATACAAAACAAGTGATGCACAATGCAATTGCTTATCACCCGCTGACTGATGCCTAGCCTGTCCCTGAGCAGCGATCACTGCTCCCCGGCCAACTGCCCCCCAGTTTATATACTGATCATGACGTCATATGGTATGGAATAGCCCTTTGGCCAATTTGGGTCAGCTGTCATGGCTGTGCCCCCTCCCAGCTTCTTGTGCACCTGGCAGAGCATGGGAAGCTGAAAAGTCCTTGACTAGTATAAATGCTACTTAGCAACAACTAAAACATGAGTGTGTTATCGACATTATTCTCATACTAAATCCAAGACACAGCACTATACCGGCTACTAAGAAGAAAATTAACTCCATCCCAGCTGAAACCAGGACACCTATTCAGACTTGCATGTGTTTGAGACCACAGAACACTAAGCTGTAGAGAAAGTTAGCTGAGATGTATATTAAACTGCCTTCTATTCCCCTTATCAGTATTCATAGCAGCATTCACTTCACCAAGAGCTGCATAAAAATCTAGAGTCTGGCTACTACAGACCAACCTAAATATTTTTTAAAATCAATAGAAATATTTCTCTTAAATTTACTGGTGATAAGCCTAGTTCCTAATTCAAGTACTTCCTAATTACAGAATGTCATTGGCACAGCTAACACAGAATAATGTGTCCCATGTTAATCTTCATTACCCAGCTTTCCCACCCTGTGCAATAAAGAACAAATGGGCAAACCGTTAGTATTCTATTTCTGGAGCAGTCTTTTTCTAACCTGAGAACAGTCAAACAATTTCACAATTTTAAATAATCGCTAAAATTGACCCTTTACTTTTCTAAATCACTCTGTCATCTTTCTGCAGTGTGTTTAGCTTAGTCAGTACCTGGATTTCAAAAGCACTTCATTCAAGCTTCTTAGATCATTAAAATTTACATTAAACTTCTTTGTATCGGTTGACTCTGATTGCGGCCAAAACAGTACTGAGGGAGAATGGAGCATGGCAGAGCCAGACTACATGACGGCTGATCATGGAGCTTAGTTTAAAAGGGACATAAAACCTCCACCAAAACAAACAGTAATTTAAAGGTGACAGTGGATGAAGCAATATCATTAAGCAGAAAATGAGAGATCAGTGAGGAAGATAGAGCTAATGTTGATAACAATGATAACTGAGCTGCAATGCAATTAGTGCCCAATCAGAGACGAGACAGGCAGTGGTCAGTTAAACACACCAGTGTCTAAAATATTTGTAAAGTAATGACAAGACTGCAGGCAACAGAATCGAAGAACTAACAGGAGGGGTGTACGAGGTGAAATTCAGTACAGGGTAGGCTTACAGAAACAGGACTGGATAGCAATGACTGAAACTATAAACTGTGTGTTGCTCATGAAGAATGAAATGGTGGATTAAGTATTCTCTTTAATTGTCTTTAGTTGGCAGTACAAAACTGGAAGCATTTCCATGGTTAAAACAGAAACCTCCTGAACTGGAAAAATTGGGGGAAAAATAAAGAAAAATTCTCTTGCAGTAGCAAGCAGTAGGAGCCTGCTGTTGAACTCCACCATCACATCTCGCTATAGTACAGGCTAATTTTTCTGCAGAGAAAAATGCTGTTAGAAATGTTGTCCTTAAGAGAAATACTAACTTCCAAAGCACTTGTTAGGCAATACACATTATTGCTAATATTAAGGTCCAGCATTTTGGATGTAGCAAGATTATTCATTTTTTCATGAACTGAGCCATAAACTAGAGAACAGGTGGCTCTGTCTTAGGCTTGCTTTAGATAACTGATGCATCTATAATATTCTAACTCCAGGCAAAAAAGTTTGAATCAACTGACTGCAAGTCAATTGTTTAATTTTGATGGAAATGCAAACAGGAGGACTAGTTCTGTCCAGATCTAAATTTCCAGAGGAAAGTTTAAAAAAACAAGTCTAAAATGGCTCAGCATTTGAGTGCAGAAGAGGTCCAGCGTTTCCCAAAGTCAAAGGTGCTTATACTACTAAGCATCTTTATCTCAGTCAAGGGAAGAGTTTGAAAGAGAGGGCTCCAGAGGAATAAAGGAAGATATTAAAAATAATTAGAGTGCATTTAGAGAATAAGAAAGTCTATGAACTATGACAGAAGACTGCCCAAGTTGTCAAGGAATATAGGGATAAAATGAGAATCACCAAAAGATGATTCAGAGAAAGAAGAAAAGGGAGGAGGGGAAGAGGGAGGGATGGAGGGAAGGAGGGAAGGACGGAGGAAGGCAGGTAGGCGGAAGGAAGGAAGGAAGGAAGGAAGGAAGGAAGGAAGGAAGGAAGGAAGGAAGGAAGGAAGGAAGGAAGGATAAAGACTGTAATGAGGAAACATGGATAAGTTTGTTGGAGAAGAGTCAATATGGCCCTTACAAAGTACTTCACAAATCTGTCAATTGTTTGGAGCAATCAAGGGTAATGTGATCAAGAAGAATGCAGGTGATACCTGTTCTCCAAGTAGTGACTCAAAAAGATTCTCAAAGAAACTACAGTGCTATTGGAATGATAAAGAGGATCACTACATAGATAAGTAACTCATAACAAACAAAAAATTCAGGACTGAAATTGATGGTCAGCTTTCTCTGTGCAGCAAAATATACAGATGCATGAAGTTATCTGGCATATGAAAAATGACAAACTATTGCAGAGTCAAAGAAGGGCGTTGCAATACTGACTGACTGAGAGAAATAAAATGGCAGGTGGAACTCAGCATTAGCTATGTGCAAGATATGGAGGAAAAGAAATCCTGCCTTTTGAATAGGTAGTTGTTGCATCTACTCTATCTGTCACCATTCCAGAAAGAGATCTTAGAATTATAATAGGCTGTTCTTGTTAAAGATTTTACAGTAGTAGCCAAATCCAGCGGACACGTGCAAGTCTGGCCAGTAGCAAACTACTGCCACACACAGCTATGGGCCCTGTGACTTATAGCCTTCCCTTTCATCGTCTTTGGCCCTTTCCCTAAACATTCTATAATAAGTTTTACACAATCCCACAAGCCTCTTCTGGAAGCCCATCAAAAATTCTACACAAGTCCCTCAGAATATTCCCTAATGTTCACGATAATCATGTTTTCACTCCTTATCAGTTACACAGTTCAGGGCAATTCTCAAGGCTGTGCCCAAGCAGTTCCCTTAATGGTTGTCAATCAGTGACCAAAGAGCTCTGGTCTTTGTTACTGTCCCCATGGTTACCTGTTCCTATATAGTTGTTCATCTGTCTGTTTAATTTATCACTTTACTTGTTATGTGTTATTTCTTTTATACTGAGTAGTCCTTAGGCAGATAATGAACCAGACGCTCTCCTATTCCACACATCCATACAATTCTATGCAAACATCAATTCAGTAATCAACAACGATCTAAAAAGCAAACCAAGGACAGACTACAAGAGGCAAAGAGAGCAGAATGGAAAAGACCATATTGTTGTGAACTCACAACATACCTATGTCTTGAACAAAGACCATGGTTATCAAAAAGCAAAAGATACACAGAAAATTCACAAGGATAAGCAGGGCTGTGGAGCAGTATGAGAGAAGGCTGGGACCCTGTACACTGTAAAGTAGTTGATGATAAAGGCCTATAAAATCACAGAGAAGTCAAACAGGGAGATTGTTCATACTTAATAGGAGGCAGGATTGAATTACTAGGTGAAATATTTTAATGAACAGGAGGAGGTACTACTTCACACCACACACTCTTAAACCATAAGACTCATTGCTTCAACATACTGTGAATGCAAAGAGTTTGCACAGATTCAAAAAGCAATTAGACAAAGTTATACGAGGAAAAGTATCATTATATGCTTGCATTTGTCTTATACTCTTTACATCTGGTGCCAATTATTTTTGGAGACATGATACTGGGATAGAGTGACATTTTCTTGAACCTATTATGGCTATTTTATGTAATTCTGTGGAAAATGAGGGTTCACTTGGCTAAACTGACACTGAAAAATACCTCTTGTTAGCAGCTTCCAAACAAACCCATGCATTAAATTAGTCTCTTAGTAATCAAGATCCATGTGTTATTGGCATAGATCTCTTCCAGAGTGGTCCAAATACTTTAATATTCAAGACCACGACAGTTTTGGGTGGGGAATACTTTGTTATTAGTCACTCATCTGGAAAGTATACATAACTTGGACCTGGAGAAGGTAGGAGAAAATAAAAATATTTCTTTTCAAAATCCAAAATCATAGAATCATAGAGTAGTTTGGGTTGGAAGGGACCTTTAAAAATCATCTAGTCCAACCCCCCTGCAATGAGCAGGGAACAGTCAACTCAATTAAAAAGGCATGCAAAGACCAGCTGACCAAAGGAGGAGGAATCATGCTGAATTTTCTTATTAAGCAACCAAGATGAAACCTCAAATGAATCCCTCTTATGAATCTCTCTTGCTCTGTATTTGACTATGCTGCTGTTTGACATACCATATTGTCAAGAACCGCATCCTTGCATACTCTCTGAACACTTTGACTCATAGCAGTGAATATAGAATTTGGGAATTGCACTTCCTTCTTGTAGTTTTCCTGATGTTCAATTAAAATGTAAAAGAGTTGTTAACCCAGTGCAAAGAAAAAGCCCTTTTTCTTCTAATTTCAGCATTTTAACATGCCAAATCTTAAATTTCTTTTGAAGCTTCTAACTTGCTGCTGAAATATCTTTGGAAAACTTCAGTAATATTTAATAGTCTGTCATTTTCATGTAAATTCTTTCAGCAGTTCAGTTCTGAACTGGATTTGCTTTAATTCAGTTTTTCTCTAAAATTCAGTGTAATTATGTGAATTAACAGTAGCTGAGGATGTTAACCTTTGATTTAGAAGGCAAAACAGATGATTTGCAGTATGTAATGAAGGGTGCCTCATTTGTGATAATATAAAATGTCTGTGTATGTAAACTGTTGACCATCATACTGAATTATTTGCTGACTGCTCCTTATTAAAATCATGCTTCGGACAATCTGTCACTGAAAATTAACAATATCATCCAAACTTTGATGTTGCCCCAAAAGCCAGAGTGCCTTCAATCTTCCACATAAATCAGCAATAGATTGGACCTCTTCCTGAAATAAGGTTGTTTTCCTATCAAGTCTGGTCAATATGAACAAAACAGAGGCAGCAGTAACGTGATCAGTACAACAATGTGAGGCATAATTCACTTAAAGCAACAAATGCTGATTGCATGCATTAAGAAACTGGTAATTATACAGCTGACAAAAAAGCAATAAAGGGAGCTCAAAAGGATCTCAAATCAAGCTTTTCTATTATACCACAAGTGGTTTATAGTAATTTACAGATGTTATTTTTCATCATAAAACATTTCATGTTTAGAGGCTATCTATCCCTTTTATTTTACTGATATTGTGTTTAAAAGGATATATCTCAGAAGCAAAGTGGGATCCAGGAAATGAACGTAGATTTGGAGGGAGGCAACTGTGGATGTATTCATGTCTACTTTAGTCTCTGCTGCTCACTAAGATCCTTTTGTCTCTTCATTCAAAGGTGCCTCCGATATTTGCACTAAGTCAACACAAGACTTCTACACTGTGCATACTGCAAAGACTCACGTCTGTGTTCATGGGTGTTCTCTGCCTGTGTGGAATAGGGGAAAATCGCATCTCTAATTTCACATATAAAATCTGTAGAAAGACACATATAGAACAAACTAAGATATAAAAAGAATATTAAAGAGAGAGTTCCTCTCTGGTAGCTGGAGAATGAACTTTCTGGACATGTCATTGAGAGTCTAAATGGAATTTGTTTAAGGAGAGGTAATATCCTGAAATGCCACATTGCAGCCAACAAGCGTGCATCCTATGCTTCAGAAATATGGAATGGTTATTACTCATTACCCAGTTTTTGTCTGTTTTGGACTGACAGTGTGCTCTCCTAGCAGGTAAGGGCATTTATGATAGAAAGAAATTACCAAAGACGCAGAATATCTTCTTGTCATGAATTGCTGCCTCAAAAAGTGTTTGTGTAGACTGGATTTCTGCCCCAAACAACCTGATCTAATTTCAAAGTTGGATCTAACTTTGAAGATAGTTCTGCCTTGAGTTGGGTGGTAGACCAGATGACCTCCAAAAAATTAGGTATCCAACCTAATTATTCTGTGACTTTATGATTTAAAAGTTAGTGCTGTAAATACTCTTTATTGTGATTGACTGGATTATGACTTGGGACAAATTAAAATTTTCAGTAAAAGGATTTCTGTTATAGAGGCTAACTATCTCACAGTAAGCATAGGAGCATAACATATTTGAAGGTCAGCCATCTTCTAGTCGTAATGTTAAACCAGTTGAAAGTTATCTGTATACCTAAGAAATAGACTTTGATAGCTAAAAGGAGAAGAAATGTGACTCCCAAGATATGTTACCTAAAGGTTATGCCAGACTCAGTTAGGGACACTGTCTTTCACTCCCTTTGATTCTCAGAATTTTCTTTTTGCAAGAAGAAAGCTAGTTAAATCACAGCACAAGCCTAGGATTTTCAGGCAAAAGTTGCTATTTGTACTCATTTACTCCCAAATCTCAGCATGGTGAGAACGTCTCTGAAAAAATACCTCTACATCTTTGCATTGGAGGCAGCTGGGTATATCCTTGTCTAGACATTCTGAGACTTGAGACTTGCATTAGTGAGAGGAGGCTCCTTTGTGAACTCTGAGCAGCTTTTCATGGTGCCTGTCTAAGCCAGTTATTTATGTTGAGCTACACTGGAAGGAGAGACCACTGCCCATTTCACCTGACCCATTGAACTGGTTCTATATGACTATGGTTTGATCTGGGATTCGAACTGGGATTGTAATTCTAAAACAACTACGTAAAACTTTGTGAGGTAAAGCAAATTTATAGTATGTTTCATTACTTCTGATTAAAATTAATTCCTATAAGAGAGTAAGAATATTGTTTGAATTATGAAGGAAGCTTGGAAGAGCGAGCAGCCCAGAATTACCACCACAATAATAATTAAAATGGCTAGTGGCAGGGGTTTTTGTTATTATTTGGGGAGGTTTTAATGGATGTTGATACCAGTCATGAAAACAATCATGAAGTTGGGTCACACTGACAAATCTGAGACTTTGACCTCCACATTATTTGAGCTTCTGGTTTATTTAACAGCAGTTCATCCTCTTCTCCCACTGTTCCAGCTACAGTTCTCAACCCCTTGCTGTTGTACTTTCTTCAGCTTGAATAAAATACAAGTTTTTTCTTCCTGCATTCAGAGTACCCCTTTGCATAACAAACTACCATGCAGTAATAGCCTTTTCTCCTTGTTTTAGTTTCTGCCTTTCTCTTTTGATATTACCTATTAAGTTTAGGATAGAGTTAATTATTAGTGATTCCAGACTAAGAGCCTTTAATAGACTTATGAAGTTTCTTCCAAATGCTCCCAGAACTTTTATTCATGTGTTGTTGTGCTGTGATTTTGGTTTTGTTATATACTGAGGAGAAAGGAGGAGTTTGGTGTGCATTATGTACTCGTGACTTTGTCTTACTGAAAAGAAAACAAAAAATATTTTCAAGAGGGATTATTAAGAGCAACAGTAATAATGACCCATTGTTTAATAATAAAAATATTTCATAGTTATGCCATTATTTATCTCTGATATATCTGATATATCTGATGTAAAAGCTTGGGTTTAGTACACTTTCATTTTAATAGTTTGATTAATGTTGGTGTCCATAAAATCTGAATTTTAGACAAATATCATTAAATATTTTCCTCAAATCTGACTCATATACATCAATCGTGTCTCAATAAACTGCCGCTCAGTAAACTGCTCCATAGTAATAAGATCAGAGTTGATCATTTGCCTTGATGTGATAGGTTTATTCCTTTAGACATCACTCAGATAAAAGACCTTCTGAGATTAATGCTCAGCTATGTTTTCCCATTCATTTTCTGATTAGCAAAGCCAGTAGGAATGTTAACTGCATAATGATGGAATACTTGGGTGCAGAAGTGTTATATCTCAGAAACACAAATATTTAATCCAGCAATGACTATGTGTTCTCTACACAAATGTCTTCCTGTCATTCTCTTCCATTAAACAGAAAAGACTGGAGAAAACAAATTATTAGGGCTAGCTCATGATAATCACCTTATACAGTACTTCCCACTGGAGTTCCTTAGGAAACCAGTAATTGAGATCAGTGGGGCTTTTGAAGGTGTAAGGAACTACTCAGGAGGAGCAAGGATTTTGCAGGTTAGACTTTTGCTTCTCTGAAATGATTCTGTTTCCTGGTAGCCCATCTGAATCATTTATTTGCTGAAAGGCTTCCTGCTTCTGAAAATGTGAAGTCTGTCTTATTTTGTCTTGATGTCCTTAGTCACTGCCTTTCCAATTCTTATTGATCTTGCACCTGTTACTCTTCTTAATGTTCGGATTTTTTCACTTTACAAGAGTCAGATTCTGTTTCCTGAAGCTCCTTTTTTGACTTTCTAACCACTTGAAAATCACCCTTTATTCTGATTTTTATTTTCCTTTGAATTTCCACCTTCCTATTTAATTTGTTTCTGTCTCTGTCTTTTGTGTTAGGTTGTTGTGTTCAGTGTTCATTAGTATAGTAGTCCTTGAATCTATTCCTGTTTACTGGTTAGGACTAATATTAAAAAAGAAACTGCTTCATGAAATACTTGAACTGAACTTTTTCACTTTGAGTAGGAGAGGTATGTTTTTTATGCAATGGACTGACCTATTTTATTCTGTTTTGCGTTGTCAATAACTGCAGCTGCTTTGTCTTCAGAGGCCCTTCTCGTTTCAAATTTACACTTCGTTTTTCCACCACACACACAGTTCTCATATGATTAATATGCAAGAGAAGAGGTTTGGTTGCATATCCTGAGTACCACAAAGAGTATGACATATGAATATTCATGACACAGCATTTAGAGTTGGATCTTGAGTCTGAAAATTGAGAACTCTAGGAAGTTGAGATCTGAGTTTTTACTCCTGTCCTCTCTCATGCCAGGAGCTGCAGGTTGGCAGGGAAGAGGAATTCTTAATCATGGAGGGGTCTCAGTTTCTCTGAAGTGAAGGCTGGGAGGAGAGCTATAAACATGGTTGCACAGCTAAAGGAGTAATTCCACTGCCATGGAAAACCACATGGATGGTAAAGCTATAATCTTGCAAAAGGACGCAAGCAACCACAGAGCTTGTGTAAACAGTGTGTGGATCCCTAAGGCCTTATTTTTCCTCCTGGAGAAGATGAGTGCCCTGTGCCGTGGGAGACACCTGTGCCCTGAGCTAGAGAACAGTGTGCCAAGAGCCATAATTTGACTTAAGCTATGAAGATGAATAGGTACGTGATGAAAGAGATGATTTAGTATTGCTCTTATTAGCATACCAATTTCGTCAGAAATCATCTGCCAATTTTTGTACAGCTGTCATAGATGGCAAAAATGTCTCTAGTTTTGGTATCTTGATACTGAAAATGCTCTGCTAGCTGCAGTCTTCCCATGGCTTCCCTAAACCACCTGGGAAAGGCATTATCAACAGTTTAACCATTTTATTTTTCCATATATAATTTTTCAAAGATTAGTTCTATTCCTCTTTTCAAGATACTGTAAAAACAGAAGTTTTAACAAACTCTTTCAAACTGAAAATGAATGCAGAAAGAGCACTTTCTGACCGGGAACCAACTGCTCCTCAGGTAGCTCAAAGTGTTTGGCACTCCATGCACTACAGTACCCCAGAAGTGCAGGCAATCTCATGGTAAAAGGTGCTGCTTAATCAAAAAGACTTTTATTTTATGTTTATTTTTATTTATTTTTCATCATAGCCTTCAGGATTTCCACATTTGGTCGAGTTTTTTCTTGCTCTTGGTGGCTAATTCTTTTTCTAAATGATCTCATTTAACCAGTGTATTTTCTTGTTTGAATTGTCTTTCTTTAAAGAAAATGTTTATTCAGATGATGCTCAGACACCAGCTTATCTGCCTTTGCCTTCGCCTTCTTTGGATTGTGATCTGTCAGCACCAGCACTAGAAGTTCACCTGATTATTGGAGAACACTTGGTTTTATTGTGATAATGCCTCTCTAATTGCCCTTATCTGGACAGGGCATAGAGAATTCCCACTCCACTTGTAGCTCACAGATCTTATTATCCTCTGCTCAGTCAAATGCAATTTTGTTTTCACTGCCTTTCTCAAGTCACATAAATGAGACAGCAGGTTCTCCTTTTCATTAGATTTGATGGTTTGACCTCTGCTGCTTGAGGCAGATCATATGTTAAAAACAATTAAACCAGCGTTAGGCTCCTGGGGGAGCTGCAGAAGAGGATAAAGGCTCCTTTTGGCCTTTCAATACTTAAAGGGGGCTTATAAGAAAGATGGGGACAAAGTTTTTACTAGGGCCTGTAGCAATAACAGAAGGGGTAATGGTTTTAAACTAAAAGAGGGTAGGTTTAGACCAGATATAAGGAAGAAATTTTTTACAATGATGGTGGTGAGACACTGGGAGAGGTTGCCCAGAGATGTGGTAGATGTCCCATCCGTGGAAACATTCAAGGTCAGGTTGGATGGGGCTCTGAGCAACCTGATCTAGTTGAAGATGTCCCTGCTCACTGCAGGGGGCTTGGACTAGATGACCCTTCCAACCCAAACCATTCTATGATTCTATGATTCTTTTTTCTTTAACCCATGTGGAGGGTGGCTTGCCCTGCTCCCTGCCTCAGCTACCAGGAGCCCAGACAAATGTCATGAACACCCTGACCATAAAATTGCTCATGTCAGTTTATATTTCTGAAGAGGGAAGTGGGAAACCCATGAGGCTGGTGGCTGTAGAGAGGGGATGGGATGTGCCACTAGTGAGGTGGTTGGAGAGAGGCAGGCAGCTGGGATCAGGGTTCATGGGAGAGTATCTTCTGACTAATAGCGTTTTCTCCCTGTTGCTGGAGGTGGCATTGATTATTCACAAACAGCACTTTAACCTTTTAAGTCAGTGCTGACAACATGTTCCAGCATGAAGTGAAAGCGCATGGGGAGACCCTTTGAAAAAGAAAGCAAGCTGAAGCCTAACTCAGTGGGAGCATTAAATATCTTTTGATAGACTTTATAACAGTGTTGCCAAAAAGAAAGGCTGTTTTCCACAGCTATTTTGAAGGGACTGGGGACATGGGGCAAGGAGGTTCCTGCAGAAAAAAAATCTTTTGTTTAATTTTCAAATGTTATGTACTTCAGCTTGTTTCATGTATTCGAAGCCACTTTACAATTTTGTGTTGTTTTAAAGGAAAGTAGAAGGTTCTTTAGAGCAAAAGAAAATATCATGGGATTAATATGGATAAATTAATTTACATCTTTTGCTGTTCTGCTTTTCTTGCAGAGGAAAAAAAACCTGATTTAGTCTTCTACTTCTTGAGACTCAGTTCTATCCTACTGTATCGAACTTCCTCATATGTGAGGTGCAAATTGGATTCAACACTAGTAATTGAAAACTATTATGAGAACTTGGGAAGTATCTTGGAATGTTACTCTGAAGCTTTTAAATACCAACAATTTAGGAGTCATCAAGTGCTGTTCCTTTGGATTCATGCACCCTATGTTGCACTTCTAACATTTTAAAAGATAAAAGTTTCACCAAACATGAATGAACTTGGAAATATGTGAAAACTAATGTGACATCAACTTTCTAAATGTCAGCAGAGTGAAGAGAGTAGATTTCTTTCCACTTCTTTGGGAAATGGTGCAGGAAAGAATAAAACAGGCCGAGAAATGGTGACCCACTTCTCTGCGCACTGAACACTTCAAAGGCTCACTGTGTTGCATCATAATCCAGAAAGATGAATGAAACCTACATGGTTGTGCAGTAAATGTAATTAGTAAAAATGTACAGCAGAGGTGAAATATGTCTTTAATCCAATGTGCTAACTTATACAGCATTTCACGAAGCACGTTTTAAAAAATTGCTGACTGAAAATTCCAATTCCAAAAGTAAACATGATCTAACGTATCAATTCAAATAGCTATTTGGGGTTTTGTCTTTTATGATGACTATTAGGGAAAAGATCTGCACCTAATAGACAGGTGTATGTGTTATTGTGAAAATTTCATGCAAGAGGATAAGACCACTTCAGCATGTCAAAAATAAACTGACTGTTTTCAATCTCTTTTGATACTTTTTTACCTAGTGAAGTAATAGCAGTTAGTACCTCCACCGCTTCTTTTCCACCTCTCTCTCCCCAAAGCACAAGTTAGTCATTCCTACAATGGAATACAGCACAAGGACTTCCAACAACTGTAGGGCTCCATGTGCCATATCTCCTCCCTCAAAGCCAGAATCAGTTCATGCATTTCCATCTCCAAATCCTTTCTTTCTATCACCACCCTGAGGTTCTCCATGTTTATCCTGACCTCCTTTCTTTCCCCCACATTGACGGTCCCTCTTCTCTGCTAGGGCAGCACTCATACCTGGGAGGTGGTTCATCAGTATCTTCCTTTCTGTGGTGAGGGCAGGCTGTATGATGTAAGGATATTGTTATCCAGCAAAGCATTAACAGCTGTGGCCAACTGTGGTCAGCAAGGTCCTCAGACAGTGCTGCTTTGTGGTTAGGAGACATGGAGTTTAGGATGACCAGAAAAGTTGTGGGTCTGTTCCAGGTAAGTTACCAACTGTAGTCTGTCATCCTGCTTTGGAGGGCTAACTGATCTAAGAGACAGAGGAGGGGTGAGAAACTGTTGCCATCTCTTTTCATCTTTTGGTATACTGATTAATGATCAGCAGCACCATCCTAAATGAATAAATTTCTTGTGATCTAAGCCTGTAAAGTGTGTGGCTTTCAAAAGTTATGGATGAACAGAGCAATAACATCAAATTTAGCATGTAGCTTCATAGACTCATAGAAACAGACTTTAAGAAACATTAAAGAATTTTTCTTCTCAAAAAAAAATTTTTTGTAAAAATGAAATAATAAATCAATTGAAAATTTAATTAGTCTGATCTTGGGTAGCTGTTTGCAGGGACATGCCAGGGAGGATGAACAAGAACTGTATATGCCTCTGTGACTTATACTGATGGTACTCCTGCTGAAATGTTTGTTGTAGTCTGGTACAGGGGCCTACAGAAATCCCAGTTTTAAAGTATGTTGATAAAATGGTGCAAAGAGCTGAGAGAAGAGCCACTGAACTAGAATATGTGCTTTATTATCAGGAGATTGGTTCCCTTTAGAGAGAAAGTTGAGAAGCCTTATAAATAGGAGTGGAAAAGCTGCTCCAGAAGTTTCTTCAGTTTAGCAGACAGACAAAAGCCACCAGTGGCTATAGACTGAGGCTGGAGAATTTGGCCATCCTCTTTGTCCAAGAGAGATTCTGTTTACATAGGAAACTAATGACCTTCTGTACTCGGTCCAGCATCACTGCTGTCCCAAAATGGAGCAATACAAGTGAAGTGAAGCTTGCTTTGTGATGATGTGTGGGAAAGACCACATAATCTTATAGTGGGATTCATTAACTGTACATAGACTTTTCAAATAGTCATGTCATTGTACCAGTCACAGTCATCTTAATTATTTGAAATTAATTATTTCAAATGAACTAGAATTGATCATTTGGGGAGGGATGAAATCTTATGTAGAACAGCATCAAACTTTTCTATAGAGGGTGTTTTTCAAAGTTATGTTTATTATTTGGAAAAATCAAAGACATAAGATAGGATCAAAGTAGCCGTACTTCAGAATGACACGGAAGGAGGGCAGTGGGAAGAGAATCAAGTATTCTGACCTACTTGAAGACCCCTGGGTTCTCTTTATGTTTTGGTTGAACACATCAGCAAAGCAATATTGCATGTCTAAAACCCAACATCTTTAGGAGTAGCTTATATCAATGTTCATGCTTGTTGAGACTGTGATTTTCTGAAAATATGTATATATGTAGGGCAGTTAGAATTACAGAAACACAGAATACTATATGATGTCATGAGGCCATCTCTCCAGCCTCTTACTCAAAGCAGGGCTTTGATGCTTTATCGGGTTGCTGTTAGGTTAGATATCCAAAAGGGAGGATCTTTACTCCAAAAGACAAAATTCTGGTCTGTTAATACAGAATTCTTATCTATATTGATTTATGTTATTTGTGAATAAGTATGTGTACATGACATGGTCACAGAAATATTTTCTTTTGCACTGATCTCTTTATTGCAAACATTATGGCTGATTAATTAATTACTGTCAGTATCAGCCAATATTCAGGACCCAGTAAAAAAATGCATACTTATGCTGTGACGTTTTGTAACTAGTATTGATGTTACCATTTGCTAACCACGATATTTGTGGGCTTTAGCCCTATTATAGTTGTATTACCTGTAAGCATAACATTATTTTTCTTATCTATGTGTAACAACACAAAAAAAGCTCACAGCAAATAAAGCAGAAATTAATATAGTTCTTCAGAAAAAAATAAGCCTCTGGAAATTACACTAAAACCTGAAGAACTAAGAGAAAACTTTGCTTTTCTATAAGTTGTAGTCGGCACTGGTGAGGCCACATCTCGAGTACTGTGTTCAGTTTTGGGCCCCTTACTACAAGAAGGACATGGAGGTGCTGGAGAGTGTCCAAAGAAGGGCAACGAAGTTGGTGAAGGGTCTAGAGAACAAGTATTAGGAGGAGTGGCTGAGGGAGCTGGGGTTATTTAGTCTGGAGAAGAGAAGGCTGAGGGTAGACCTTATTGCTCTCTACAACTATCTGAAAGGAGGTTGTAGCGAGGTGGGGGTCGGTCTCTTCTCCCAAGTAACAAGCGATAGGATGAGAAGAAACGGCCTCAAGCTGCACCAGGGGAAGTTTAGATTGGATATTAGGAAAAAACTTCTTCACTGAAAGGGTAGTCAAGCATTGGAACAGGCTGCCCAGGGAAGTGGTTGAGTCTCCATCCCTGGAGATATTTAAAAGACGGGTAGATGTGGTGCTTAAGGACATGGTTTAGTGGTGGACTTGGCAGTGCTAGGTTAACGGTTGGACTTGATGATCTTAAAGTTGTTTCCCAACCTAAACGATTCTATGATTCTATGATTCTAAGTTTGGAACTCCCTAGGCTTTTATGGCAAGGATACAATTCACTATTCATTCCACAGTTGTTCCTGAGAGTTATAAAGAAAACTGTCCTTTCTTTCTTTAATTTTCCTGTATGATGCAAGTACAAGTCATTCATTATTCCATTTGGGCCCTGTTGATCCTACAGAAATTAGTTTTTGCTTTCAGTCTTGACTAGAGTTTTTCTGATAGCTGAGGAAAAGATGATGAAATTGTTTAGGGTGAGAAGAGGACAAAAAGCGAGTAAATATTTTACAATGGTTGCATTTGATAAGATTGTGTCTTCTCTGTGCTAATGCACATATAATTCCCCTTCCCAGCTATTCAAAATGCAGCTATCAATATTCTCTTGATCTGGCCATAATATTTTTACACCCTGAATCCTTGCATTGATCCCCTTGTTTTGTTGCTGACTGCAGGATCTTATTAAGTTCTAGTGAATGTCTTACTGACAATCTGAATTTTTCACAGCCATCTCAAGTCCCCAGTCTTTGGTGATTTTCTGCAGATGGAAAACTCCCCTTTATGTGAGGTACTGGCCTCGCTGAACCATCCGCTCTCCTGTTTCCTTGAAAAATGTGCTTCTCATAGAATGTTACAGCAGGAAAACTAGCCATAAAGAGGAGCAGATAAGAGACTCAATCCTTACTTTGCTTTTACCACTTCTTTTTTGCAAAGTAGAAGCTCTTTGTGATTAGATTTGGGTCTGTAATTTGTCATATCTTGAGAACTGTTCTGATTTTAATACAATAAACAAAGTAGTTATTTGCTATAGGATTCAAACTGGGCAAAAGTTACTTCAGTGTTACTTGATTTAAAATCTGGGTTTGTGTTAAACAGTTTCCTTCTCAGAATAGAATATGGAGGTTCAGACAACTCCATTCAGCTATTACAGGAGCAGGAGATTTTTTTGCGTTTTTTTATCAGGGAGATTCAACCTCTTGCCATCAAGTCAAGCATCTGGCACTTTGACTTTTACAAGCAACCAATATCAGGGCAGGAAATACCCCATATCATTATTATGGATTATTTTATTTTGTTTTTCCAAAAATAAACATCTTCATTTTTTGTCATGCTGTTGAATGTTGCAACCAATAATCACGTAGTTCGATCCCTGTCCTCTTTCCATTTTTAGGAAAAAGGACAAGGTACCAAGGTACGAATAATGTGTAGACAAGGTACCAAGAAAACTGCCTGATCTAAGTTTTCCTAGAATAAGAGTCACTGCTTGCTTAACCAGTTGGCCATATTTAAGATTAATGAAATTTCCAGGGAGTTGACCCTGGAATATATTCTTGACCATATTTGTTTGATCAGGCCATCTAGAAAAACAACATACCAGTATGACATTCAACACTGCAATAAAAAAAAAAATGGGGTACAAACTACATAAGTTTATTTTCAGCTGTTGAAATGACTGTTTTTTTCTTTTATTGGCAATCTTCCCAGCTCAATAATGATTAGTGAATTAGTGTGTAGCAAACATTTGTGGTACATAAACTTTCTCCAGCTGTTGCCAAATAAAAAATGAATGCAATCACCAAGAGGCTTGCAACTCTTTAATTAGTTTCGCCAGAATGGCTAACTTGATTTCTGCATCCACAGTCTTGACTGTCCAATATGATACAGTGAAAGTCACTCAATACTTGAACAGATGACCATCAGAGTCTCACCCCACAGCTAAGGCTGCCAAATCAGTGCACTGGTTGTATCGGTGCTACTGTTAACAGCATTTTAGCACTTGTTTCACCTCATACTTCATAGCTGCTGGGGATTGAGAGGACTGGTAAGCACCAGGAGCTCCATCTCACAGCTCTGCTTGTGCCCCTTTTCCACTTCCTTTATTTTGAAAACTTCCCACAAATGTCACATAGGTCTCAGTATGCTCCTTTCCTTCCCAGGTCATTAGGTTCTTGCAGCCTTCACTCCCTTCTCTGTTTTAGCTGTCTCCAAGGATCTTTCCACAGCAGGCATTTTTTTTCCTACCCCATGCCTGTTGTACCACTGCAAAAAAAGCTACCTTAGGAGAATCTGCAGGCATAGCCTGTCTTCCTTCTGTCCACTTGGCATTATGAACATAGGAAAGTCTGGATTTGAAGGCAGAGTTGGAACTATTTTTTTCCATGAAATGTTTACGCAGTCTATGTCCCAGTTCCCCTTTTCAATTTGCCTGATGTATAAACATTCCCTCTAATTTTGAAATTTATCAGATGGGACATTGGAACAGACCATTATTACTATTTGGTTCCACTTTCTTGACCAAGTGAGTATTGTTGTGTTTTCTTCTGATGTTGTGCAATACAATTCTGCAGAGTGAAACATAGAGGCAAACGATGGGGAAGCCACTTCATTTCATGAGTAGGGCTGAGTGCAAAAATTATAACAACAATGCATTACTTATCATTCAAACTTTAGGCAGATGCCAAAAACATAATTCTGGTGCTACAGACTTTTTACTCTATGCTGTACAACTAAGAGTGAGATCTTGCATCTCTGACTAATTCAACAGTCTTGCAAGCAGGTGTGATGCTTTTGCCAAAACCCATGGTTGCTTAAACACATTGTAGGTATCATTTTGCTTGCATGCCATGGAGAGGAGCAAAAGCAGACATATTTCTCCTACAAAAGTTTCATAGAATTTTGTTTCAATATCTTTCCTTATGTGAAATTAAAGGCAAAATGTTTTATTGGTGTTAATACAGCCCAGTGTAGGAGTTATGTATTTTATGTACTTCCATGTTGCGTGTTATGCATTTCATATGGCATATAACAAAATGCAATGAAATGTGCATGTTAAAAATATTCTATTAAGCCTTGAAGCATGTGAAGAGACGTTAAATTACCTTGGTGTAAGTAGGCATTGCATTTCTGGTCAAGTGACAATGAAAAGACAATTGTCCTGATTTCAGCTGGGATAGAGTTAATTTTCTTCCTAGTAGCTGGTATAGTGCTGTGTCTTGGATTTAGTATGAGAATAATGTTGATAACACACTGATGTTTTAGTTGTCGCTAAGTAGTGTTTATACTAAGTCAAGGACTTTTCAGCTTCCCATGCTCTGCCAGGTGCACAAGAAGCTGGGAGGGAGCACAGCCAGGACAGCTGACCCAAAGTGGCCAAAGGGCTGTTCCACACCATATGGTATCATGCTTGGTATATAAGCTGGGGGGAGTTGGCTGGGGGGCAGTGATCACTGCTTGAAGACAGGCTGGTGGTCAGCGGGTGGTTAGCAGTTGCTTCACTTCTTTTTCCTGGGTTTTGTTCCTTTCTTTCTCTTTTGTTGTTTTCCTTTTCATTATTTATTATTTCTTCTTCTTCTTCTTCTTCTTCTTCTTCTTCTTCTTCTTCTTCTTCTTCTTCTTCTTCTTCTTCTTCTTCTTCTTCTTCTTCTTCTTCTTCTTCTTATTATTATTATTATTATTATTATTATTATTATTATCATAATTAGTTGTTGTTGTTGCTATATTATATTTCAATTATTAAATTGTTCTTATCTCAACCCATGAGTTTTCTTACTTTTGCCCTTCCAGTTCTCTCCCACATCCCACCATGGGTGAGGGGAGGGTGAGCGAGCAGCTGTGTGGTGCTTGGTTGCCGACTGGGGTTAAACCACAACAACCATGTATTTTATACAGTGACTCATAAGACCTACATAAGTATTATTTTTTTTATACGTCCCTATTGTATCTTTTCTTTGGAGTCATGTAAAAAATTTTATGTAATGTAAGGAGCACCAACATAACTCATTGTCAAGTACCCTCTTTTTTCTTACTTTTGGTGATTTTTTTTGTTGTCATTGTTGAGAATTTTCATTAAATGGGAAAAATGCATCTACCACTAATATCAATAACGTGTTGTGGATCAAGGACATTTTATTCAATACTACAAACTATGACATTCACAATTCCTTTGTTCCTTGCCATCTGATTTTAAAAATGAAAGTCATGGGTATTTTTTACTAGGTTCTTTTTATTTATCATCTGGCACATTTTTCAAGCTTCAAGAAACTTATTTTTTATTAAATAAAAGCAGAGGTTCTTAAGAAATCATGTGACTTCAGAGCAGGGACTTCACATAAAATATTTACTTTTTTCAAGACTCACTGTAAATTTACGGGAGCCAGAAACATTTATTTTCCCTCTAAGAGTCTTCTTGCTATAGAAAAGGGCCCAAAGTTGACCAAAATTAAAATTTCTTAGTTTATACTCAGATTTTGGTGTAAACAGATAATCATTGTAGCTGGTAAGGAGACTGGTGATATAAGAGTAACTATGATTGAGTACCCCTATAACGTTTTGTTATCTTCAAAGCAATTCCTATAATGTCACCTAACAGATATTCATGATGCCTTTGCTAGGAAAATACCTTAGAGGTGCCATCATCAGTTTGCTGTATGACTGTACAAAGAAATAAAGACACTTGCTGAGACCCCTGGCATAATTCAGTGGTATCCTGATTGAGTAAGGGAGAATTTGACAGAAAAATGGATTTACTGAATGAGACAGAAGTCTAATTTAGTCCAGTACCCAGGGACAGTTGTCTGATTGCTAGCAGTCTGAAGCCCAAGCTGTTCCTGAACTTCATACTTTATGTGACATTCTTATCTTTAAGACAATTTTCTTCCACGAATTCTTCAAAACCTCTTTGAACCCATGTTAACTAGCAGCATCTCCAGCACACATAACTGTGCACTATCAATAAGTATCAGAAATATGTCTCTTGTTCCTTTTGAACTTGCCAAATATTAATTATATTTCATACACATTAGTTCTGGTTGTGAAGAAGACAATAGCTAACCATTCCTTACTGCCTACCTCCGTGTCACTCATGACTGTTTTATCCTCCTTCATTGTCTCTTTTTCCATGCTGAAGAGTCATTCTTGAGTATTTAACTGTTTTTCTCTATATTATAGTTGCTGCCCTTCTTGGTATAATTTCCAACTGTACTGTACACATTCTGAGATGCACAGGCCAGGACTCCACAGAGTATTCAAGATGTTTCTGGCTTTACACAATTTCAAGATGTTCTTTTTGCTCTTTTCCCTGGTCCTTTCTTCCCAACCCTACATCTCCTTTGCACTGCTTAGTGCTGAGGAGCACTGAGTTGATGTTTTCATCAAACTACTTTAGCCCCAAGAGTCCGTTCTTGAGCAGTGACAGTTTGTGCAATGCCTGTCTTTATCAAGATTGTTTCTTCCCCACACAAATAATTTGTCTATACAGACTACAGTACTAGCATAGAAATAGAGTTGAGTTTCACCTCCCAACTCATTTTTATTGAAGGATATCTCAATATTTTTTCTAAAGTTCCCATGTATCCTGTTGTATTCCCCTATTTTCTCCTCTCCAAGAGGTTGTTTAGGGAGGAAAAGACAGTGCCTTGTGAAGTCTTACAGGTGACAGGTAGAGTGGTGTTATCCTCAACTACATTATTGCCTATAACAGAACTACCAAAATCTTACAGATGGGTCTAACACGCATATGCCGTAACATAATGCACTGCAGCAAGCTACCGAATGCTCTTGTGAGAAGTGTGGAAAAACTGATGCCATTGCCATCCACCAGAATTCACTATTACAAGGAACTCATAAAGCATACAAAACAGGGAATTACCAGTTTTTTATGACACAATGACTTCAAGGGAGAGCTAGAAAACACCTCCAAAAAAAGAGCATAAGAAAGCTTGAACTGTACGAGATACTAAAAATCCCAGACTGGAGAGAAAGATTGGTCTTAAGGCACACTGTAATCTTCCTTTCTGCTCTTGACAGCCCTTCCATTTACCACTGGTGATAAATAACCTGTCTCACTCTCTTATCTATAGGAAAAAATTTCTTTCTCACCTTTCCCTGCTATTATTCTCCCCCCAGCCCTACCCTCTGCATTTCACAGCTACCTTTTCCCTTTGGTGGGTGAACTATCATTGTCTAGTTAAATTCAAAGCAGTTTTTCTCAGCTTATATTTGGCTTTGAAATTTGTGGTTTCTGGGCATTTGTAACACAAAGCTTGCCTATTATTTCCTAAATAGACCCGTAAGTTCAGACCTTTTCCCACAGACCTTTACCACACCACAGTCTTGAAGGCAACCTGTTAATCAGTCTCCTTCCAAATGGGTGATTCCTTCAGAAGGCACTAACCTCCTGAGTGCCCCATCTCGGTGTTCCTGTTAAGATTCAAAGTAAGGAGCACTGATCACTAAAACCACGAAGATCATTAAGCAAATCAGTTACTTATACTAACTCATTGCACTCTATAGTTTCAAGGTGTGTGTGGGGGGTTATTCCCCATGTATGTTTATGAAAAGTAATTGTAAAGGAAACATCCAACCATTTTGCTAATTTCTTTGTGTTTTAATATAATATAGTTCATTCTTCTGCTTTCTGAAGGATTCCTCTTAGCTATGGCTGAGTTTTGCTGGCCTAAAAGGGCATTTCTTTCTATATGAAGGGAACCTGGCTGCATGGATGGTCCCTGCAGACTGTGATGGAGAGAAAGGCTCCTTTTCTTCAGGGATGATTATTTCTTTTTCTTCCTTCACTTGACATATTTACATCTTAATGAAACACAGTGTTCAAAACAAATTAACCTTATCAACAACACACCTCTCCCTGCTACTATTACTATAGACTAATTTTAGCATACACTATTAGAAGTTATGCGCAGAGTACTTGTGCTCCTTAGGATCAGTGCCAGAAGGCAGGAAATGTGCCTCTGAGACATGTTTAACTTCACAGAATTTTCAATTTCACCAGCTATGACGGCCTTTTGTTTACATAATTTCATAAAGAAATCCAGCTTGGAGTGACATTTTCTGGCTGGGAATATTGAAATGTTTCCTGTGTGGATTGACATTTTGAATGCAGAGGAATGGCTCATAACTACCAGAAGAAATCAGACAGTATAGCAGGCTCAGGGAGGGACTTTCCAATGCAATCTGGTGATAAAACAAATTTCATTTTTAGCCAACACAACAAACTTCAGGTCACTATTAGTGATCTGTGACAAAGATAGCCTTCTGCTGCCTTTTCAGTGTTAAGGTTGGCAGTGCAAAGCAAAACCAAGCATCGCCAGGAACATAGCAGAAGGGATGGAAAAGAAAATTGTGCACTTGAAAAAGTATTCAGATTTGAGCAAGGACATTGGGGTGATGAAAATATGGACAAATAAAAACTGATGTTTAAGAGGTTATGTTGTAAGCTATCCAGTGTTCCTAAGAGATTCTGCCAGATTACTACCAAAAAAATTAGAAAATGCAGCTCCACAACATACCCTTTTAGGGATTTTTTTCTTCCTGGGTGTTTAGCTAAAATAAATCCCTGTGAAGGAAATATCTCAGAGTGGATAGGGCTGAATTAAGCTACAGATTCACAGTGTGGAACAGCTTGGTTGAAAGGAACAGTCCCACTTTGAGGCAGAAACTGGGAACAACTGAACAGCAGAAATAAATAGTCACTTGTCAAGTAAGATGGTGAGTAATAAGGTCCCTTGAAATATTTGAGCAAGAATGGATATTGTCAAATGGTTGCTCAGTTATATGAAAGAAATAGAGGAGCACAGAGTTGGCAACATTGCTAGAAGAAACAACGTTGTTATGCTAATTGAGATATCTGGAAACTCTGGAGGCATCACAAGTGTGTAGAAGCCTGGTAAATCAGGGTAGGTTAGCGCTTCAGAACAAAACTTTGCTAGTTTGACATTCATTAACAGTGTATATTGTCAAAAATAGATTCTCTGTTGTTAGCAGTCATTATCATTAGTTATTCACAGCAGTCAGTCCTCAAAAGTCATATCCTAAATTAGCTGTGAGTTTACAACACCAGGGAGCTATGTCTGACAGTTAGCCTTGATGGCTAACTTAAGTGCTCTTATTTGGTCCTTGGTGGTCTTAGTTGGCAAGACATATCACCATACATATACTGTCACAGTTTTTTTCTCTGTATGCAAGGCGACGTTTGGCTTAGGAGTGCAAAACAGCTATCTTGTTGCTAGTTATTAGCTGTTGTAAAGAAACAATGGTTGTTAGAGGAAGACAAAAGCTTTTTGATCTCTTATTAGAGGGAGCATTTAAGAGAGGGAGCATTTAAGAAAGGAGTTGCTCCTTGAGATACCACGGACTGAGATTTGTGAATGAGAAGATGATCTAAATGTTGTTTGATTGCCGGTTCCACAAATGTTGTAGGTATAAATGTAAAACAAGGTACATCCAGAATGTGCTGCAGTGGAATCACTGATATCTTTTCTATCAGGCCAGTAACCTGAAAATCCCAGGACAACTTCCACTGACTTACTAAGGGCTGAAGAGAATGGAGTAATGGTACCGGGGTCAGTTGTTCTGTCAGGGAAAAGGATAGATGAAATGTAATATAGTTTTCTTATTTTCAAAGATTCATTCTTGTGGTGATAAAGCTAAATGCTTCAGTGACTTTAACTTGGAAGGTATAAATCATGCATATACTGATTGTAAAATAGTTGAAAATAAGCAGGTTTTAGACATTTGGTTTGGCTGACCCATCAAGGTATATCACTGCATGCATCTATAATTTCCTTTGATCTCCCTTTCTGGAGAGTATTACAGGTTTTGGAGCTCCTCATCTGACACTAGCTTTGACTTCTACCATTTCACAAATGTCTTTTTTTCTTGAAGAAATGTATTTGCAGGGCAAATGGGTATTTGTTATTCTTTGTATTTATTTGCTTCTTTGAGCTGCTTTTTTTTCTCTTTTCTGTAGGATGAAACATCTTAGTGCATTACAATAACCTCATTTGTGCTTCTGTGACATCTTGGAATACTTAGTGGGAAGTTTTCAAGTATTTGCTCATGCTGGATAGTGCTAAAAGACAATGATGCTGGCTCAAAACTGAAAACTAGTGAAAGGGCATTTTGAAAACTCACAGAAGTGCAGGTCCACATTATTTGTTTGGGACATTAATAGTTTTTTCTTTTTGAGAGAGATTGAGTTGATCTGATTGTAAGATTTATGATGTGAAAATGTTCCTTGTCTTGTTCTTTTGAAGCTTTTTGCCTGTTGATTTCATTAGGTGTCTTTTAGCACATGTATCATGAGAAATTGAGACATGTTCCTCATTTAGAAGCTCTTTGGCAAATTGAACAACCCTAATCCATTCTGTGGACATTTCTGGTGAGACTTCCTTCTCATCCTTCCAGTTGCACTATGTGCCTTCATTCAGATGTTTTGATCAACCATAAGGTTCTCATGAGGTGTCTGCACCAGGGAGGTATGCTGAGGTACAATGAAGTTTCTGTTTCATTCTCCATTCCTTGCCTAATAATTCTTAGCTTTCTTTTTACAGTTTTGATCATCACTTAGCTGGCATTTTCAGAGAATTATCTGCAAACACTCCTAGCTCTCCCTCCAAAGTGATAAAAGATAATTTGCAACCAATTATTATGTATATTTATTTAGGGCTTTTTTTCACTACTTGTTTCATCTTTCACATTTTCAGCACTGAATTCATCTGCCATTTTATTGCCAGTTAGCCAGAA
This sequence comes from Nipponia nippon, assembly GCF_047370975.1. Classification (NCBI taxonomy): domain Eukaryota; kingdom Metazoa; phylum Chordata; class Aves; order Pelecaniformes; family Threskiornithidae; genus Nipponia; species Nipponia nippon. The sequence continues at coordinate 90,949,985 of NW_028262358.1, read as the reverse complement.
TTAGAAGATCATCAAGCAAATCTTATAGACAGTTTGAATTTTTATTATCCTGAATTATTTTCTTTTATCAGTAGACTTTGTCATGACACTATTTTATCCCCTTTCTTCCTGGTTGTTAAGGAGTATGTTTAACAGTGTAGGCTCCAGAATGAAGCTCTTGGTGATCCTGTTGGTAGCTGCCCACAATGATTACAATTTGCTATATATATGTCTACCCTTTGTCATCTGTCTTCCCACTAGTGGGAGAACCTTTGAGAACCTTCCTTTCCCATGCCCGTGTAGCTTCTCAAAGAGAATTTGGTGACCTTGCTGGAAATCAGTTATATGCACTTGTATACACCCTGAATAACCTTATTCACGCTTTTATGGACTTCTTCACAAAACTTTAACAAATCTGTGAGCATGACTGCCCGCTCCAAACATTTTGTTATCTCCTCTAAAGTATATCATATTTACCCACTTATACACATTCAATTATTTTATACTTATACTGTTTTTTCCCACGTCAAAACTCAAAATATCCTGTCAGTCACAGGATGCCTCCAAAAGTTCATTTTAAAGTCTGATGGTATGTTTGTCACCTTCCATCCTTTGGCACTGCTTACATATCACTGTTAGCATTTCAGCAGTGTCATACTTGAATTCCTTCAGAACAGTCTTGTCCAAGTAGTTTTGTTTTGCTCCAAGATCTCTTCTCATACTTCAGCTTGAGACTACTCCTCATGCCCACAAAAGAAAGACCTTCCCAAATTTCTGTGCAGCAAATATCAGTGCATTAATTTTGTTTTTCTATAGTTTTCTCTCTCCCTCCCTCCCTGTCTCCCTCCATTCCCTCCCTCCAATCCCTCCCTCCCTCCTTCCTTCCTTCCTTCCTTCCCTTTATGCTTCCATTACTTATTGGCCCAACTTATATATTTTTAGGTAGTTTCTCCGTTGTTTCTTTTTTTCTTTTTTGGTATCAGTAGGTGTAAAATCACAAGAAGGCACAACAGTTATTTCACATTTAACTTTACAAAATTGATGCTTCTTTGTGTTTCTTCCATTACTGGCATTAATCAGCTTCTATACTGCCTGCAAACATTTTAACCTACAATTTCTTTTGTTTCAAAGGTGAGAAACTTGAAATACTCTGCAGCTGGTTGCAATACTTTTGGATTCTTGTTGATTTCTTAATCGTGCTAACAACGTGACTGCCAGGAATTTATTTTCAGTAAGCAGCTGCAGGTTCTAACAACACAGTTGTTAAGAATGGTAATTGCTAGAAAATGTGGGAAAAAAACCCTGTTTTCCATTTATTTAGGTATAAAACAAAACTTGTGTTGAAATATATCTGATGATTCCAAAACCCCACTCCCAATTAACGTGTTGGTCAGCCATTGAAACTTTTAAGACTGTGTAAATTGTTAAAGCCAGAAAGATATGGGAAACTGAACTCTCTCAAATCTTCTGTGTTTTCAGATTTTGATACCTTGTGTCAAATTACATTCTCTCTTCAAACAGCAGTCCTTGGTGGAAGAAGCTGTTCTGTTTATGTGGTGTTCAGATGAGAGGCACTGTCCATGTGACAGCACTTAGAAATGTAAACCATGTATTTCAAGTCCACATGGTGTTTCCAGAACTTAGGAACATAGTGACTCAATATTTGTTTTTCTTCTCAACCCAACAACTTCAGAGAAAAAATTTAATTCTCCCCTAAGGACATGTGTGACTTTCCCTTCAGTAGAAAAGAGCTGGCAACAAATCTAGAGCAAACCATGGGCTATTTTTTGTCTTCTTTTCATCAAGATCTGCTTCTCATTGATTGTAAAGCTCTCAGCACTCATTTGACTTGAGATCCACTCTGGCAAAGATAAGTTAGTGATTTTTTTTTAAAAAAAATGTTGTCTTCATGGTATATTTTAGTTTCAACAACTGCATTTTCTTCTCCTAATCTCACATAACCAAACCTCCTCCAAAGTCACGCAGTCATTGCTTGAGTCCTGTAAACCAGTAATTTTGTGCTTTGTGTTGCTATGTTTAAAAGTCATGGTGGTGTTTAATACTTGATTCACAGGGCTTGATTACTATTTCCCAACTTACATCAAACCTCCTTTGTCTATTTTATATTCAGAATTGACTACATTACTGACTCAAGCCTTATCTGTAGGCATTAGCTATTCCAATGGAAACATTATACTCTGAGAGAAGCCCATTAAAATGAGCCTTATGTTATATCTTCCAGGTGGCACCAAATTGGCAGAAAAAAGGATGGTAAGGTATATCAAGATGGCAGAAAGGTGAAATTATATTAAATTAGTTGATAAGAGGCCTTGATGCTTTTTCTAAAATATTTTACTAGTATTGAAACTTTAATTTTAAACTTTCCATTTGAAATGTAAATACAAGTACTATTACACCTTGACAAATTATCTACACTGATTTTCTTTTTTGATTGAGAACTTGATTTTTTACTCTGTGGTATTTTTAAGTAATTATATCTACTTTTGCTTTTTTATTGAAAATAATTTTTCAGTTCTCAGACTGAAAGATGAGGATCTTCAAATCAGAGTAAGTGCTGTGTACACCTCACTTTACCACATGTTTCTGAGCTGCTCAACTTGACTTCTCTTCTTTCTGTGAATGTGTCTGGACTAGTGAGTTTCAATCAATAATGCAGGTAATGTCACAGCAGCAACAATGTAGTCCACCATGAGAGACCAGTTTAAGGAAACTAGAGAGAATGAGTTATTTGGAATTTCTTTGAGCACTGCAGCAGGAAAGACTGATTGAATTTAATTTTAAGCTGCCCTGAAACAAAGGTTTTTTTTTTTGTCTGACCAACAAAAATATTTAGGTCTGTTTTGGACCAGCCTTCAAGCAACTTTGAAGTTAGATTCTTTGAAGGACATATCTGGGTTTTGTCCAGGTATTTTTCCTTTACAAGTGTTTCAATGAGAAATGAAAAATCTCCTTATGCTGTGGGTGCTTTTTGGCATTGCCTTTGCTGATTCTTTTGTGCTACACCTTTGGTTGCTTGACACTACCGTTAATGAAATGCCTTATAGAGAGACAGTAAACTTGTAGGAAGAGGTAAGAAAGGAGTGTAAGCACAGATCCACTATTGTTTAATTTATACCCTTCACATCTTTTGAGGGGGATCGTGGAGATCAGGGGAAGTCCTCAATAACTGGAGAAAGGCAAATGTTGCACCTGCCTTCAAAAGAGGCCAACAGGTCAATCTGGGAAACTACAGATTTGTCAGCTTCACTTTTGTTCTTGGGAAAGCTTTGGATTAAGTTGTCTTGGAGCACATCTGTGGGCACATGTAGGAGAAAAAGTTGACTGGGAAAGGACAGAATTAATTTACCAAGAGTAAATCATACCTGACAAGCCTGATATTGCCTTCTATGTATGATAAAATGACTGGAGAAAAGTAGATGAGTGGAAAGCAGTGGATGTAATTTTCCTCAACATTAGGAAGGCTTTTGACACTGCTCCCAGAATATGCTTGTATCCAAGTTAAGACATTACAGTCTGGGTGAATGGACAACTAGATGGGCTGGGTGGCTGGATGTCTGGGCTTACAGACTAGTGGACCACACGCTACCTGGAGGCTGATAGCAAGTGTACTACCGTGAGTGGTTATCCTGGGATGTGGCCTGTTTGACTTCTGTATCAATGACATGGAGGAGTTGATGGGCTGCACTTTCATCAAGTTTGCAGATGACTTGCAGACCCTACTCAACATGGTTGAGGACAGGGCTGTCATTCAGAGGGGCCTAGACAATCTGGAGGAATGGGCCAACAGCAATTCTACAAAATTCAGCAAGGACAAATGCCAAGTCCTGTCCCTGGAAAGCAATAGACCCTTGCAGTGACAGGCTGGGAATGCCTCACTGGGGAGCAGCTCTGCAGGAAAGGCCCTGATGGCACCAGTGGGCAGCAAGCTGAGTGTGAGTCAACAGTGCCGCTGGCAGCAATGAGGGCCAATAGCATCCTGGGCTATATCAACAAGAGCATGGTCTGTTGATGAACAAAAGGGAATACCACCTGTTACTCACACTTGTCACATCTAGGCTACTGTAGGCTTGTTTGGCGATCCCCAATACGGGTAAAAATCAATAAAGTGGAGCAAGTTTAGTGGAGACCAATGAGATGGTCAGGGCTGGATCTCTTGCCCTTTGAGGAGAGCCTTGAGGGAGCTGGGCTTGATCAGGAGGACACCAAGGGGATAGAGCCAGGCTTTTCACAATGATGCATGATAGGAGGATTAAAGACCACATGCATAAGTTGAAAGAAGAGAGGTTCAGACTGAATATAAGAGATATCTTTTCACCATGAGGCCAGCCAAGAAGTGAAGGAGGTTGCTCAGATAGCTTGTATAGTCTCTATTCTCAGAGATTTACAAGGCCCAAAAGCATTAAGCCTGGTCTGAGCACAGAACTGGTTTTGCTGTGAGCAGGACATTGGAATAGATGACCTCCAAAGGTCTCTTCCAACCTGACTTATTCTATGATTATATATTTACATGAAAAAGCAACATATGGCAAATGCTTTCTGGCAAAGTCACCAATTCAGGGATTAATTTCTTGAAAGTCAAAAGACAGATGTGTCCAATCAACTCAGTTTGCAACTAAATGGACCTCTTGCCTGAAGATTTCCAGAAGAATGGAAATTATTATTACTTGGGTGACAGCTATGTCACCTCTTTGTCAGACACTTACTTCTGTACCAGTTGTCCCTCAGTGGTTTTCATAGCAGGTGTTGAAATAGAGATTCCAGTTCTGTTGGCTCCCTATGGAAGTCCTCTGTGCAAATGTTATTTATGATTGGCTGAGTGAACAAGGTAGAGAAATTAGAGGCTATGGTCTTGTCATCTTCCCAGTCTGCAAAATACATATTAAAATCTTCACATGGTCAAAAGCCATTAGCAGCATACCTCATACTTCTGAGAGCGGAGGGGATGGGGAGCACTGTAAGTAAATCATAGGCAGGAGATGGCTGCTCTTCAGAGGTTCCTGGATTGCATGGGGTGGGAGCAGATGAAGCTGAATCCCCAAGGACTAACTTCATCAGACCTTAATGGCTCATCATGTCTCACAGTCGAGGGCTCAGCTTGTACAGCAGTCACATCCCATCCCAGGCCTCGTGCTGCTCATAAGAGGCACAGGAGCCCCTCTTAAACTGTTTGAGAGATACCGTTTTGGCACTACTGTCTTTGGCAATAGGTATTTTATTATTTGAGTTACATATGAAGTCAAACTCTGTGAAGGAGTTTGCATGAGGAAGCACTGATTCTGTTCAGAGAAGGGCAGGAACTTTATCCACGTGTTGGTTTTTTTTTCAGACAGGTTGGTTTTGCATCCTGTAGGCTGAAAGGTGCCACAAAAGAATATATCATTCTCTTTTCACTGACTTCTGAAACTTTTTTTTAAACCTGGTAGGCATTCTTTACTGTGTCTTTCTCCCTTTTCTTTCCTCTCAAAAAACAAATGAAATATCCCCATCCCCTATGCTAAATACTGAACAAATAGTAAATCTGTTAAGACTTTAAGTCTCTTCCCTATAATCTGAAAGTTCCCTATTTCCGTTTACTTTTACATTAATAGAAACCTATTGCTGGAGTTTAATTTCCAGGAAGAAAACAGGACTCAAAGTTTGAAAGTGCTCTTAGCTTCAGACAATGCCAGAGGACAGTTCTTGCTTTCTAGAGAGCCTGTGCTGGACAAAGGAGACAGATACATTGAATACAATACGCTACTTGATGTGTTACCATGTTTATGTGTCTCCGTTCCTTTCTGACATTTATTGTAGTGAAAATATTAATACCTCCATTTAAAAATACTTCTACATACGTTATACATTTGAAAATGGTGAAAAATGAGTGTCTGTAAGACAATTTCTAAATTACTGCCTGTTGTTATGGACTAAAGGAATTTTCTTCAAAACTCCATCAGGCTGTCAGAAGGATTGTGGTGCCTTTGTATCATTTCAGTTCTGGGTCTTGAAGAGGTGCCTGGCCAGTGTCAGGTGAACTTCTTGTCCATGTTACAGTTGCAGAAGATGAGGAATGATGGTGCAAACTCCGTTTGCAAGGATGGAAATAGAGAGGACTGGGCCTATAAAACTAGAGAAAGGAATGCTCTGCATGTCAGAAATGGAAGCGGTGCAAAGATCTTTTTGGACAGAGAAGATTGCTTTCTTTGTTAAATGGATATGAAGGTACTAAAGCCTTGTTTCATATTTGTTTGGAAATATAGAGAAGTGATAAGGCATCACCCTTCAAAACAATTTGTTTTAAAAAGAGATTTGCAAAGTTTGGTTCTTATAGCAGGTATCTTGATAATTTATAAATTCCCTGTGATCTTAATGGTGCCATAAATATAGAAGCGATAAAATATGCAAAGAAATTACTCTTTAACCAATTGAATAAAGTACCCTTCACGTAAAAAGAATTTATGACCCAGTTGAGCTGTAAGTGAATATGTAAATTAAATGGCTTGGGTTATGAAAAGACATGCGTAAGAAGTGATTACTTCTTGCTTGCTGCAAGCTGACACCTTTTACATCTCTTGGCCATCGTAATTTTTCAAGCCAATATTATGAGGATGAAAGGGATCTCAAACTGTTATCAAGTTTTTGCTTTGTTAGAGTTCTGGTTTGGATCACTTAATGAGCAATGCTAATATTCCTGCTTGACTTCCATTCTAAAAAGGATTTTTCTGTAACAGATTTAGTGTGACCGGTGAGGAAGGAACCTAGCAGAAGTGATAAATGCAAACTGGGCTCAACATGAACTCAATTTAAAATGACAGTCAACAGTGTGCTTCCCACAATGCATGTGGATCATAAATCTTACGTTGTCAAAGTAAACCATGCCCAGCTTATGCCCTCTCTCATGACAAGAGAGGACCTGAGAAGAAATATTATAGACTATAATCTAAAAGAGTTTCTCTTAAGAGAAGAACAGTAGCATAGGTAATGTGCCTTAGGGAATTCAAGGATGGGATATTGTCCCTTGTAAAGTGAGGCAAGTCCCCACAGTTCAAAGTGCTGTGCTACCATGATTCAGTCCTTAATTTAATATTTGTCATTTTTATTTTCTTGTCTCTCTCTTTTCTTACCTAGAACAGTGAATCTTCTGAAATCAATCAACAGATACCAAACTAAACTACCAAGAAAACAACTTGAAAATTTAGCCAGTGTTCTTTGTGAAAAAGAGCTGAAATGGGAATTTTTAGAAGTAGGCATAAGCAGATTCATAACAACTCTGAACTTTATTCATGTACTCTGATCAAGTGTTTTGTGTTTTTGCAGGCTTTGAACAATGTGTATAAAAATAATCTCCTAGCTTGCTTTGCTGCGTTCTCGATAGTACACCCAACTTCTGCACACAAACTTGTTCCCTCGGCCCTCCCTACCACGTGAGGTTCCTTTGCACCTCTGACTAACTCAGCTTTTCCTGCATGCAGGCAGGGTTGGCTGAAAAGTCCCATACACCTACTCTTACACTCCCATCCATACTTAGGCCTGGCAGGAAATGTGAAGTTCTCCAAGAGCCATAAGGAGATGCTGAAACTTGCCTGAGAATGAGATTGCTGCCTTATGGCTTCAGTCAGAACATTTTTTGAGGGGGTGTGGATTGCAAGGCGGGGGGGGGTGAGCAATGCCAAAGCTAGACATAGAAATGAAATGAGAGGTAAAAGTCATGCTGTACTAATCAGCAATCCATTCAGCTTCATGAAACATCAAGAAGCTAAGTAGAGCATATTGCATGAGAGAGACAGCAAGAAATAGTTAATAAAACAGTTTCCAGAGCTGCGTCTGTGTCTAATTCAGACTGTGAGGCCACAAATTCCTTTTTAAAAATACTTACTGTTTATTTTCCTCAATGGCCCTGGCAATCCCAGAGGCCTCTTAAAACTAAAGCACTGGAAGAGAAACTAGTCTGCTCCCTGAATAGACCCTGTTCATGCTGGATTGTGACTTACTTACCTCCCCAGCAAAGAAAATGCCATTCTTCCCACAGTACTCGGGTCCTTGCTCAGTGTGGACAGGAACAGTAGCACACAGAACTAGGGGGTGAGTGCCAGCTGTAATTGTGTTTTGCATAAAGCAAATTTTATAACTGGAGCATACTAACTCTTCCAGTGCAAAATGTATTTTCCTGCAAAGCAGAAAGGAATAAATGTATTTAAATAGGGAGGAAGCAGAAGTGTGGATAGAAAATTTAGATTTATTTCACTTACAGTACAGCAGAACTCCACTGTTTAGTATAAATGTAGAGTGCTGTGAGGTTGTACTGTATGTCTGAGTCAACTGCCTTTAGCAGAAAAGGCCTATGAAGAACTCTAATCTCATACATATATCTTAATTCCTTTAAATCAGGCAATGACTTTGTGCTTGAAAAAAGATGTGTGCAGCTTATTCCTGAGTTATCAATTATAACAATCTTTTTAACAGATGGGACCTTTTAGTGAGTCCTGAAATAATTACAGGATAAAACCTTCACATTTCTGTATGAGTGTTTGGTTAATAATGAGGCTCTAATCAAAAAAACAAAATCAAAAGAACTTTGTTCCATTGTGAGTTTCAACCACAAAGAGAAAGAGAACAAGTTTAACGAAATCTCAAATCCTAAAACCTGTATTTTTGGTTACTGGGGGGAAACATAATCATGTTTGTTGCTTAAATATTTATTTGGATGTTTACCTTCTGTCCCTAAATAGGGGTATGGCATGGCATTCACAGCATATCCAAAAATCTGTAAATATATAAGTAGAGGTTTGGGTATTTCACTTCAGATGTACAGTTTTTAGAACTTCAGGGATATTGTGTAGCAAAAATATTTGAGAACAGGGATTAGGATGTTTATGTTCTCACCTTCAATCTCCTACTTCACACCTGGGGGTTGCAGTGAATGCAAACTGCCTCCCTTGCGAATATGAGAAGTTAATCCCTAGTCCTTTTGGCTATTCATACATATATCAGATGCTTTCTAAACTGTTATTAAAAGGTTCCAAGCAAGGCTCCAGGTGATGAAGGCATTACATGTGCACAGTTCTCTCAGTTTGTAAACATTTTATCTTCACAGGGGCTCAGTTCCCTAAGACACATTACCCAGTGAAGCTCATCATGCTCTTAGTCTAACTTGAGGCCAAAATCTGACATCGATACTTAGGTCACACTTCCACTGATTTCAAGAGGAAATTTGGCTATTGGAGCTTGGCTTCTAAACTTGCCTTTCCTTTTGTCCTCACCAATAACAGTAGCAACATTTTGTTCCATTTAATTGCAAACATAAATAATGTCAACTAGCTCTCTGACTGTTTGACCGTGCTGTCCAATCAGGATAATGTCTCTCTACTAGTTTGTCTATACTTAATAATGTGTGAAAAACCGCAGCTGAATTTATTCAGCCACAAAATAATATACTTTTTTAAATTGCCTTTAGTGACTAGTCTGTGTCATTTGGATGGTATTCTTTATCACTCTTTTTTCCCTCCAACTCTTCACACTGTTTATCTTTTCTCTTTGAATTGCATCAGGAGCATCACTGTAATCTTCTTCCACTTTTTCAAATGATAGTTAACACAGAAAGAATCCAAAATTTAATTTTGAAACTACCCTAATACACTCCCCTGTTCTCGGGGTTTTTTTGGGGGGGTTTCTGCAGATAACCTCAGGCTTATGTTGGTCTTTCTCTTGTTAAAATACAGTTTCCAGGGAAAAAAGCACATATATTAAATTCTCTACCTGTACTAAGCTATTAGCTTTCAGGAGAAAAATGTGTGTTGAATTACAGTAACACAAGAATAGCAGAATAATTAAATGAGAATAATACATTAGTACTTCTACATTTATCTTCCAGACCATGTAGAACAATTATGTTTTCTAAATCACCAGGGACATACTATTAAAGCAATAATTCTTCTCTATTTGCTCCACCATCTATTTGCAGCTATAATAATTTGTACACAGAACACAGAGGTCTTTATTACACGTACAGGAATATTTTCATCCCAGGCCACTTAAATGGTAGCAATACTAATGCAAAAAAACTTACTTTGTGTTGCTTGATAAGCATTTCTGATCTTGGGAGACACTTAAACAGTAACATCTCTGCTTCTGATGCTGCCTTTTGACATCTCATCACAATGACTTCAAGATTAAAGCATATGGTTATACTACTTTAGTATATGTTTCCTAAATTGGATAATCTAAGAGAAAGTACATAGTTTTTGTAAACATTGAACAATTACCTGAAATGTTTCGTATATAAAAAATAAACAAATAGAGATTGTACATATGTATAATGGCTTGTAACAGTAACCTGCTTTATAACCTCATATTCTATAGGAGAGTTCTTTTCACCGCACAACCTCAGAGGCAGTACTATATTGTTTCACCTGTAAAAGAAATTACAAATGTGGCCTGTTCATTTGTCATGCTGTTAAATGATACTAAACAGCATGAGGTACTCAGCTGGGGAACATGGTTGTACTGCTGTGTTCCTTGTTACCTGTTAGACTAACCAGGATTTGAAATTCGTATCTCTGCTACTGTGAAAATGATGCATCTGGATTTCTGCTTGTGTGGCAAAGACCCATCTCCCTGTCTGTAGTAAAAGAGGAGAGCTATACCTTCTCTCCCGTGCTATTATATCAGCGGGGTACCCAAAGCAGCCTAGACAAAAGATGTTGCTGCAACACTATTTTAAGAGTTACAGAGCAATTGTCTTAGCTTTAATTCTGTTGTCTGCCAGCAAAGTTGAGCCTCACTGACTGAACACTACCTAAATGAGGCTATTTCTAACACCTCAGATCAGGTGAGAAAGGAGTTTCTGATAGGAAGGATCTCATGGATTCCTGAGACTCAGCTACTTTCAGGATCTAGATTTAAACTATAACCAATATCAAACTGAGCAGGTCAACAGGTTAGTATCCTTCCAGAGTATCTGTCTACTGGCACACAGCAAAGTGCATTCAGGTTTTGATAGCACCTTGTTAAGATGAGAGCTAAGTTGTAATCTTTGAGTGTGAGTGGTCTTAAACTGACTTATTAATGGGTAAACTATATTAGCACATGCCGCAGTTAACCAGTTTTAGGAGGCTCCATTTTTGCCTGGGGCATGCTAGGTGAATACAGGCATGGACTCAGTTGACAGACATGAATAACTCAAAAATGTTGCCACTGTAACTCAAAAATGTTCAATTCTGTGTTTGTACCTTTTCTTTGATCTCTCTAGACCAAAGCATTACTCAGATTGATTTGTTCAGCATATCTCCATCTCTAGTTTCTTCTTAATAGTTCTCAGAAGAGAAAAAACAAAATATGTGATGAGAAGAAACACTCATTTTCTCAGAGGGAAGCATATGAAGTAAGAAAGACATCAATCACTACCACTTTCTTTTCCTTACCTGGGAGTTATTTCTGCAGGCGTTCTGTGGGAATGTTGCTGCAGGCGATGTGAGACGGGAGCCCTGGTTGTGATGCTCCACCCACAAACTGTACAGCAACACACTGAAAGAAAGTCCTTCATCTTGTTCTTTGCTGCTCTCATGCTACGGCACCTCCTTTGTAAGACGTGAAAGAGATCACGTAAGGAGAACAAAACAGAGTCTTGAAAGAATCTCTTCTCACTTTCTTGTGTTTCAAAGGATACACAATTTGCCTTCGAAATAAAGAAACGTAACTGCTGCTGCTCTCTGTAACACTTCTCCCCTGCCTCCCTCAGGAGGGCAAGAAGCAGAAACTAAAGCTTTAAGTATTATTTTGACTGCAGTTTAAAACAGCTACAGTGTAATTAGTCCAAACTATCACTGTGAGAAAGCACATACTAATGTCAAATAACATCTACCGTTCAGCACCTAAGCTTAAATATGAGCTGTGTATCCAAAAGCTCTTCTGACAATTTCAAGGTAGTGTAACATCACCAGCACTGAAACATATAAACAAAAGCAACAGCAGCACTGATATTTCTGTTGTGGTTACTTAGGATGTATGGATCATCCACAGCACTTCTGAGAATCGGGCATCTTTTAGACCCAACACTGGTAAGGCTCATACCATGGCTTAATGTCACACATCCTGGGCATTACTTACACCAGTTCAATTTCATGTGCACTAAGGTCATCATATGAAGACAGACATTTTTGCCATATTTTTCAGCTGATTTTAATATTCACTTTATGCTGCTAATTCATAGAATTGTTAATCGTCAATGAATGGAAGCAAATATCAGTAGACTGTGGCAAGTGTATTTCTTTCTTGCCCAGCAAATATTTCATACTGATATCCTTGAGGTCATCAGAGAACGGAACCAGGAAAGATATCTGACTCATGCTTCTAGTCCCTTCCTGGGATGTCCTGGTGTAGCTGTAAGATGTTACAAATTTGGGATCACAAGTTTGTAGCATAAGAAAAACAGCTCTCCAACTTTTCTTTCCTTTTTTTTTTCAAGGGAGAGGGGGAGGTAGACAGGAAGAGAGAGCTATTGATGAGCTTACTGCCATTGTATTAATCTTTTTTGATTCCATGCTGAAACACTGCATCTGAAATGAAATTAATAGCCTATGGAGACTATTCCTAGCACATCATAAGTTTAAAGATTACCTTCATGGTTTCTTTCATCTTTAAAGTGTGGATGGGTACAGTATTTTTCAGATTCTCTTAAGGTATGCTGGTCTAAGATATATGCTAAATGTACTGTTTCAGAGCTGATTTTTGTCTCATATTAAATCCTCTATAGTTCTGTCTCAGTCACTGATATGAGTGGGATTACTGCACTTATAGTCAGTACTACTGTTTAGTGAAGTACGAATATATCTATACAGTTATGACAAGACAGAATTTCCCTGATGTATACTATGGTATTTGTCCACTGAGTGCACATTCCTGCTGCTGGAGGGGAGAGCTGCAATATGAAAGAGAGCATCTTCTGTAAATATCTGCTCTATGTTTATATTTTTCATTTTTTGTGTTCTCCAGCTAGGAAGTTGTGAAATACTTGGCATAGTATACCATTTTTATTTCCTATAAAATGTGGAAGTGACTTTACTGGCAAAATGAGCTGAACCCAGTGCAGTAAATTTGATTGCACCACTGCTAATATATTTGTATCCTAACCCATAATAGTCTCTATTACTTCAGTCTTGGGTGTCTACTGAGCAGAGGTTGTTAATAACACTGAGCATGCAGAAGGTTTGATACATTTTTGGTGCGCATGACTGGAAAAAAGCATATGGCCAACAAACTAATTTCCCTAGATCAACTCACAGCCAGAAATGACAGGCAATTGCACTACTCCTTCCTCACTGTTGGTTACCAGCAGTTCTTGTCTGATACCTGTTTTACCATATATTCTTTGTATATCTTTCTATTCATATTTTATCTACTATCTCTGATAAATCCTAAAATCGAACATAAAATAAGTATGTACCTCAAAATAAGTCTTTTCCAAACTCACCTCAAATTTCCTACTACCTCTTTTCTGAGGGTCATCTGATGACCTCTGTAAGCCATCTGCCAGGAATATGACAGCAACAAGGTCTGCAGTCAGTCTTTAGGGTTCTTTGGCTTAAGGATCCCCACAGAAAACTGAGTGACTCTCAGTAGCAAACAAGCCGTTTCCAGTCTCAAGTAATGAGTTAAACAAATGGCTTTAAATAAACAGAGTTTTGGCAGAGTTGTGGAAGAGAGTAACCCATCCTTTTGTGGAGCTGTCAGAGAGCAGACAGCAGAGAGCTCTCACTTTCCAGACCACCTCAGCAGCAGGAGCAGTATGGTCCTCCTTCTCGTGCTGTGAGTGGCTACCAAAGAGAGTTCAATATAGCCCTTCCTCTCTCAAAGGCTATATTTATAAAGCTAAGTAAAGCAGTTCCAGAGATGGCCTTCAACAAAATGGCATAGACTGACTGCATCCACACTCCACAGCAGTTGCCCTGAGTCTCTGCATTGCCCCTGTATGATGCTCCTGTGATCCACAGACACAAATGCTACTTGTATGTGTATATATTTTGTTTATTTTTCAGTTCAAAGTCTCTGAAATAACGCTGGAGCCATGTGCAGCCCATCAAACTGTTTTGTGGTGGGTTTTTTTTGTAGCATGAAACTGGAGGTATTTGGATTGCACTGGAGGACCGTGGAGGGACCCAAATCTGTCTTGTCTATACTGCATTTGCAATGGTCCTTGGCACACACTGGCCCTCAAACTGGACCCAGGGATTGCCTCAGCATGTGCTAGTTGCTTAGTCTAAGCTATGCCTCTGAGTGTCTGTCATCTGACACTAAGGGGACAGTGTGCACTCAGTTAAGCAGTAAGGATGAATAATGATGCTGTGCTTAAGCTTCCTCCACATCCTGTTTTATTTAGCTGTATAAATGTGGTCACAGGAGTGCAACTGATGAGTTGTTGCTCCCTTAGCGTAACCTGCTTCCAGAGCTACACAAACCTATCTTAGCATCGCTAGCATCAGTTTTTCTGCAGAGGTCACACTGGGGTTCCTATCCTAAGCTGCTTATGGCTGTGGTGCACCAGTTCCTGCTGACACTGTGTACCACTCTGCCACTGGCTTGCTGATAATCTGCAGCTGCTTTGGGTCGTTCTTAATTTTTAATCCAGTTTGGTGATACAAGAAGCCCACACAAAACACACATCACAGAAGTAAGATATATTTGACATCATTTCCTTCTTCTCAAAAAGCCTGTTTCCCCAGAGCAGGGTCATCCCAGTGAGGCAGATTCAAGCATTTGTTTAATGCATAAACATGACCTTGTTTATCTCAATTCAGTTGTAAGTCTGTCTTTAAACATAGTTTTCAATAGAAATGCACCAGTATGTTACAAAACCTATATACTCATGAGTGTACCCTGGCACACACCCTTAGACTAAGTCAGCTCTCCAGCAGATATCTACAGAGTTTTATTCACTCTCATTCTTCTCCCTCTATCTTCCTAAGAGGAGCTGCTCTTTCTGCCCTTCTCTTATCTATATGCCTCCAAATTTGTATACCATGCCAATGATTCTTTTAAAAAGTGCATACCTCACGTTTCCTATGAACACCAATTTGCTCTGAGCATAACACATTTTTGAGCAAGACATCAATTCACTTGAAGACTGTATAAATTCCTGTTGCCTTTCAAAACTTTAATCAAATTTAAAAAAAAAAATTAAAACATTTTATGATAATGAAGACGTAACACATTCCTGATTCATACTTATACGAAGATTTGCTGTATCGTGATTGTGTCTTCTGGCTCCTGTCCACAGCACTGGCATGTGAGGATTACTGGATACTCTCAACAAATTCTGCTGATGGGTTTTCTTTTATGGCATCTGACTTCTGTACAAGTGCTTGGGAAATCTGCATTACTCAAACATAAGCATTTGTAGGATCTGCGCCCTTAGAATGCTCGGCTAAGTTAGCATGACACCCAAAAAACCTAATAGCTTGCCAGCTTGTGTTATTCATATTTTTGTTTTCCAATAGGTATGGAGATTTTTATCCCCAGATCTCAATTTTTTAAAAGTCAGAAAAGAAAGAAAGAAAACAGAGGGAATTCCCCTCTTGGTACATGTGAATTTCCAGATAATAGCAGAGGCTAGGCATTTTTCATACGTGCTCTACTTTGAACAGGCTTTAAAACTTTGAACGGCTCCATGCAGTGCAAAAATTATAACCCAGTCTGGCTCCTGTGTTCCAAATTTCAGTTAAAACCATGTCTATGGAGCTCATGGAGCCCTATCATCAAAGTTGAAAAGGCAAACTCTTCATCACACACAATTTAAAAGAATATTAGAATTTAATTTTGATTGATTTACAACTCCTCTGTAAATTACTAGTTTAGGTTAAAGAACAAGTTTTCTATTAAATCTGGGTTTATGCAAAATCAAGATTAAAAAGGATGTGATAAAATGCTTTCGAATTTCACATAATTTAGGAATACTTTAGCAGGGTCTCTATTATACAGTGACTCCCAATTATTCTGTATTTTAGGCTCAGAGAGCCCTTATATTCATTTATTCACTACTAAAAGAATTAATTATAATGAATTGTTCATGTTCTAAGCATTATATCTTTGCCCACATTCTTGCTAGTTACTGCAGGTTCTTGTTTTCTTTTGGCGGGGATGTTGCTTTACGTTGTGTTTTATTTTTGTTCATTTCTTTTTCAAGGTGAGCGTCTAAAAGAAGTCTGTTGTATTACAGTTGATAACTGCAATAGTTGGGCAAATACATCGTCACCACTTGATGGAGAAATTAGTAAGAATTGTCCTTGCCTTAAACAATTGAAAATGTTAGTAAATCACACACATTTTAAAGGATGAAGGCAGCCTGCTAGGAGATCTACTTTCACAAAATAAGAGTTTCAGGTAATTAAATTGCATTTCATTTTTAGTGGGCATCTTTCTTCTCATCATTGTCATGGTAAAGGCAACGTGAAGCCAGTAAAGAGAGATCTGAGGACTAATAAAGCCAGGAAAATGTTCTTTAGCGATTTTTGAGTCAGAGGCTTGAGGATAACCAAAACCAAATGCAGACTTTATTAGACAGATTGTAATTAGGCTTGCATGAGTGCACAAAGAGATATGCCTGTTTGATCCCATGCCTCCTTCCTGTGCCTGAGTGAAAGATGGTCACTGTCTGTGTCCCAGCACCCCTAGAGCAAAGAGATCATGGACAGCAATGCTGCTTGCTCTAATAGATGAAGGGTGGGCTACAACTCTGTCTTAATTAGGACCAGCTGTTGGATTCAAGCTGTCATACACTCTTATCCAAAGTATGTGGAAGTTGCCACTTTCACTTCAACTTTCCCAGTGAGTCAGAGCATATCTGACATCCCCCACTGATGGCCAGAGCATAAGTTACAGCAGACTGTGTGTTAAAGTCCCAATAAAATCCCATGTAACTGTTTCACCAGCCACAGTGCCATACAGAACAAGCTTTTAATAAGGATTTTTATTTCCAGACTTATATTAATGCCCACTGAACAAGGTCAACAGAAATCATTGCACTTCTAGAAAAAGTACCACTCATTACCACGTATCATAAAAATGAATCATCTGCAAGCTGCCTGCACTTACAGCTGTCTTGCTTAACTTATTGTATGGCACATTGCCTGCTCATGTGTTGTTTAGACATAGTATAGGGAATAGGTGTGTCATAGTTTAACCCCAGCCAGCAACTAAGCACCACACAGTCACTTGCTCACCCTCCCCCCCACCCCTGGAGAGAATCAGAGAAAAAAAAAGTAAAACCCATGGGTTGAGATAAAGACAGTTTAATAGGACAGCAGAGGAAGAGAAAATAATAATAATGATAATGACAAAACAATATGCAAAACAAGTGATGCACAATGCAATTGCTCACCACTCGCTGACAGACACCCATCCCCAAGCAGCGATCGCTGCCCCCCAGCCAACTGCCCCAGTTTATATACTGAGCATGACATCATATGGTGTGGAACAGCCCTTTGGCCAGTTTGGGTCAGCTGTCCTGGCTGTGCTCCCTCACAATTTCGTGTGCACCTGGCAGAGCATGGGAAGCTGAAAAGTCCTTGACTTAGTATAAACACCACTTAGCAACAACTAAAACATCAGTGTGTTATCAACATTACTCTCATACTAAATCCAAGACACAGCATTATACCGGCTACTAGGAAGAAAATTAACTCTATCCCAGCCGAAACCAGGACAAGGTATCATGAAAGATGATTTTACCAGGACAATTTAAATAGAACAACAACTGTTACCTTGTTAGCAATAATTTCCCTTTTCGTGACTGAACAAGAAAGCATTATTCCCCCATGAAGTTTTCCAACTTGCTGTCACCTGCTCCCTGCTTCAGCATCATGACGCTTTAGTCAGTCAGGCTCCTGAACTGCACTCTCTGAGCTGCGGCCCATTCTTGCCAGGGATACCAGAACATCAAGAACATGTTTTCATCTTACTCAAAGTGTAATTCTTGCTTTGATATCAAAGACTAGGAGAGTACAGAAGAGGAAATGTTTCCTAGCCAGTGGGTTTTTTGTTTTTCTCCTCTGTCTCTTGCTGGAGCTAATTCTCCCCAAAGTACTTCATCTTTTCAGCTGGACAAACTGTTCTGAACTTTTCATATTAAATCTCTTGGATCTTCTGTAAAAGCCTCCTGGAACGGGATTTATGAAAAAAGGCTAAGCATACCCATTGTTTTTAAGCACTCTGAATTGTTATGAGGGATACACTGTTGTCTCCTCCCAAAGGGGTCAAATAATCGCAGGAATTTGAGTATAATTAGCTCTCCCTGCCTATTTTGCTTTTTTTTCCCTTGTCAACTAAGTCAGAACTGTAAACATGAAAATAAACAATTCTTGCTCAGTTTCTCATCACAGTGTAACACAGTCCAAACCACTTCTCAACTCCCACTCAACATTCAGAAAACAGAGCATCTCACACAGAGCACCTGCCATCTTGCAGGATAGTGCCATATGTGATTATCTAGAAGATTTATGTAGAGATATAACAGCAAACTTAAGACAGAGAAGAATATTTCCTCTTACTGGGGGTTCTGGTTAGACACCGAATAAAAATTGTGCAGGTATCTCTGTATTCCTTATTTTGCCTTGTCCTTTTTTTAATAATTGAAAAACCATAAGTAAGATCTGTCAGAAAAAGTAAGAGTGCAATAGGTATAGCTATATATATAATATAGAAATACTTGAGCAGCGTTATGGAATATTGCAGGTTGCTACTGATGCTGTTTGGTTTTGCTTTCAAAATCCAAACATATGTCTTGAAAATGTCATTTATTTAGGCATTTTAAGGATGTTCTGGATTCAAAATCAAAATGTGGATTTTTATGTTCTGTATCTCAGAAAATATGTTAAAAATGTTTTGGCAAATTAGTTTCCACTTCAATTAGCTGATTTGCCCATGAAGTACTCAGGCATCCACATGTATGATCAAAGGTCACTGAACAGAATTATGCAAACCATTAAAAAAGACCCAGAGACATGACAGCGCATATTTGTTTCATAAACTGCAGAGGTAAATGTTCTAAACTATGTATATTTTAAGAGCTGACTGTGCTCTATGACAGCTCTAGAATCTGTAGAGAGTGTCTCTATGTGATACGGGAAAATTTATGACTTTTTTCCTATGAATCATTTGATTCCTTGTCTTTATGTTGGAGAAAAGAACCCTGCTACATTTTTTGAACAGTAGCTGCCACCAAAACTGACTTCTAAGGAGAATTCATTAAAGTTTTTCCTCACATTTATTCTAAAGAAAGTTCAGGAAATAATGATGCTATACTTAGTAGGGATAATAAGAATGAATAGTACTATTCATAATAATCTACATGTCTATCGTGCATTAGCATATGAACAATAGACATCTAATATTTTCAGCTGCTTTCTTTATTCTTTCTCCTCTTTGTTTATGTGGCATGTCAGTGTTTTGAGTTTTTTACATCTCACCTGACTATGATGACTAGCTAAATACCAGTATAACTGATCTGAATTATTTTAGTAGCTCTGGAAGTCAGATGTGCCATCCAACTGCCCAACTGGAGAATTCCTTGGAGTGCAGTTGTATAACCTGTAGAAGACTAATTAATTCAAATAATTTAAAAATAAAAGAGGGTACAGCCTTCCTTGTAGTCCCAAAGCTGCAGTAATTTGTCAACTGGAACTAGTGTTAACAGGACCTGAGTTAATTGATTGAAATGAACAAGACTCGACATGTGTCTTGAAATTTTAGAATAATTCTCCAGTGCTATTCATCTTGGTGACAGAGAAGAACTTCCCTGATGAGCCTGTGGCTGCTAATAACTACTATTTAATTCAACTAAAGTTATTTTTGGTAGAATGTTCTGTTTCTAAATTTAAACGGCTTAAGCGGATGTCCCAAGCACAAAGGAAGACCTGCTCAAATAACCTGTGAGAAGTCACAGAGGAGGAACTGTGTGGATTCCATAGCCCAGGAAGAAGAAAATAATACAAATGGGTCTTTGAGAGGATGGAAAAGTAATGTGGCTCCTGACCTGCAAACAGAACAATGCTTTTGATTTTGATAACAATTTTAATCATATTTGTGTTAACACTGCTTTCACTCTGCTTGAGACTTGTCCAGACTCACCTTCTGTAAGCAGACAAGAGGACAGGGCTTGTAAGATAAATAGAATTAGAAAAATGGAAATCTGTAAACTACATCAGTTCCAAATTGCAATGGTAGGTGGCAACATGAATCTGGTCTTGCATATTACAGAGGAGGTGAGAAAGGCAGCACACTTTCTTCAATCTCACGCTTTCTCTTCCTGCTTGCAGGAAGCTCCCAAGTAGTTTACTCACACAAAGACATCCAGCTCTTTCCAACTGGTTTCTATTTTTTCTAGTGAATGAGGCAAGTAGGAGGAAAGAATACATCATTGTCCTGCATGGATTGTAATTTTTTCAACAAAACTGTTTTACCTCATAAAATGTAGCTTCTTCAAGTCTAAAACCGTCTGTGAAAATACACCAGTTTAGAGCAAGAAGTCCCCCAGGATCCGCAGGAAGGAAGTTAATTTTCAGAGGAATTTCAGAGGAGGTGAATTATCATCCCAAGAGACCAGGGGCAACTTCCAAAGGGAGATTTATATATTGCAATACTCAGTGCTACAGCTGTTGGTGGCCTGGTGCCAGCCCCAGGTGTAAAGCAGCTTCAGGAGTGGCATTTGCACCACTAGCTCAGGCACCTACGCTTTCCATGTACTGAACACAGGGAGCTGGGGATGCTGAAGAGGTGGGAGTGCATAGCTTAAGCCACTAAAGATGCGGGTGGATGCACGTTTCTGAAGGCATGCAATTCTTCAGGACACAGGTGGCCAGCTGAAGTGTCTCACCTTTTTTTCCTTAATGTTAAAATCTTCAAAATGCTATTTTTCTTAACCTATTGCACCTCCATGAGGATTCAAGAAGAGTGGAAGTACTCACCTTGCTTGCATTAGACTTTATCTAACATAAAAAAATTCCGAACAGATGACTAGCAAGATCTGCAGCTATACAAAACTACATCTCTGTGGTGGGTTGCCCTTGGCTGACCGCCAGGTACCCAACCAAGCTGCTCTGTCACTCCCCCTCCTCAGCTGGACAGGGAGGAAGAAAATATGACAAAACGCTTGTGGGTCGAGCCACATGAGCCACGTAAACCTAATACAACCTGCCATGTCAAGACTAAGGGAGGAAAGAGAGGGGCGGGTTAAAAAAAAAATCACAAAACCCCAAAAAACCCCAAGAGATGCATCAAAGCTGAGGAGGGCAAGAACCATTCACTTGATCATCTGCTCTGGCTGGTGGAAGCCTGAGGGCCTGGACAGGATGAGCAGCTGAAGCTCCTGTATGCCAACCTAAGTTCTTTTAGGTTCACTCCACCAGTTCTTGTCTGAGTTCACTCCATCAGGCTGCTGTATTCTCCTCTGCCAGCATGGCTGAAGCATGGAAAGGAGGAGGTGAGTCACCAGTGTCACGCATAGAAAGGGTGCAGTGAAGAGTGGCTGTGCTGCAGAGTAAATACACTCCCCAGTGCTCCCCACAGATCCGTGCCCCAGCTGCCCGCAACACCACAGCTCACCTCCTCATCTCTACACTCACCCGGGCTTCCTTCCTTAGACAACTAGGAGAATAGCCTATATCTCATGTTAGTCTGGAGCTAGGTGATGGCTGAGGGCATGTTCCCAGGGACCAGGACGGTAGGACACAGACCGTCGCCTGGCTAAGCAGACACAACCACTGATGACATCTGTCCAAATGTGAACAAGCACTTCTTGCTCTGAAGGTGGCTGTGTCAATCAGACCCTGCACTTTGAGGTGAGGGAGAAGTGAATGTGTGTTAGGAATTCATGGTCACCTCTTTCTGCAGTTTCTACATCAGCAGCTTGGCATTAAAAATCCAGTGGCTTAATTGGTGAATAGCCTGCCAGTCACATTTACAAAATGCACGGGAGGCACTTTTAAATTCTTGCATGCTTGAAACACTTGTGATCCTTTTCACGTATCTTTTAGCCCATCTCTCTCTTGTTACTTGAATAAAAGTAGTGGGAGGATGCAAAAGAGAACAGCAAGGGCTGGAGAATGTCGTTATAAATATACAGAGCATCATGTGTAGGTGGTGATATAAAATTACGGGAAATGTTCCTCTGCGTTACTGTATATAGATATGCCTGGTTGGTCAAAGTCTGCCACTACAAACACCAGGAATATAACCACATTGCTGAACGTCATTATCCTGCTTGCTCCAATAATCTCATTAGTAACTCTGCCTTTGAATTCTTTCAGGCTTTCTGAGTGTTTCTGGCTGTCTCAAGAATTAATTTATCAATCGCTGGCATTTGCAATCACTTGCTCATTCCAGCTAAAATTGCATTGGAAAGTTGTTGTCTGAGTTACTTTATCTCTACTTTAGCTCTTTTCTCTTCGTGTCCGTTGTGTGTCAGTCTGAATTGCGAGCTGTTGTTTGTTTTAAATGCAGCCACCTGGATGGTTTTGGTCTTGTTCTTCTCCCTGGCTTTCCAGACCACTGTGAAATTTCCACATCCTGCGTCTAATTTTTGGGAACTATTGTCCTGCTTCTTTCTCTTTTGCCTCACCGGTTTGAAGAACCTTCAGTGACATCCTATTATCAGTAATCAGTTAGTCAGAAGTACAAACTCAACCCTCCAAACAGTGTTTCACTAGTACCTCAGGTAGGTATCGGAACAACTTCATTAAAGCGTATTACCAGTGCTGAAATATTCATCTATCTGTTCAAATAAAAGAAACTCTTAACCTTTTTCTATTACTTTAAGAATATCCAGGAGAATATAGGACTGTCTAGAAAGACATTTTTGCAATGAGGTATTGATTTTGAGGAAGTTTTTACAATAGGAAGGTTTATGAGATCCAGGGCACTCCAGTCACTTCTGATGGTAGACAGGAATAGAGATCTGAAATGAAAACCTGGTATTATTGATCTAAAAAAGATGATTTTGATAGCATGCCATTTTTGAAACCAAAAAGATACAGGTGTTGTTCCAACATGAAATACAAACCAATTTCAAACCGTGAACAGCTCATAAAATTGCCAGATTGCCTGTTGCTAATGAGTTACATGTCAAGAGGGACTCATGTGGTTATGAAGATTAGGCTGTTTTTTACTCATTTTTCATGACAGAATATGCTCTCTGAAGAGGGGAATCCCTGAATGGCAAGAAGCAGTGGTGTCATTTCTGTTACAGTGTTTACAGAAAAGGGCTAGTGATACATCATTCTTGCTCTCAGGGCAATGGCACCCTGAAGGCAGTGGAAGATTACTCCATCTACTAAAAGCATTCTGAAGTTCAAGACTGGCTCTGAGCCCAGGCAAAACAAGTTGCTCCCCAGGAGAACAGGCTGCTGGGGCAGCAGCATAGCAGAGGCACTGCTGCCTGCTTTTCCTGTTTCTGAACCATGGAAAGCCAGGCTGACTGCTGCCACTGCCCCTGCAAATGCATGGGTGAGAATATGTTAAAATAGGTTATCCTTGGAGGAGGATAGGGACACAGGATGGGAGCACACCCTTCCAACAGCAGCAGCAATTGCTGTACCTACCTCCTTGCAGGTATCTGGAAAGAGCAGAAGCAGCAAGCTGGATTCCTCAGGGCTCTCCCACTGCCTCTGCCCCCGCCCAGCTTTTCCTGTGCCAAGAGCAGGAGCATCATACCTCTTGGGTTTAGGGCAACCAAATTCAACCTTCTGTGCTCTCCTGAGAAGTCATAGGCAGCTCTGATAAAGACCTAGCATCCTCATTAGAGACAAAAGTAGTGTGATGGGTTGACCCTAGCTGGCAGCTAAGCCTCCACCCAGTTGCTCACTCACTCCCCAACAGTGGGATGGGAGAGAGAATCAGAGGGCCGAAGTGAGGAAATATTCATGGGTTGAGATAAAAACAGTTTGATAAGTGAAGAAAAAGAAAAAAAACAAGTGATGCAATGGCAATCACTCACCAGCTCCCACCAGCAGACTGATGCCCAGCAAGTCTTGGAGCAATGGCTACTTCCCTCAGCTGCATTGCTGAGCATGATGCTATATGGGATGGAACACCTTTTTGATCAGTTCAGGTCTGCTGTCCTGGCCGTGTCCCTTCCCAGCCACTTGTGCACCCCCAGCCTACAATAGCTAAAACACTTGATGTGTTATCAACACTGCTTTGGTCACAAATCTAAAATACAGCACCGTATGGGCTGCTATGAAGAAAATTAACTCCATCCCAGACAGACTCAGCACACATAGGAACAGCACTGGGAATTTTCAGGGAGACATTTATCAAGGCTAGTAAGCAGAAAAAAAGTAGTTTAGGGCAAAAGCTTAAAATGGGGTTAAAATAAAGTTGAAATATGTTTTCACATATGGTCTTAAATTCATGTGTCAATGTGTTTTTTACTGCATATGGCAATACTGAATGCTTGCTATGGTTCAGAATATCACAAAGCATTTTCTTAAAGCTTTTTTCTTTGGAAAGTTTGAATGAACTGAAATATACTTTTGTTCACAGTTGGGAATTGGACTAGCAAGGACTAAAATTTATGAGCTTAATTTTGTGTTCAAAACATTTATGTTTCTGCATCCACAAATATTCATTTTGCTTCCTTTACCGACATGGCCGATTTTATAACCTGTATATCATGTTTATTTTAAAACTGAAAATATTCTCACCAATGAAGATCCCTTTGCTTTTATTTTTGCATGTGGTTATTTCTAATTTTTCTTTATCTACTTGCGATTAATATGATAAAATATTTGGAGAACTTATTTGTTGCACTTTTGGGACTTTTTGATCTGTGATTTTATTGGGGTTTGCATCTTTCTCCAAAACACTGTAAGATGTAGTCTGGACATACATTGTATTAAATAAATGAACAAACTCTTTGCATCAGGCGTTTGTCACGAATGAGCAGTTAGGTCATTTAAATAATCACTGCCAAAGATATTTGCAAATAGTGATTTTAATAGAAATTTATAAAAGGGTGATTTAACAAAGTTCGATGGCAAAGTTCACTCTATTACTTATTAAATGAATGGAGGGGAGAGAGAGAGAAGGGAAGATTGAAGGGCAATACAAGGGAGGTAAAGGAGGCCCTCCCATTGAGTCACAAGATTCAGAATTGACCCCCTTGCTTTCTAAACTCCTTCTCAGAGAGGAGCCTAGGTGCAGCTGGATCCAGTCCTAGTCTCAGACTTGGTCAATGGTTTATGGCTAAGGATTATAGTATTTAGCAGCAGCTTAAGGTTTGTTCACAGTAAGGAGAGAATCACAAGAATTTAGCAGTAACTAATCACTGGTTACTCTAGCATCTTCAAAGTGATTAAATAAAGTTTACTACAATATTTGAATCAATTCTCACACACACAATAGGCCTAATAAAGGTACCTCTTAAAATCCCTCGTGAGTTTGGTATGTGCAGATAAAGGTACTCATCAAAAATTTCCCTCGAGTTCAGTGAAATACTCACTTCAAATGATGTTCTCAACAGCTGAAGATTGAGCCTCAAAGAGCGAAGGGCACCAGAGGTCAGCCCAGGTCCTGTTGCCAGGCCTCTGTATGCAAACTTAAGAGTTTGGAGCTTGGAGAGGTGTCCCACTCAGAGGCAGATACTGGTGCAGCCTGCTGCAGGCCAGGAGAGCTCAAAGGGTCTCCCGTGGTATGGCTGTTTATAGGGTTGTGAGGTGATTGACTTTAGGCATCAGTAAATTTCCATTCTGGCCACAGCTGCGGTCGGTAATTGCTGAGTTCTCATTAGCCTCAGCAAGGCAGGTGTGATCCTCCTGTACTGACCCACTCAAGTTACGATCCACAATGATACGTCCCCTGTCAAGGGGTGACTGATTATGCCAGGTGAGATCAAGGCGTTCTTGTTCCCCAGCTCAGCCGTGTAAGAGTGCCTGCTACGACCAAGGGGTGTCTAATCACCAGACTCATTGGTCATTGCTCAGAGCCTTGACAGGAGTCCCTGTGATCTTAACGTGGTCCAGAGGAAGGGGGGGGGATGCACCACCACAGCATTTAACATCACGGCAACCCACTCAATTGTCTCTTGAAATTCACCAATAGCATCACTGACATTGTTATTTAATACTTCCCTTTCCCAGTACTTGTTTAAGAAAGGTGCTGAAAAAAATTATGCCTTTCCTTACATGAAGGAAAGGTGTTTAAAAAATTTCCAAGCCCTGAAGAGCCATTAACCCCTTTATTTCAAGCCTGCGCAGGTGGCACTGCTCTCAAAGTAAGACTTCTATTCTTCAAAAAAGTGTTTTAACAGGAGCTGTCTTGGGGGGCAATTTTAAGGCAATGAAACCAAGTTAAGACTTGACAGTGTCATTGCTAAGTATGGATGGGCACATCCCAGGGATGAGGGCAATTCTTTCTAAGGGAAAAGCTGTTCAGCCTATCTTTTGAGGCTTTCTCTTCTTCTAATCTTCTGGCAATACTCTAGCTGTCTCCTTTGAGTAAATCTTGCAAACATTATTTCCCATAACAGAAATAAAACCTCGTGTGCCTTAGGAGTGGAGAAATGGTATGCAGGTAGGCAGCTAGCAGAAGCTGGCGTACTCCCTGACTGTGCTGTGCCTCAACTGAGGGATGCTGCATGCTCAGGGACTGTGAGTACAACCTCTTCTAGAAGCTTTAAATTGTTTAAAATGCAATTGCAGAGGCTGTTTGTCTTCTGTTTGAGTGTGCAAGCTGAAACAAAGCACATAGCCTCTGCTTAAGACAGAGCTAAGCTCGCTCTTAGCTTCAAATCCTAACAATTCTGTGTGTCAGAATTAGTTATACAGAAATACCACTCAAGAGAATTTGTAAAAATTATACCCATTCAAAAAATTTGGATCCTTCCAAAGACTCAAATAAAACTTTGCCTGAGTAACCCTCTGCTTTATCCAGGCACATATAATCCCATGTAACTTCATATCTTACCAGGACATAGCTTTGTAGAAATCCCTTGGGAAAAATCCAGCCTCTTCTCAAGTCTGTAAGGGTCCATGGAAAATTTTCCTATTAATTTCATTTTTCCATTGACTTAGCAGAGAAAGTATTTTGCCTCTCTTCTTATATGCAATAAATAACTATTCTGAAGATGATTAATACACTTTGCAAATGAAGTTTCAGCTGTCTTACTTTGACAGAGTATTAGTAACATACATTTGTGTTGTTACTTGAGATCTAAGAAACTTTTTATTATTTGTCATACAGTCAAATCGAGTTACTTTTAGTCATCAGAAACAACAGGCTTATCTGTGAAAAGAACATATACTTTTAAAAATCTGATGGTATGTTAACGTAGAAACAGACTATAACATTTTGAATCACACTGAGGACATTGTATTGATATATAACTTTTTTGTGCTTTAAAGCAAAGCCAAGATACTATTCACAGCATCTACATTATGGAACAAAGCATGTTTATTTATTATGTAAATTATTCAAATTCAAGGTACTTCTTCAAAATGGCTGTTATGGAAAATGTGCTAGAGGAAGAAGACAAGCAAAAGGGATCACATTTTTTGTCATAGCACTGGGAGAAGATATGTAAAGGTCAAAGGCTGTATTTCTGAACAATTAGCTTTTTTCTTCCTTTTTCTTTTTTTCTTTTTTCTTTTTTTTCCTTTTTTTCTTTTTTTTTTTTTTTTTCCCCTGTTTCCCCCTCCGCCCCCCAGTAAATGCCTTCCAGGACTCTCCTGATCAGAGAAGCTGAGAATTTCAAATGTCTCTGTGAGCACAAATCTTTCTATATACCCCCTAATACAGATTTATTTTCTTTCCATTTTTATTCTGATGCTTGTGTGACCACTGTCTTCTTGCACTGTATGATGTGACCAAGTTACCAGTGAGACCTGCAACATCAATGAAATGGGGTAAACAAAAAACGTTCTGTTCCTATTGAGAAAAACTTTCATCTGCAAAACATCAGATCCCTGAAGACTATATGAATATATGTGAGCTAGTCTGGAATTCTGGTTTTGCATATACAATTACCACACCAGCTTGTCACGTTTCATTTACTATTACTAGGATTCACTATTTAGATGGTGGCAGTGCTTAGTCTGCAGAGGCATTCTGCAAACACAGGGCAGAGTAAAACTGTAAAAAACTTTTTAAAAAGTGAGGGAAAAATAAGCAGTTGTCTTATAAAAGCAGATGACACATAGCAAATGTAAGTCTGGAACAATATTAACTTAGTTAGGAAATAAAGCAACACTCCACATCTGAAACATGAATTTCACCCCAGCTATTCCAGTTTCCTGAATGACTTGGTATGACTTGAGAGCAACTTGCTGTCCAAATGAATGCTTTGTCATGTTCTTTTCCGTTGTCCTGGTTTCAGCTGGGATAGAGTTAATTTTCTTCCTAGTAGCCGGTATAATGCTGTGTCTTGGATTTAGTATGAGAGTAATGTTGATAACACACTGATGTTTTAGTTGTTGCTGAGTAGTGCTTACACTAGTCAAGGACAGTTCAGCTTCCCATGCTCTGCCAGGTGCACAAGAAATTGTGAGGGAGCACAGCCAGGACAGCTGATCCAAACTGGCCAAAGGGCTGTTCCACACCATATGATGTCATGCTCAGTATATAAACTGGGGGGCAGTTGGCTGGGGGGCAGCGATCACTGCTCAGGGATGGGCTGTGCATCAGTCAGCGGGTGATGAGCAATTACATCGTGCATCACTTGCTTTGTATATTACTATTATTATTATTAATTATTATTATTATTACTACTACTACTACTACTACTACTACTATTTTATTTCAGTTATTAAACTGTTCTTATCTCAACTCACAAGTTTTCTTACTTTTACTCTTCCAATTCTCTCCTCCGTCCCACCAGGGATGAGGGAGTGAGCAAGCGGCTGTATGGTGCTTAGTTGCTGGCTGGGGTTAAACCATGACATCCGTATACCTGTAGGACTTTCTTAGCATATCTCTTTTAAAATGTCACTTGCTGTGTCTTCTTTTATAGTTCTCTGGTCAGGTTTGCCAGCTTACTTGGCCACCAGTGCTCATGGTGCTGTAAGAATAGCTGTGGCTCCCACTCCTTCTGCAAAGGGGACTTGTGGTTTGGGATGACCACAGGCTTTTAGGCATATCTAGCCAGCAGCCTTATCAGCCTCCAGTCTGCAGGAACATGGGTGCTGCTGCTGCTGCTCTTTAAAGTCTAAATCTTCTTTAACTTATTCAAGTTAGCATCCTAAACTGCACGTTGATTTTACTTTAATTTTATAATTTCTATATGGACAAGCACTTACATATTTCAAGCAACACTGTACTATCCCTTAGGTTGAATTTTTTTCCATAACAACTAGATTTTATTTCCCTGAATATTCTTCTCCAAGTGTTTGTATTTTAATCATGAAAATTACAGCCCCCTAACTACAGCGTCACCACCAGATATGCTGCATTAGACATTGACTTACTGAAGGCTCACAAAGTGACTTTTCTGAAGCCTTTACAGTGCACCAAAGCTCTAGTGGTTTGCAAAGAATTATCGGATCTGGAACTTGATTTATTTTTATTGCAATCACAAAGGACTTGGAGAAAAAAGGAGAAGTTTCTACTTTAATGGGTAGAAAACTCAATGTTGTGTATGTCTTTTTTATTATTTTGGTTATGCAATGGAAGAATATTTTTCAAGATCTCCATATTTACCTGGAGAATTATGTAAGTTTAACATCTATCAGGAATGGAAAAATTGTGATTTCTCTTAAGATACACCGAGATCTTTTCTATCTAATTTATAGGTTTCTAGCTATTATCATTAATATTATTCATGGAATAAGAATATAATTCATGGAGTAATATTTTTGGAAATATTATTCACGGAATAGGAACAAATGGTGTGCAATTGTTTTTGCTTGTTCAAGGAAAAGTGCCTTTCTGATTAGATCTCAAACTATGTCATGTCATTGCATAATGGTGCATTATATGGCCACATTAGAGATTTGCTGAAAGTAGCCAGAAGATAGTGTCTTATTTGTTCTAACATTTGGTTCAGTGGCATTATCATTTTAAGGCTAAGTCAGAGAGATAGATATATGCAAATATTCTGTGATTCTTAACTCATTTCCCAAACTGTCCTATTCCCATCTTTCTCTAAGTCTGGTAAAGTTGTGCAGAAAAAAAACTAGGGGATTTTCCTGGCAACAAGCTGACCATGAGCCAGCAATGTGCCCTTGCAGCAAAGGCAGCCAATAGCATCCTGGTTTGCATGAGGGGGGAAGCGTTGCCAGCAGGCTGAGGGAGGTGATCCTTCCCCTCTACTCGGCACTGGTGAGACACATCTGGTCTACTGGCTCCAGTTCTGGGCTTCCCAGTAAAAGAGAGACATGGACATACTGGAACAAGTCCAGTGAAGGGTCACTAAAATGATGTGGGGTTTTTGAGCAGGAGGAAGCTGAGAACACTGGAACTGTTCAAATTCTATGATACTGTGACTCTCAGTTAACAGAGAGTGGATCTGTTTGGGCACAATAGAGGAATGTGTCTTTATATTGATGCTTCTTTCTACACCTCTCCCCTCCTTTCTTTTCACTCTTCTGATCTCTCCACAAATAGGATCATATCCACTGAAGCTACAGAGACTAATGAGTGTGGGGGAAAAAGCATTTTAACATGGATGTTCCATGTCCTTTTTTGAGTATTGTAACTGAAGAACAGATGATCTCTGATACTCTGGGCCTAGAAGCTGCCTTCTTCCAGCATGAAAATGCTTTTTTACATAGAATATCATCTTCATTGTGTCCATATCCTCATGAATTCCCTGATATTCTTTCCAGCTTTCAGAGATTTATTTATATACTTTATCACATGGAACTCCTTTTCACTTCTGTTTAGTGAACACATCAACAATGTTCTCTGGCCTTGACGCCAGATTATATGGGCTAGATGTGTCATACTCATCTCCAGGCCTCTTCTTAGGCCCTTCCAGACCTAAGAAAGACCTGACTTTCTCAGATGGGAAGGGAGTTATTTTGTTTTAACCTCACAGTCACTGAAATGATGTTAGGATTTTGCTGCAGCCCTTTGGAGTAAAGTTGGGCATTGTATTGCCCCAGGCCATAGCTGAAGTGCACATGGATGTTTGATGGTGCTAAGCCTCCTGGAGTAGTGTTGGAGGACTGTGTACGGGTGGAGGAAGCCAAACTTAGTGCAGCTTTTTTGTGCCTACTGGAGATACTTCCTGATCCTTGGTGTCCCCCAAACTATGCCTAGTATTGCCCAGAGATTGCTAGTCAGCCTGGGCCAAAACTGCCACGATGCAGGAGAACAAGCCTTCTGGACAATCAGTAATCTGGTGTCTAAACTCATTCCCTGGCCTTGCTTTTATTGGCAGCATAGAAGTGATCTCAACAAATGGAGCTTGTGTCGTAGTACCAGGAAAGGGAATTTTTTTAAAGGAGTTCTTTCAATGGTCTCCTATATTAAAAGGGACTACAGACTTTTCCTTCTGCTTCTTAAAGACCCTGCAGATTTGGGAATGACAAGTAACTTTTATGAACTTCAGAATAATTTCCTCTTCAAGCTGGAAACTGAAACAGTCTCAGGCTGGTTTTTAGCTGCTCTCCAGTGGCCCAGGCGGAGCATGGATGTTGACTGCTGTTGCAATTAAAATTGTCTTTTTTCATCATTTATCAACACAGGTTTTATAATGGAGTATACATAGGAATGCAAAGAAATAATTCATGGAAAAGTAGTTACGTCTGAATCAAAGTATCAAAAACAAAAAAGTAAAACATAGATCTAAACCCCAAATTAGTGACTCAAGCTATTTCTAATTTAAAGGGTACTGACAGTACTCAGTGTTTATTTCAGCTGAGTTTGATTTTCCTCTTTAAAATGCTCCACTGAGTTTATAGATTGACTTTTGACCAAAACCTGAAACCGTGTCCACACATCTTATTTTATAGATTTTCCTTTCAAATTGTTGTCTCTGGGCAGATTTAGTTGTTGGTTGCTTGATGGACAAGCTTTGCTTCTGATTTTTTTTTATGTCATTTTCATTTCCTTTATAACATTTTGAAATGTCATCTGATATATTTACTCTGATAAAAAAGAAGAAATTAGTTGTCAACCAAGACTGATTTAAATAAAAAGGGAAAGGAAAATAAGCATTTAGCTAGTACACCTAACTAAATTAAATTGTTTTATCATGTTGATTAGCTTCTTTGGAATTCACACAGGAAAGAAATTAAGAAATTTCATGGTTTATTTTTGCAATGACAGCTTTGTTTTGAAACATAAAGGACCAAATTTGTGGCTCTTTTAGTCTCACCTTCAAAATGAGTGGACTATTTTTTTAGTTAAAAAGTTATAGTTATATTCTGATGCTCCTGGGCACAAAGCTCTGGTCTTGTAATGCTACGTCAGACTGTACCTTCCTACCAATAAATCGATCCTTGTACTGGAAATTGTTATAACTGTGATCACTGCGTTACTGTATGTAAATGTTAGCTTCTTTTTTTGCAAAGAGATGTATCTGTTCACTCTGCAGTTTCAGTAAGGCTGGAGTGGAAAGCTTGGACTGCTGAGTCTCAGCAAGACTGTCCAAATAATGAACTTGGAAGATGTTCCTCCTCTGATCGTAGCTCTGGCAAGCAGTCAAAGCACCTACAGTAAAATCACATCCCAGACTTCTGTTGTTGCATAAAGGGGGTGAGTTCAGATAAGAGTAAGGGAATAAAAGATAAGAAAAAAGGATAAGAATTCTACAGGTTTTAATTTCCTTTCAACTTTTTTTTTTCTTGTCCAAACTGTTGCTAAATTTAATATTCATTAAAACCCAACCTAGAGCAAGAGACTGGTAGATTTTCCTACACAGTATTGCTTGAGTCTTCAAAAACTGATCTGGACCAAGCACTCTAGTAAAGAAGCATAATTTACATTCTTAGGGGTAGGATCAAGAATACTTATACCAAAGAAAGTTCAAATCCTTATAAGTGTTTTTTTGGGGGGAAAAAAAAAAAAAAAACAAACCGTGCTAGACTTCTGGAATTCTTTCAAAAGATTCAGAAAGGTGATATTTGCTTTAAAATCAGATGAGGGGAAATAGGGGAGAAATTTCAGGCTCTGTTGGCTACTGCTCTCCCCCAGAGACTGTGTTTGTGACTGTGTTTAAGTTGCTGGGTTATAGCCAGACTGGCAGATAATGCCTAACTTGTTAAAGTCCTGGATGTGTCTGCCTCTTCAAGATCTGTACACCTCTAGTTGCCAGTGTTCAGGAAAGGTGAATTCAGACCAAGGCAGGTACAGAGACG
The DNA here is from genome assembly GCF_047370975.1 of Nipponia nippon. NCBI lineage: Eukaryota > Metazoa > Chordata > Aves > Pelecaniformes > Threskiornithidae > Nipponia > Nipponia nippon. The sequence goes on along the minus strand of NW_028262358.1, from coordinate 90,916,725 downwards.
GGTTATTATGATGTTTGGGTAAATGGGGAGGCTAAGGGAGAAGAGCTTGGATTATTCAACCAAGGAAAAGAAAGACTGAAAGGATATGCTTTCTGTCCGTAAACATGCTGAGGAGGACAGATAGACACCAGGGAAGGAAAAGAGCTACTGAACTTAAAGGATAGTTTTGGCACAAGTACATATACATATAAATATAAATGAGCCATGAATAAATCCAGGTGGGCAGTTCAATTGGCATTCTTAATTACCAGAGTATTGCAATGCATGAACAACCTTTCACTTGGAGAAGCTGGGTAAAAAGCCTAATCAGTTTTAGAGTGGAGTTTGATCAGTTTATGAAAGGGATTATGCGATGTGGTTGCCTGCAGAGCTGGCTTTATGCACTAGCAACAGTAGGCAGTTACTTAGTTTATCAGAATTATTGATGGGGATGGGGAGAAGAAATAATAATAATAATAATAATAATAATAATAATAATAATAATAATAATAATAATAATAATAATAATAATAATAATAATAATAATATACTAAAGTATTCCAATATGGTAGTATTTGAAATGTGAGTGAAGTATGAGTAGTGAAGGGTTCCCTTTGTCAGGCATTTCTTTTGGTAGGAGAACCAGCTTTTACACAACCTTAGTCCTTGGTCGCTAGCTCTTGCTTACACGCCAGTTTTTTCTGGCCTAGCTGTTGGGAGGCTGCACAGCAAGTCAAGTCAGGGGCTGAGCAGAGTTAGAAAGAACATGGAAAAATGTGAATGCATTTGCTGAACTGTTTCACTGTGTGGCTGCACAAAAATCTGGAGTAGGAATAAGTGAAGGAAAGGGATGAAACAACAGCTGCTTAAATGAGACTGCTTCTTAAAGAAATATTTGTTAAGCTACAGCTTGAGGTGTAATTGAACTGTTTGGAAGGAAAATTGTCTGGGGGATGAGGGAGCAGTAGAGCAGGACAGTCTGCAGAAAAATCCTTATTTATGGGAAAAAGGGTGTGATAAGGTGTTAAGGCCTACTTCGGCAGCAAATGAAGAAAAATGGTGCTCTAAAGAGTGTGTAAAGGAGATGCTAATGAAATACTAAATCATTGCCAGAAAATAGGATACATCAGTGTACACAATATTTATGCCACAGATAAATTATATATCCTTCTAGAAAATAGAATGAAAAAGTAACAATTGAAAGAGATGCCTTGAGGATTCCAGATACAGATAGTGTCAGTAGAAATTAGATAGTATCTTGTGTATGGATAATTAGCATCAGTGCATTTGACACAGAAGTGACACAGAAGTACGTTTACTCTTAATCATATAACAAATGTGCCTGGCATTCAATTTTAGCTATTTCTTCATCTGCTTGAGAATTATTTACAAAGTACAGGCTGATATTTCATGCAGAGGCTGAAGATGACAGGAATTTCAGTACTGGCCTTGGTATGAGTGAGACACAAGATCTCTTTAAAACCCTTATTCAAGAAGCCAGTGAACAGTTATCAGACTCACTGTCCCTTAAAAAGAACAATTCTATGAATAATACTTAAAATCACCCTTTATAAAACAGTCACTTCTTTTGGGTAAACAGTTCTGTGAGGCTAACTGCATGTAATTCACCAGTAGATACATAATTATAACTATACATCCCACGATGACTTTGTGTGCGGTAAATGTCATGCAGGAAATGAACAAAGAAATGGAATTATATTAGAAATGAAGTGTAAATACAGCATCTTAAAATCACTTTCTGAAGTTATGACTCCCCATTCTGTACATTACAGGAGTTTGACAGTCCAGGTTATAACTTCTTGAAAAATTATTTCTAAGTCTCTGTTTTATGTAAATTACATCCTCTTCTGGGCTCGATAGCTTTGGCACATTTTATCACCCTGAGTAGGTTGGAGTTTGTTAGTTTTCTTTGCTTAAACTAGAGGCTGGAGGTTTTGATAAGTACATTAGGCATTTTTTTTCCACTCATTTTAAAGTGACTTTTCATAATGAAGACAGAAGTGAGGTAGGTCTCTTGTAACTGTGGAAGGACTCCTCAGGACTACTAAATCTTATCATACCTTCTGACAATCTGGTACATTCTCATTTACAAAGAAGCGGCAGGCACCAGCACCCTATCTATGGGCCTTATGGTTTAGAGTATTCAGAGGCATTAACTAGCTTGGTGCACTGAGGTTCAATTCATACCACCAGTTCTGGCTATGAGAAGTGGAGAATACTTTAAATGTATACATCGTAAGGTAATCAGTGCTTCAGACAGTGAGAACCTTAAGCTAAGTAGCCAGGTCCCAAAGAGCAGTCCCTTTAGAAACAGTGCTAGGCTTGCAAGGTACATTTTGATTTATAGTCCACTGATAATAGGGACAACCTTCAAAAACACAAGTTAGGAGTTAACATAAAGGAGTTAACCCTTTCTAAGAGTTGTGTCATTAATTTTCAAGTCCTTCTTAACCAGCCTTCCCAGAGAGAGGCTGGTTTGGAGCTCTACTGCAGTAGACATTGCAGAGCTAAAGACTCTTAGTAAAGATGTAATATGGTGCGGGATGTGCTGTACCAAGGACAGAAGGTAGTCTACATACCCTCCCGCTAATTCCTGGAAGGGGTGGATTTTGATAGATTTCTGGAAGGATAAGAACCGCTTGAAAACGTGGCGACATCTCCAGTAGTAAACAAAGAAGGCCAAGGGCTGCTCTCTGTCCCTGAGGCCACCTAGCACAGCACGTCCACAGGACTGAATTTTCTTGCATCCCAAAACAAAGCGGCCATATCCATACTGCCTACAGGGAATGGTCACTGACTCATGCTAAACCTAAAACCGTGCCTGGGAGGAATGCTAGCTGGCCTGGGGCAAAATCATGGAGCATGCTAACAAATTCATGGTGCAAACAATTGCATGTTAATGCCCAGGCAGATCCCCTGGTCCTGTTTGTTTATTGGTACAGACTTAGCCAAAGACTACAGTGGAGCAGATGCTTAGAAACAGCAGAATTACAGACAGCAAAGAGGGCAGCTAAGGCAGCAGATATATTCAGATTTGGGCTGGATAAATCACTTCCACACTGTGGATTAGGCATAGGCTTAAGATTTGAAAAATAGGGTTCAAACCTTAGATGGCTGTTCAAGAAACCTTAGAAAAGTAGGTAAACTCCAAATTTTCAGACGTATTCTACTTTTTAGCAGGAATGATGGATTTTGTGAAGTGTTAATGACATTTAAAGTGTCAGATGACTGATGCATTTTCTTTCTCAGCTTCTGCTGTATATCTGCTGGGATATATGGTAATAATTGGCAAATACCTTCTAAATGCAAGGTGATATACAAATACATGTGAATCACCAACCCACATACAATCTATCAACAGGATGGTGCTGTGTTGGAGTATTTTTCAAAACCTACTGTACTTCACGGATAACAAATGATCATGACAGCTTAAGGGTAAAAAAAAGGTTTGATCAAGGTTGTGGCCAGTTTCAAATGTGTCTTTTGCTCCAAATGTTGTCTTTTCAAGTTTAATTTTTTATCCTTGGTATAATATTACTGTATATTACTGTAAATTACTATAAAGTCTGTGGAAAGACCAATCTATAAATGGTATCTTGAAATTTTCATTCTAACAAACACTTATGGGGTTTAGTGGGAGTGAGTCAGAAGAGATGTTACATTAAAATGACCAGCTTATATGATGTTACTCAGGAATTTGAACAGTCCGTAATAAATAATGGATATTCTGCATAGAATACTTGAGAGCAAACCTAAGAAACATTAAACAATTTATTTTTACAGAAGCCAATGTTAAGTTGTATTTACAGTCCTACAGATCCTACTGAACTTCTTTACAACATTGTTACTAGGGCAGAGTTCAAAAGCAGACATTTTGTGAAAGCCAGAAGCCGTCTGTTGTCACAGTATAAGAAATGAATCTATACTGCTGAAACAGTTTCTTTTATTTAAAAAAAAAAAAAAAAAAAAAAGAGAGAGAGAGAGATCAGAGCACTTGAAAAGTTTATATATTTATCTAAGACTTTATATGTTTAAATGTTTGCTGGTGATCAAAATTGAATCCCAGAGTGACATGAGCTTCTGTAATGGAATAAATCTTGAACTCTTCATGATAGTGAAGTGGGTGCTTGTGCATTATGCCAGAATGAAATCCAGACTGACATGTTTGACTACCCAAAGAAAAATTATATCTGGAATATGGTGATTCAGACTTCTTTGCAGTGCCCCAGAGATAAATTCCCTTTCTATTACTTTCATTGAATTACTGCCTTATTAGACAAGTTCAGATGTCTTCTGGTGCTGAGTATCTTAATGGCTTTAATTTGAAATCATCAATGAATTTCATATAGCTTTCAAAAAGAGCCTGTTCTGTTACCTACATCAATTCCAAATGTGACTGATGGATAGAAATAAATCTTCCAGTACACTCACCTACTCACGAGCATGTGTTACGCGTTGTTTATCGAACAAAGTTCTTTGTATTGCTGCGCTTCAGCTATTGAGAAGGACAACACTACTCAAATTGGCATAGCATCTGTTGGGTTGTGCAAAACCCTACATACTTTTATTTTTGTCATAGAGCTGCCTGCAAAATGTTGATTTTATTTGCATATAAAAACATGACAAATGTTGTTTCACAAAGTGGTGATGTTTTTAATGTTGATTTGTATCCTTCTGCTTGTGTGAATTGTGTGTGTGTGAACAGGTTAGTGAAGACATGTTAAATTAAAAAATAGATATGCTAAATATGTATATATATATAAATCACAAAATTGTAAAACAGCTGCAGCCAGGTCTGATAGGAGAAAGCACTACTTTCTGTTTTGCCTAAGATGGAAGCTGGCATATTTTTGGTACCTTTGCTACAGAAGCATCCAGCAACACTGCATTCAGAGCCATCCAAAGAGTCAGGCCACCTCCACAAGCTGGGAGCAAATTTCTGGGAGACATTGCCAGCAGCACATACCTGTTGGGTATGTTTGTTCTGCTCACTAGCTGTCCAACACAAGTAAGAGAGTGCAAGGAAGGTGATGCATTGTAACTTATAAATTGTAGTGAGCAGCCACAGCACAGTCTGAAACTTGGCTTCACAGGAAGCCTTTTATAACTAATCAGGTACTTCAAATGTCTTGAGTGTGGAAAGATACAGTTTGCTTCCAAGCCATTTGATTTCTTTCTGCTTACTATATTTTTTATGTAATTGCTAGTATCCAGTGAATAAAACATGCACTGAATCTTCTGAGGCTTTTTTAGCAATATTTATATTTCAATTTTATCTCTAAAATAAGTAATTCAATCCAGTATGCTAGGTTTTGCGTTGTTTCTGGTAGATTGAAAAGTTACAGTAAGATTCATGAGCAGCAATTTCAAGCCATGAAAAATCATTGGTTAATAAAAGACTATATTTACATTTTGCCAGGTATAAGTATTGAATTATTATCAACATCAGAGAATTACAGATTTTTTAAAACATATTTTAAAATCAGTGCTCTCAAAGAATGCAGAGCACAGCATTCCAAAACACTGAAGAATTGGAAAAACTGTCAGTGAAAGGCACAATGCAAGTTTTTCTGTGTACACATCTTTATGTCTTTAGGAATGAAAAGAATTCTCAAATTTACCTTTAAGAGAAAGGGATTAGTAGCAGTTTCTCATACACAATATTTAAAATCATGTTATTTCTAAGAAAGTATGTAAAATCTGGCAAATATGTAAGCAAACTCAATATTTGGAAACAGATATAACATGTATTTCTTTTGGTACATGGATTGGTGATATTCCAGTACTCCAGAATGGAAGGCAACTCCCTTCTCATCTGTTGGAGGCTGGGCTTTGCAGAGGGGTTCCTCTCCAAAAATCCTGGAAGGGAAATGAAATCTGTCAGTCTTCCTGAGTCACTGGCTGTTTGTCAAACCAATAACCTCCCTTTCCCTCAGTGCCAAGGATCATCATGTGACATTAAGTGCTCTAACTGCGATACTGATCTGCAAGACTGATTTGCACAGTCTAGATCTGATTTCATTCTCAGTGTGGCTTTGTGCTGTTGGATCTCTTCACTCTCTTGATGTCACTGGAATGACTCCCAGATTACACCAGATTATGCCAGTAAGTGAAATCAAATGGTTGGTCAGCTTCTGCTCACAGTGATCACGTTGTTAATCTTGGATTGATCCAGTATAACCCTCTTTTGATTTACAAGAGTGTTCTGGTCAATAATGTATCTTTTTCATATGTGTACATGTGAGAGATACCTAACAGTCAGTGCTATAGTTGATTTTCTGTCCATTTTTTAATCCTGCTTCTTTTCCATTACTATGCTTATATCAGTTGCAAACTGCTAACTTCTAAGTACTGTTGTCATTGTGTTAATCTTTCTTGTGCAATATTAATACTTTTTGAATCTTTGAGATTTATCTGATATTCCGGGATTTATTATAAATTAACACCAGAGAGCTTTTTAGGTTACCAGATGGCCCAACACTTTCAGGGATTTGGGGCTAGTTTTGTAATGTTTATCTCCAGAAGATGTTTCACATTTTTCTTGCCATAAAATATTCCATCATTCTCAGGTGGAGGAGAATTTAATATAGGGCTTTGAGTTACCGCTGACAATCTGAACAGGCATCAAAACTAGGCATAAGGCTTGAATCTGTATGTGGGGCTGGCTGTAACAAGTTCTGCTTCAGGTGCTGCAGGCTGGCTGCAGCAAGACTGAGTTCTGCTTAGACTGAATGGGTGGAGACTGTCCAGGAGCCTGAATAGTGGTTTCTTCTATATATGTTGAATACAAGGGAGTTCTACCAGTCATTCTTGCTCTTCTGTGTCCCAGAGCCAGATGGCTGCTATTCTTTAGGATTCTCTTTCTGTCTTCTGCAATCAGGTTCATTTTTCTGTCCCTGGGATATCTGAACACCAGTTGCATGGGGAACAAGCAAGAGGATGCAACAGTATAAATACATTTCAAAGTTATGACTTAATAGACCTAATAAAGACCTGATGGGATGATTCATCTACCAGGAACATTAATATAAAAAGTATAACTTGTTCAGGACAGGTAGACAACAGAAAAGGATGTAGGTGTTACCTTAATGTCACTTGCTCTGAGGTTAAGAATACAGAGGGACATAGGCTGCCTCATGGTTCCTGAGTAACATTTAAAGAAGAAAAAGTACTGACGTTCTGATGAGAGTCCATAGTGGGCCAGCTATCAAGGAAATCATTTGATGAGTCTTTTGTGAGCAGAATTTTTCAAACTCCCGTACTCCATCAGCATACTTTGATTACAAAAATTTCCATGTTGGGGAAGGAATACAGGTGCCCTCAGGCAGTCTGGCTGATTTTTGAAAAGTTTTAATGGAAATTTTTTGATATAGAAGTTCGAGAAAGCAAAGAGAGATGACATTTTCCAGATTTGATCCTCATAATTTGGTAGAGCCTAAAAGAAAAAGTAACAGTTAAAAACAACTCGGGCACTTCAGGAGCAATCATGAAGCAGCAGAATTCATGACAAACACGAAGAGCCACAATGTGCTTCAGCAGAGCAGATTATAGAAATTCAGAGAACTAGTAAGTGAGATCCTGTGGGAGACAATTCTGAGAGAGAGTTAAGCACAGTAGGCAGATCTTTAAAGGAACTATGTTAAATGCAAGTTTATGCAAAACTATGCAAAAAAAACTACGCAAAATTGCAAGTTATGACAGTGCGGAGGAAGGATAGGAGCTGTAGATCACTCACCAAGGAAAAGACTTTTAAGAAAGATGAATAGATGAACATTTGAGGCCAAAGAGAGAAAGTCAAAAGCAGGGAATGTAAACGTGATACATAGGTGACATTTCCTTCTCAGCACATTAGTGCACTAACAGGTAGATGAAGTTAAGGAAAGACCTGGTCCACTTCTCTGTGGGGTGAAGGTTACTGGCAAACAATGCCTGGAAAGCTGATAGGTTTAGCTCCTTTTTTATTTCACTCAGAAGGTCAGTTGTGACCAGATGCTATCATAAAACTGGCACTCATGACAAAAAGGGCAATAACTTCCTTCGAAAGGGGAAAGAAGACATTCAAAGTAATGCAAGTACATGAGATATTTTCTTGTCAGCTAGTCCGAGATAATGTTCTGAAAGTCTAGAGAAGACCTATCTTTAAAAATAAATAGAAGAGAGGGATTAAAATTATAAGCCAGACAGTTAATTCAATGCCTGTAGAAATAGTGGGAAAAATAGTTAACATACTGGTTGTGAACATTTAGAAAATCATAGAATCATAGAGTCATGGAATCGTTTAGGTTGGAAAAGACCTTTAAGATCATCAAGTCCAATCGTTAACCTAGTGCTGCCAAGTCCACCACTAAACCATGTCCTTAAGCACTACATCTACACATATTTTAAATACCTCCAGGGATGGGGACTCAACCACTTCCCTGGGCAGCCTCTTCCAGTGCCTGACTACCTTTTCAGTGAAGAAGTTTTTCCTAATATCTAACTGAAACCTGCCCTGGTGCAACTTGAGGCCATTTCTTCTTGTCCTATCACTTGTTACTTGGGAGAAGAGACTGACCCCTGCCTCACTGCAACCTCCTTTCAGGTAGTTGTAGAGAGTGATAAGGTCTTCCCTCAGCCTCCTCTATGTTTCTAGCACATAAAGAGAATTCTAGCACACACTTCATGTGGCTACAGAAAAGCAGTTGATGTCACATCTTGATTTTAGTGAGGCTCTGGACATGGTCTCCTAGAACACTCTCATAAGTAAGCTAGGAACATATGGTCTAGATGAAAATGCTGCAAAGGAAAGAAATCAAACTACGGCAATAAGTTGAGTGGGTTTTTTCAGGAATATGTCCTTGTTCCAGAATTAGTTGATATTTTCTTCAATGACTTCGCTGATGGAAAAGGGAGGGTGGTTATTATATTTGCAAATGATACCTGATTAGGAGGAAATGTAGGTAGAGGATTAAAACTCACAATACTCATGATAATTTAGATAAAAGACCTGAGACAAACCAGGATGTAATTCAATAAGAAAAAGTGTGTGGCTCTGTACTTACGCAACAATAACCATCTATGCAAGCACAGGCACAAGAGTGCCCATGTAGCTGTTTTTTTTTTCCAGAAAAGGAGTGAGGAGCTTATAGAAGATCATGAGATGAACAGGAGTTGGTAAGGCCATGCAGCTGTGAAAAAGCACTTGCCATCCTGCATTGTGCTGATAATCCTGGAGGAAAAGAGATAATTTTCCAGCTCCCTGGGCTACCTGCCTGTCTTGGCATGACCCAATGTCCGGCTGCCCCTGGCAGTTTGATATTGGGCGTTGGTGAGCTCCTGTGACACCTCAGACTAGGTATTCTTGTGAGTGACCTGTACATTTAGCTCCTTTTGCTTCTGAGCTACTAAAGGCCTGAATCCTTTACTTTAAAACTGTTAACTCAATGGAAAATACACTATCCTATACTTATGCAGTAGCTTATTCCTGCCTAGGAGTGGTAGCATCCTGTAACTGTCCTACTGGGTAGCAACAGCACTAGTGTGTGTGACAAAACATCTGAGTGACAAAGAGGGCTTTAGGATTGGATCCAGATTTTCTGAAAAGCACACAACATTTTGTAAAAAGTATATAATTTCACTTTTAGAACTATATAAAACATTGCATAAGGAGTTTACTCTCTTTCTGTTTAAGATTTGTCCTTGAGCAGCTCATTACCCTCACCCCCCCTAGATATATTCATTATCCAGAACTGCCCATTAGGTAGTTTCTGGAAGCAGTTCCTGGCTCAAAGACTGTTCTCAGGTATTTCAGTCCCCAAAACACCATCATGGCTGAATGTTATTTTCAGGGAGAGAGTGGAAGACCTGATAATAGAGAGTGGTACAGAACAATTCAATAACAGATAGCCAAGCTGTCACTGGTGCAGACTGCTCCAAACTCCAGCAAAGCCTTTTACCACATAGATGCACTTAAAAAATTTGAGAAATTTTGAAGGATTCTGTACTGTCATTTCTCATCTATATCATAGTAACAGAAATGAGATAAGCTTTCACTGTACTGCTGATATCTGGAGGGTTACTGTACCACACCGGACTAGCACATGTTCTGTTTGTGAAACACAATGTGCAGTAAATGTTTTCAGGAAAATTTTAAAGGTATTTATGAATTATGCCATTGGATTTATTTTGGATTTCCTTTCCTTCCCTCAAAAAGATGGTTTAGTTGCAGTGCAGCTAAAGTCCTCTGAAGGGGAAATAAGAGAGTGTTGTAACAATAGAAAGCACTTTGATACATGACCAAGTCACTATATAATGCATTACCTTATCCATCCCTGACCTTAAAAGTCAGTGCTAAGGCTGACTACAGAAACGGACTTGGATTCTAATACTGAGGAACTAAGGCCTTATAAAGGGATTTTGCATGAATAAATCACACTAAACCCTCCATTTCAAGTCCTCAAGCTGAAGTCATGTCTTTGGGAAAAAATGTATATTTGATAAGAAAATTAAAAATACATTTTCTGGCAAACTACTCTTCTACATTTGTCTTATTATTATCATTTTAAATCTGGAAGCTTTTGGAAGCTGCTTAAGAGGTTGGGACATTAAATAAATCAGAGATGATGGATTAGTGGGCAGATGAGATCAAGTGCTATCATGAATTGTTCTCATGTGACCCTGAAATTTAAGGCAACTACACGTTGTGTAGTCAGTATATCTAAAAGACATTTATAAACCAGTATATCTAAAGGAAGCAGATGATGTAATACCATTTTCTTATTGGTTTTGATGTTCTGTTTGTAGAAGGGGAATCAGAAGCATTCAGTAATTGTATGACAGTCTTTGAGGAACTCTATCAATTTGTCACGACTGTGAAAATCTACATATTGCTTCAGCAGGAGCTTGGAAGCAGCACACACACAAAAACTTTCCTGACCTCCAAGAATCTGCAGCCTGCCAGGCTGGTCACTCTGAGGTGTAGTCCTTGTCAGCCTTCCAAGCCGATGTGTAATGAACCTGCTGCCTAGGGCCAACATAAAGATTTGTGCAACAGACTTGACTATTCCTTCCACTTTTTTCCCAGTGTGTTTCCATGCATACCCCCAGCTAGAATGATAATTAATAATTGGATATGGTGTATGGAACTGAACTAACTAGCTTAAGGAAAAAACTACACTGAGATATTTTTACATTTTTTGAGACAGATTGCCAACAGCCAAAACCAATAAAAAGTAATATGTTGTTATTCCAGTGGTGATAAAAGTTATAATAACAATTTCATTTGTCAAGGGAGGTCTGACTATTTTTGTCCTATAGATAAAGACGAATAAGATTTTGAGTTATACATTTTATTAAATAGAGAAACACAATTGTTTTGTTCTCTGGTTGAGGAGGACAGATGGAGGATAAAACAGGGCAGGTGAAGGAGGTTTGAACACAAATTTGTAACAATAACTTATAAGTCAGATTCCAACCTGTAAGTAAGAGCCATGTGATATAAATAAATCATAGCTGTGTGGCACATTTGAGGTACATATTGGATATAAAATAGCAATTAAATGGCTGGAAAGCAGCTGCTTGCCTGTCTATAAGACATCTGGCTTTTTTCCTCAGCTCAGGAAGAACTTGCTGCTACAGCCAACTGTTGTGTTTCAGGGACCTGTTTTATTTTCAGCATAAAATGTAAGTGCAATGTGACATAAAGCAATTTCCCCTTTTAAATTGCCTAAAATTTTTACGTTCCTTTTTTTGGATCTCTGCAGCAGAAACCTCTGCTTCTTCTGCCACCCTTTTCTGGTGCCCTTCCTATTTGCCCCTGATCTACTAGTCAGGCTGGTTTGATCATTATATTTGGCATAAATTCCCTGCCTTTAAAAGGCCCACTACTTTGTCTTAATGGTGCTTTTATAATTTAACACAGGCCAGGGAAAGATCGTGTTAAATGTTGCTTTATGAGCCAAATACAGCCATCTGAATGCTGTGGAGCCAGGAGGCTGTAGCTACTGTTGCGTGTATTGCACTGCCTGTCAGTGCTGTCTCCTGGTGTCCTCTGCTAGCTTCAAGTCATAGGGCAGTTTTCTTTATATCTTTGCTGATTTCTCACCCTCCTGAGGAATGCTGAAGTGTTGAGAAAAACAGTGTGGAAGCATTCATTTGTCTAAGAGACACAGAGTACAACAAAGCTATAGCTCACAAGGTAAAATTCTTCTTTCTTCGTTAAGAAATATAGGAAATAGGATTTCTTTTCTAATATGAGATAAATGAAATTTACTTCTGTCTTTCTGAAAACCACTGAGCTAGCTGAAAAGTCAAAAAGCCTTCCACTTTTATTTTCTATTTTCCTTTTCCTGTTTTCAAATGTTTCATGAAGGACCCACTGACAGAAAATGAATCTGAACCTAAAGACCACTCTTTAACGCTGTTTGTTCTGGGCTTGTTGGAATATACAGGTTAACTTTTCCGGTGAGACGAAAGACCCATATATTTTTCTTGTGAATTTTTAGGAGCTTGCTGAGGTACAATCTGGCATTCTGTTCATCCATGCAAAAATCAAACTAGGTTTTTTATGTGTTTGGGTTTTTTTCTTTCTTTCAGAAAAAATTATGGAAAAAGCATTGTTACATACAATTATGGTAACACAGAATAGACCATTTTGGGGTGGAGTAACAGTGCTGTTGACCAACAAATAAATATGTGCATGTGTGCGCTCACACATGTGCGTGTGTGTGTGCATCTAAAATAGCACTTACAGAAGTGGAAACTCAATCATTGTTGTCTACTGATGACTTTTTACTCTAAGACAAGATCCTTAACATGATCTTTTACCCTTGCTGTCCACTGCTGGGTTACAAGCTTTGATTTAACTACAGCATGGATAAGCAGACTATGCACTTGCAAAGCAATACCCTGGGCAGGTATCACAGAACATGCACCAAACTCACTTTTGCTGAAACGAAGACCACCACAGACCTTAGTAAATTCACTCCTAAGTTATCACTTTAAATTTTCCATTAAGTTATAATAGTAAATTAATTCACAGACTGAGATAACAGATTATATAAGGAGTTATTCAGCTATGTTATATTAGTCTATAAGGTTCCTTCAGAGTGAGAGAGAAGCTGTAGCTATAGCAGAAAAAAGTTTCTCCTTTCACAGCTTTTAGTCTGAAACATGCTTACTTTGGAAACTCGCTCCTTGGTTGTGGTGCAATGGGAGGAGTTTTCACAGTGGGCAATTAATTATAATCAAAACCATCATCCATTTTAGCTAAGAAATATGTATGTTCAAGTAGTTTTGAAGAAAGCATGCACCCTTTTGTCCTTTTAAAATACATAATCTGATTTGGCAGGGCACATTTGTGGTGTCTCTGTGGTAGATTTTCTATTAAATGTATTTAAATACTCCCATTCTTGAGAAAATAAGCTAGATGAGTTAGTTTGAGACATTCATTAAAGCCTACTCCAAAACATGTTTTATATGAAAAATGGCTTTGCTACCGAGAATGATTGGTATGTCAAGAATTTCATTTCAGGCAACATTTTTGTTATTAGAACAAGCTTCTGTTGTCTACACAGGGGTTTTGTTCAGAAAGATATAATGCAAGATAGGAAAAAAGCATCTTTCCAGTGTTCTTATCTACTATGCAATACTTCTATTGTAAGCATAGATAATAACAATTCTAATATTTTTTTCATTTCCTTGGGTGCTGCTTCTTACTCACATCTTATAATGGTCCTCATGATTTTACTGCTGCTTCTCTGGGGGCTAGAAAAATAATCAAAGAGCTTGTTTTTCAGTGAGCAGTGTACTTGTTTATTGAAACCTTAGAATTGGATGCCTTAAAGGTAATCTTTGAAATCCCTTTTTGCCTTTTTGTATTTCCTGTGTAAAATACAAAGACTATCACATTAAAACATGTTTTCCTTATAGTTTTCTGCATCATTAAAACTTGACAGGCCCATTTCTCTCCTGTTTCCTTTTGAAAGAATACCAGTTTTTGAAAAGAAAGGAAGGAGGAAGGACCGAAGCAGGTCACAGCCTTTGGTGACATCACCATGCCAGTCCTCTCAAACATAAATGGGGAGCAAAATGAGAATCCGATTAAAGCCAAAAGAAACAAATCAGACCGATGGTTTGTTCCGTACGTTTCTGTGGTTTCTGTTTTGTTTTGTTCTTGTTTATATCCTGTCCCACCCTTGCCCTTCTGGAAACATTATTATTTCTCTCTTTTTTTGGTACACTGATAAGCGAGTTTTAAAATTCTCTCAAATCAATACAAGTCTGCGGGGATCAACTGTGTAGGACCATAGGTTTCTCTGGGTAGTAGACACATGCTTATCTCTTTCTTGGAAGATATCTACCATACTTTATTACTACAGTGACTATTTTTACACAACCCTTGCTTCCTGAACAGTAACCGCATTTCCAGACACTGTTTGCATATGCCAGCAGCAGATAAAGTTAACATGTTAAACAACGGAGGCAGCTAAGGAATGGTGGTGATGCACTGGATGGTGCTTGCTCTCCCATTTCTATTTTTTGCTTGCTTTTTTAAAAGTTGTCCTATCCCATCCTGACCAAGAAAAAGCCACTACACCAGAAAACGAAAGTGTGTGATACTTCCTTGGAGATGAAGCACCTGATTATTATACGTTGCCTCTGACAATAGGCTGAGGAGACAGTGATCATCACAAGATCATCACAGCTATTGGAAGTGAAGCACCACACTTCATCATCTGATCACAAGCTCCCTGGATCTACTGTGAAACCATTACATAGTAGCCAACAGCAACAAGTGATTTTCTTAATGCATTTTTTGCCTTGTCTAGTGTAGAGTGTACAAAGTACAGTGCAGCCAATAGCAGGCAGAATACCTGGAGTTTCTTGAAACCAAGCAATTGTTTGGACACCATTGGACAAGGCATCCTAGAAGCAAAGGAAGCAAAAGAATGATGAAGGGGGAAGCTAGGATGACCTTACCACCCAGTGTCTCCTCTCAGGTCAATGTTAAACTCAGCAGGGAAGGGAATAGAGGACAACTAACAATCTTCTGCACATCAGCTGAGTGAGCTAGATGCTGCATCCTGGGGGAAGTCCTGGGGCATGTTTTAAATACTCCTCTACCCTATCTCTAACCAACAGGATCCTGTAACTTCCAACCACTTCCCTTCTTGCCTGTCTCTGAATATCAACAGTAGGTAAAGTTGACACACAAGGCAGTTGAAACATTTAAAGGATCTGCAATAATTAACTGGAAGAAATTTATTATCATTTGTAGTTGTGCTTGATTATTTAAAGGTCACCTGTCTTCTGCACATTCTTTCTTGCTTCCATTTTTACTTTAACATCCACCAAACTAGAATAATTAATGAGAAATTAAATATGTGGAAAGCAATGACTTTCATGCACCAAAGACCACAGAATCCCTGAATGGTTAAGGTAGGAAGGGACCTCTGGAGGTCATCTGGTTCAACCCCCTGCTTGAGCAGGATCACTTAGAGCAGGTTGCTCAGGATCATGGCCAGATGGCTTTTGAATATTTCCAAGGATGGAGACTCCACAACCTCCCTGGGCAACCTGTGCCAGTGCTCAGTCACCCTCACAGTGAAAAAGCATTTCCTGAAGTTTAGATTAAATCTCCTGTGTTTTAGTTTGTGCCCATTGCTTCTTCTCCTGTCAATTAAAGAGGATGTGTGTTGGACGCGCTCAACCCTTTCACCAGACTGGTGGTGGTTTGGTTCAGGCTCTGGAAGAAGTAAAGGCCTGAGCCATAGGCGGGCCATGAACTCCTCTAGTTTCAATCTGTTTTCTGAAAATCCACAAAGGAGCTGAGTGACACAATGAGTATCGATGCATATGAGCCTGGAACACCGATCACGCAATTAACACATGAATCGCAGTTGGCTTTTCCAAGACTCATTTATCAAGGAACAAAGAAAGTTGTGGGTATAAGGAGTTCCATGCATACCTTTTCCAACGCATGTAATTTGACTGTGAGCCAACCACTTTATCCCATAGATATGACAGCTTAAATGAACCTTTTTTGAGTTCTCCCTGCTAGGCAGTGTGACTGCATGGCAGTGATCTTCCCTTGAGCTGGAACACCTCTCAAGGTTGCTCCTCGAGGCAGAGAGACTTTCTACCAACAACAGATCTTTGGTAAGTGACCGCATAACCTTGTAGCATGGGAGCTTTGATTTTGTCTTGGTAACTTTGATTGCATGCTGAATTGATGCTAATGAAACATTACATAAACTTTGCATGTACAATCCCTTAGACGTAAACCATTGACCAAGTCTGAGACTAGGTTTGGACCTAGCTGCACCTAGACTTCTCTCTGAGAAAGGAGTTTAGAAAGCAAGGGGGTCCACTCTGAACCTTGTGACTCAATGGGAGGGTCCTCCGTACCCTTTTTTGTCCCCAGTCTCTGTGAATCATTTTAACTTGAGTGTAACTCAATTTTCCTTTGTATGTTTCTTCCATGCAGTAATTAATAGAGTAAACCTTGCCGTCGAGCTTTGTTAAGTCACAATTTTACAACATCATATTAAAACCACTGTTGCTAATACCTTTGACGGTGATTCCTTAAGAGATCTAAATCACTCATTCATGACAAATTGGTGTAGTTGGCCTGTAGTTGGCATAATAGCCTGCAGTGAACCAAGCAGATGGAAGCTACTTCATGTATTTCATTCTAGTGTCCAACCGAAGCATGTAGCACATAAGAGTCCTGGCAAAATCTTTGGTTCATTTCTGGGAAAGAAATGAAATTGCATGATGAAACCTCCTCAGCACTGTCAGCCACTCATGGATGCAGGGTTTGGCATTCGACATGTCTTTAATTCAAAAGGTGTGAAATATTATCTTTAGTCAACTCGACAAGCATCTTTCTTCCAGCATTCAGCTTTCAAACCCACAAATCTCAGCAGCAAGTACCACATAAATCTTTCAAACTGGGCAGTAGGTAGAACCTGCTGCTTTTAATTCTCTTTCAACCTTTGGCTGAGCTGCTGTCCTTTAAATTGCTGCTACAGCTACTTAATTTTCCTCCCCAACATTACCAGTTGTTCAGGTTTTATTATAATTATTATTCATTAATTTTTTCTTCTCGCTTGAATAGTGGAAGATAATAGCCATGTCACAGTGATGCAGCACTAACTCCAGGCACCAGCCCTTGTGATGTCATGGCTGTGTCACTGCAGGTAGAACGCCGATGGTGGCCATGTCACAGGGGGGTTGGTGACATGGGAGGCCCAGGATGGGTATAAAAAAGGGCTGCAACAGCCCAGGCTGGCAGGCAAATGTTCAGGTGAGCAAGGGCTGAGAGGGCAGGGAGGGGAGGGCAGGGGCTGCTGCCCATAGCAATGGCAGGTGGCTACTCCTCTATTGCTTCTCCTATTACAGCTGGATGCATGGACAGGGATGTGACCAGACCATGGCATGCTCCTGTCCTCTGCCTCCTCTGCCACTCAGATGGAGAATGTTGCAACTTTCTGCAAGGACATTGACCTAAGGATACGGAAACACACACAGGCCCAGTCTGTACACTATCATGGTCCTACAGACACCTGGAAAGTCCTTGCAAACCTGGACAAAGGGAGCTCCGCACCACTCTCTCTCTCTGTACCCGTCATAAGCGTACAAGGAGCTGGAGAGTCCCCAGAGCCACAGGTAAATGGAGCTCCTCACCACCCACCTTCTCTGCATGAAACTTATCTCAATATAAAGTTTCTGATTCATGAACCCATTGGCTCCTTCTGGTTTGTGCTGTCTTTTTTTGGGAAACCTTTTGGGGCTTTTCCTTTTCCATAAAGGTTGCATAAGGCTAAATTTCTTTGGAAAAGATCCCCTGCTGTTAGGCTTTTCCATATAGACCAGCTCCTCAAGGGCAAGGACTCACCTTTCAGTATCTTTCACCCAAATTCCAATTCTCCTTTTGGGCCACATCTTTCCAGTTGGATGGAGCAACTTCGTTATCTGATAGCAAAACTGCTTTTTCTCCCATAAGGCCAGAGTCTCTTTTGCCATTCCCTTTTGTTTCATGCACTTTGTTTAGTGAGAAAGGCAGGGTAGAGACTCTAGCCTGACTAACTCGGGGCTGTTTTTGGAAAATCTGCCTAAAGGTAGGAAATGGGCAGGCTATTTTGTTCTTGCATGAATCCAGACAAAAAATTACTTTCTTACATGAGAAAGCACTGGAGAGGAACTGGAGATCACTTAGAATATAGTTGTATCATGGAGATCTTTTTTCCCCTTTGTTAAAAAAGGGTGTTTGATAAATAGCATAAGGTAGGTAGCATAAGAGAAAACAGATGCTGTAACAGAGGCAGAGAGGCATTTCCTAAGGTATGGCATATTAACTTGATCTGATTACTACTGTAGTTTTATCATCCCTATTTTTTTTTTATGGCTGTTACAATAGTATCTGGAGATTCCAACTAAGGTTAGGGTTTCATTGCTTTTTATACTACAAAAAGTGTAAAATAAGATTGTCCCTTCTCACCCATTGCAAGTTTATATGGTAGTTTAACGCAGCACTGACATTAATGATAACATTACAGAAAGATGTTCACAGTGGTCCTTAAAATTAACCCCTACCATGGCACACTGCAGTCTTATTTTGGTGGAAGAAGAAGATGGTTCTAAAGAATAAACAGTCCTTATGTGAGCCTATCATTGCACTAAATTATCCAAGATTCCTGGCTGTAAACACTGAGACTTCCTCCTGCTTCTTCCTTTGGCAAGCTACTACCAGGAGTAATGTGTAGTTCAAGATATAGAATTGGAAGAAATATATCAATCAAAATATTTGAAATGTAAGGCTTTCATTTCACCAGTACTGCTAATTCCCTCTGCCTTTATGTCTTTATGCAAAGAAAAGTTTATCAAAAGAAACCATTTGGTGGTTTTCAGATGGTGTTAGGAAGATAATAATTGCCTTTTTACAGAAAAAAAGTAATAAAGTCATCTGGCTGAGGAGTACCATTAGCCCAGGGAAAGCACCCTATTAATACAACTGTACTTCTCCAGTGCCTGAGCCAGCCTGTTCACATCTAGATGGTATATTACACAGTCTAGGCTTAGATTGACTTTGTCTTGCTGTCAGAGAAGACCAAGTGCAGGGTAGCACAGACAATCATGGACTGAGTGCTGAAAAACTTTTGGCATAGGGTCAGTAGGCGAGAAAACCAAATTTCACAAACAAGCAGGCCATTTGCAGTCTGGGTGGTAAGGAGAGCCTCTGTTGCAAAGGTCCTTCCAGCAGCACCTTCAACTGGATCAGGAGACACTCCCCAAACTGCTGTTCTGTTCAATTCTTATAGCCAGTTGAACGATGGTCCTGGGTGACCACTCCAGCATATGCGCAATCCATCACTATTAAGTACCTTAAACTAAATAAAAAGCATATCCTGACTATCTTAACTATGTACATAAGATTGTCCTGCACAATCATTTTAACACCTGAAGGAACAGTTTCTACGGACTATCATCAAGTATCTTATCTTGAACGACCTGGGGAGTCTCTGGGATGCCCAGATTCTCCACCCAGGATATGAATCTGCACACTGAAGATGTGTGCAGACTAACAAAATGGTTAATACAAATGGCTGTTGTCACAAAGGAAATTTGCATATCATTATTTTAGTTTCCAGTTTGTCTCTTGATTCTCTCATACTACTTATAGTGTCTTCATATCATATCCACAATATATCTTGGCCCTTCAGGCACTGCCAGAAATCAGTCTAGAAGGTTCTAGAAGACTCTTTTTTTAAAAAATCTTGAATTTGGATAGTACTATGTGTGTGTCTAATTTCTACTGAGTTTGACAATTTTATGTAGCAAACTGTGTTATGGTCTAAGTTGTCGATGGCAACAAAGCCTAAGTCTCTGCTTAACAGTATTTACTGCTTCTTACCCTGAGTCCTGTGCAATAGAAACAATCTATCCACCTGAATATGAACTTCTGATTCAGAAAGTTAGCAGTAATTCGTAGTCAAACCAGAAAGTGGGAAAATGGGTCTCAACACTTCCTTTGCTTGAGTGACTGAATAGAGAAATGAGGTATGATGTTCAAAAATCAGTTGCCTGTCAGCTTGCAGTGTGTCTCACCTGCATTCCAGTCGGAGGAAATCTGCTCAGTTGCTAATTTTTAATCTGCTATTATTTCTTGCTTTTGATAATCCTATCTAAATTTGGATCTTTACTTCTTAGCTTGGGTATGGATTTATGATATCTTCACTGTGGCCAACTTTGTAGAAGAATAATTTTTCTCTTAACAAATTGGTCAATACATATTTGATGCAAATGTATTGACAAACCACAGTGAAACACCTGCACTAGATTGAAATGGCCTTTGAAATGCTGATGTTCTCCCAAATACGCCAATATACTATAAGGTGCTCTTTCCCATATCCCTCTACCTGGGACATACTTATGATGTCATTTTAAAGAAAGCGCATGCGTAATAGCAGAGAACTCAATCTGTATGCCAAATGTATATGATATCACTAATGTTAACTTTTTTCTTCTCCTGATTTGCTTTAGCCTTGCCCTGAAAGAACAAGAAGGTTACAGTCCCTACATAACTGGCATTTTCGTTGAGGAGTCCCAGCTGGATCCTCCTTAGACCTTTCATTTTGTCTGTCACATGACAGTAGATGTGGACGGTGCCCAGCTGAGATTAAAATTACCTTTACTTATATAGTGAATCACTCAGCACCTCTATTTAACATACAGAATTGTCATTAAAGAATATTAGCTATGCAATATCCCTATGCAGAATTTCAGAAGATAATGTACCTCCTGCCAATTCTGAAAATGAAAAGAAAATTTGATACTTCTGCTTCCACTGTTTTACTAATCTATATTAGTAAAGCTACTTAGCAGCTATGTGTGGTAGAAATCAAACATGAACTGATATACAGAAGAGTTTTATTTGTAGTTGCCTTTCAAAGGTAATCCTAGAAAAAAGGGGTGAGATTTACTAGCCAAAATTATATTTAGCATAATTTTAGAAATCCTCGGTCATCCTTCCTACCTTCTTGCTCCGGAAGGACAGAAGTCTCCCATACATCCTATGTTATCTGGTAAACCATGTGCAGCTGTCTCAGATACCCCAGAATGTCTAAAATGCCACTAAATGCCTATGAATTCAACTCCAAGTGCCCCTTGAACTCTTGATGTCATACTATAACAGAATTAAGTTTTAATTGAAATTTAAGTTAAAATAATGTCATGGGTTATATTTTAATTTTTGTCTTTATTTTCTCATGGTATTTGGTTGTTTTAAGCTTCTTGAGAGACAGTACTTTAGGGAAAAATAAAAAAAAGATTAATGTGTACATTGTGTACACCGGTGAGGCAGAAGAGACCGGTGCATGAAGTCCACAGAGCTAGGGTGTGATACTGGCAGCACTTTCAGAAGACCATGCATTTGAATTCCTAGCATCTTGCAGTAACCATTATTGAACTTTGTTTTGTTCAACAACCTTCAGACTTCAAGATACATTTTAAAAGGCGTATTGCAAAGTTTTTTAAGAAGCTTTACACATTTTTAATCATATCCTTTCAGATTTTTTCCTTGAATTGAACTTCTTGCCTTTTTTCCCCAAGTAGTTAAATGAGGACATAGGATCTTACTTGTTTATGGTGTACCCAATCTACTTACTTGGACTCACTTTCTTTACAAAATGACATTGTTACCAAATAATGAAGTCTTAATAATAAGCCCCAAGACTTCTGTCCATCTGTCCAAATCAGCAAGCAGTTACCTTTCCTTCACTTGCCCATAGTGGATCAGTGTTTGGAGGAAGAGGTGATACCCAGCTGCTCAGAATTCCTTTAATTCCCTATCATTTTTGAGCAGCTTCCTGTTGTTCTTGAGGAAGAATGAAATGAGGCATCTAATTGCAGTGTAGAATTCATTATCCACTCTTTCTACAGGTCACCACAAATTAGCCAGGAAAGGCCTATGTCAAATCATCTGGGGAACTCAAAGAATACCAAGAGTAAAACCAATTATCTGGCTTGGAGTAATCAGTAAGAGATTTGCTGAATGAAGAATGTATTACCTTAAAACAATTTTAACACTCCTGTCTGTAGACAGAATTTTAGGTAGTACTATTGAGTGCATATAGTCACAGAACAATGATTTTCAAATTAATTTCAGTCATTAGTATGAGATGAAGATGTAGCAGAATAAGTACAAAGACAAGATAAGCTGCAATGTGTTTATTGCCAGGTGACGGTGAGCCACTCTCAGGAAGTTAGATGTGGCTTGCTGCTTTCACATCTAGCTAGTTCCTTGCACTTTTTTTCCCCCAGACAATTAAAGAAGCAAAGAAGAGTGCCGGAACTGAACAGATGAAAATGCATTTGGGATTGTCTAGGAGAACAAACTCACAACTGTGGCTTTGTCATTGGCTCATTTGGCACGTGCTGTTGATATGGTCAAAGTGCTTGGCTACATGGGTGGATATGGACAGATCCTGAGCTCAGTGCTGGCTTGTACAGGGCACCCTTATCCAAAACCTGTGTGTCTGCATGTACCATTGTGTCTTCTGATAGCACCGCACACATCTGTGTGTCACATGGACAAGCTCACAATAGCCAAACTGGCAGAGTGGTGGGAAACTGTGAAGGTCTGGCTGGAACACACACTTAACACAAGTTAGCTCACCAGAAAGAAACATTGCCTATGGTTCTTGTCTTCTTCACAAGGCTCAGGAGAAAAACACAGGCATGCCATCAGCAGAGAGTGCAGGCAGCCTGAGCTAGTATAGATTAAGTAACGAGTGACAAGAGATGAATTTGCCAGTCAGCACACGCATGGTTTGGGCAGGCCATTCAAACTTCCTGAACACCACCCTGCTAAGCACATAGCAAATCAGAAACATGTCCCAGGATGTGGCATGCACCAATTACAAAAGGCTGAATAGTCTTCTCTTCTATGTTGTACGGTTCTGTATTTTACAAGCTGTCCCTTTCTATGGGAATCTTATTTTTAGTTCATATACAAGCACTATATGAGCAATAAATTTGAATAACGTTTTAGAACATCAAAGGAAATAATATTTCATAAGTACAGTTTGTCATGGTTTAAAATAGGAAAAAAAGTCTACAATAAGATTTCCGGTGTGATTGTTTTGCTCTCAGTCATTAGAATATACACATTTTTCAACTTGTAGAGCAGTGTCTTAAAATTAATGTGGTATGAAAGTAAAATGACTTTGTTACACTTTGCATGCTTTTCTTCCTTATCTAAGAATCTTCTGACAGCCATCTAATACCAGCTACATTTTCACATGTCCCTTCTTCTCCGTATTGCAGATAATTGGAAGCATCTGCTCCATTCTCAGAGTGCACACTCCCATGTTTATAGCTGAAAACTGTGATCACAGCATATCCAAACATCTCTTCATCTTCCCAGCTTCAACATCATTTTCGAGCTCTGATCATGTACTGGAGTAAGGAGTTGGTTATTTTAAGTAGTCATTCCTTGATTTATGTCAATTTGAAGAAATTACAGAACTGCTGTGATTTTCAAGTCAATTCTTTCTTTGCATGCCACCTGTGAACTAAAAAGGATGTGCTTTCCAAAACAGATTCAGTGGCTGGTGTTCAGTGATAGGTTCCTCAGCCATTCCTGAAATTTTGCAAGTGTTGCAACTTGGCTGACACACCAGCAGAAGTTCTGTGGTACAAAAGATGCCAAGTGTCAGAGGTCTGGTTATGGAAAACATTGGTCTGGGCATGCCATTCCCTTTGGTTTGTAAGGATCCTCTCAGGCTGGGTACCCTACACACAATCAAAGAGAAGAGATTCTTACATGTTCAAAGGATCCAGTAGGATTATTTCCAGCACTACTTTTTGCAGCTCTTGTTGGTTACAGAGGCCAAGAGTCTGAGCGTGGGGACCGTCTCCGTGAGTATGTTCAGCTTGTGACAGGTTTAGTCACAGAGGCAGGGGTGAAATAGGGCCTGCAGTTTTGCAGCAGAGGTTGGTATTCTCTCTACGAAGGACACTGTGTTTACCTATAGGTGGCAGTTCCCATTCAGAAGACTTCAGACACAAAATGTGCAGGTTGCTGGTGCGTGGCAGCATTGCACAAAGAAGGCAGAGTTAAAGGAGCTTGGAATACCTTAACTCTTGCTTTCCTGCTCTTGATAAGATTTACAGGTTTCAACATCCCCAAGAAATAGATATCTTGAGTCTAACTTGATAATGCATTTTGACATTGAGAATGGTTAAGATCTTTAATTTATGTCTGCAAGAAAATTAGGTATCCAGCCTCCTGTAATAGTTAATGAGCTCCAACCTATAAAACCAATGTGTCTAGTAAGTGACTCAGCTCACCCTGAGATAGAGGCTCACTCCCTGGGCGCTCTTCACTGACTCTGAAGACAGCTCAGACACCTTTCTCTGAAATAATAACACCTATAAGTAGATAACTAGGACTGGTTGTCTTCATTTGCAAATTGAACACCTCCCTGAATCTCCTGTTATTGCCCTGAAAGGGACTTGCTTTTGTAGGAGTTAATGGAGCTGTACATAAGTACTTGGGGTACTATTGTGCAAAGTAGGGGACACTGTGAGATTTCTAAATCCTTCTTCCCACTCCTGGTCACTTATTTATGAAACAAAGAAGATGAAAATGCCTGTTCCTTTCTCTTTCCCATGATCCTGTTACAACACATAACCCTTTCTACCATCCTCTCTTTCTCTTTAAATCATTATCGTTTTGAAGCTATGAGCACACACAGAGTTGTTTTTCCTTGTCTGTTTTCAGATTGAAAACACGGTGGTGTTGTAGCCTGAACTGCAATCAGACCCCTTTCTGGCAAGCATGCAAGCCTGGCCTCCCACCCCTCTACGTTTCTGGAGGTCCTCACTGCTTCCCCCACCACTTTTTGTGCTATCTGTCTCCCTTTAACTTCTTCCTTCATCTTACACACTTCCACACTTCCCTTCATGAGTACCACAACCACCAATGTGTCAGCATTTGCTGACACAATTTTTCCTTTTCTTGAAAATAGGGTGACCCCTTTGTGAACTTCTTCCTGCATAGAACATTTCTGCAAAATAATATTTGTTAAAAGCTTCAACCGGCTGACAGATTGCAGCAAGTAGGTTCTTTCTCTGGAGATTTTTGCCAGCAGTCATGCTCAAGTGCCTGGGGCTGGGCAAAGCTGGCTCAATGACTGCTGTACATACCCAAGAACTTCCTGATTCATGTAAAACAAGCAGAGCAAAATGCCTTCTGGTAAGGAAGGGTATGTCTAGAAAGGCAGATGCCTACAGGTGCAGTACATCTCTAGTCTGGAAGCTGTGTACTCTTATCTGATATATTCTGCTTCTTAGGAAGGCTTGACATCGTATCAGCTTGGCTATCCAATGCCCACTAAAGGAAGAGGTTTCTATCAAAAGAAACTACATCAGTCTACACAATGAATAGAAAACTACATCTTAATATCATTTTTATTTCATATTTTTTCTGTATTACCCAACTGCCCTGTTGTCCATCTCCAGCTCTTCCTTTCCTTGCTGGATATTCAATAAGATTTTCCATTCTGAACTTTCACTGCTATTGGATGTTTTTTTTGTCAAAAGCATAAGCAAGTCTAGCAGCCACTCTTCTGAGAAGTAGGCTAGCACTCAATTAAGGTACTTTAAACTTCAGTGCACCAGACTTGCTAATGGCCTCTGCAATTTGAATACAGAAGAAGTGGTTAAGACAAGATACCAGGCTGCTGGGACCTGGTATCAGATCTGTTCAAAGGTGATGGAGAAAAAGTGAAGAGTCAGAAGATCCAGAGTTTCAATCCTTACATATCCCCAAGCCTGCTAATCACTCCCAATTTCTTTTTTCATAGCTCTTGTCTTCACTAATGGTTGGCAAGATCAGACCACAGGTCATCAACTTAGTGTGAGGAAAATGTCAGCATAACCCAAGCAGAGCGTTTAATAGCTAAAGAGCTTTTCTTGAATAACAACTCACACTTGTAAATTAATCATGATGGAACAGTCTCACTCTAGGCTAACTCAACATACCGATTTAACTCATTTTCCGTGTTCTGAATGTGGAAACATTAAATCTAGGTCAATATTTTCAGTAAATTCAATAAATTATTCACTGAGTCAATTATTTTCTTGAGATTTTTTGTACCACAAATTTTCTACCTCATGCCATGGAACCATTTTAGCATTCAAGGAAAGAAAACATTCTTATCTGCAAAGGAACTGTGCAGACATGCATCTTAATTCCGAATTTAGCATCGCTAGGTATAGCATAGCAGGAGGTAAGTGAATTTCATCCCACCACACATTTGATTATCTTCAGACTGAGACATACTTGTGTCTATATCAGCTTATTCACAAAGTCAAGAAGGTGAAAATCCTCCATTAATGCAATAAAATTTGTATATTCCTAGAAGCAAGTCATTAAGCAATTTGTCTAACATTGGCTGGAAACTGTAATATAACTTTAGATCACTTGCCTGATCTTGTAAATTAAAATGTGCTCATTATGATTTAGCAAATCATGTTTTTTTAACTTATTTCCGTTTTTATTTTTGCAGCTTGCATGTAGGATTATCAAAATTACACTAAAGTAAAAATTAAAAGTAAAAATTGGAAGTAAAAAATGGGTAATAGTCTCCTGTCTTTGTTAGATTTATAGGCTTTTGACAGAAGTGAACTGTAAGAAAAAGTTGAATGAAAGATATGGACACCTGACATGCAAAGCTGAATACGCAGTTCTAAAAATAAGGGCTGGGCAGACAAAAGAAAGGCAAGAATACAAGCAGGACACAAACCGACACAGGTTTGGCGGGCACACTGGGAGGCCTGCCAACATGCGGAGGGGCAGATTTAGACACACTGTCATAAAAAATTCACAGAGCTCAACCGCAGTAGACCAAAAGTTAAAAGGAAATCTTCCAGTAAAATCCTGTCAAAATTGACATGTTCAACATGCTGTTCTTTACAAAGCCAAGCCCAGCAGCTGTACTGGTAATGAATGGCTTAAACTGAGATGCTGCTGTAGAAGTTTCTGTTGTATTGGCTAGCTGATGCTCATTGGCTGTGGCAGGTGTTGTTGAAACTAGCAAAGGCATCCCACTCTGTCTGTCAAATTTACCTTCCCTTCTCCCTTAAGTGTTCCTTTTGCTTTTTGTCACTGTCACAGCCATGGTCCGAAACAGGTCCTCTTCCTCAGTTGCACTCTCAGCGAAAACTCGACAGTGTCGGGCATGCAGGACCATGCAGTCAGAACCTCTGCTCCCACTGACTTCCAAAAATTAAACTTTTCTCCTTCTCTGCAGCCTTGACCTGCTAATGGTAGTGGTGGGAGGAGTAAACTGTTAGTGCTGCTCCACTGAGTTTAGATTTGAAATGTTCAGCACGCCATCCATTAAAGCTGCAATTATTAATGGGTATTTTTAAAAAAAGGCATTGGTGTCGTGCATTATTTTTTTCACAGCTCTAGTTCTGATGACTAAGGAACTGCCAGAAAGAAGAGAGATATTGTTTTCACTGTGTCACACTTGGACATGTTTAATCAGAACTTTTTATCTTTGAGTTGAACAAACCATTCTGAAGAGCCCTGTTTTTAATAGGTTTTCCAATTATATTGACTAATGTACAGAGAAGAGAGGTCAAGTAACAACTATGTCCAAATAAAATTAGACACTGCTGAAATCAGAATCTATGACTTCCTTAGTTCTGAGTGTTTTTCCCAAGCCATTCACTATCAGGGGTTATCTAATTACATAATATTTTACACAATAAATGCAATCATTGTGCTTTCTTGGCATATCTTACATCTCTATTAGAAGCAGCTAATTAGACCATATTTTTCATGTACAGGATGGATATGCGCTATATGAACCCAGATACATGGTATTGAATGTTATGGTGATTAACAGTGGCTCAATGTACAATTATACATTTTGGATTTGACTTCACTGGTAATACAACACTAATGATGTACAATGTTTTCCATTAACCCACTGAGGTTTTGGGACAGTGAACCATTAACTCAAAGGTATTTCTCTGCTGAAGACCTAAGGCAATGAGTACGTACACTGATCCTAGTGTGGCCTCATTCTTGATTATCACCCAAGTGCTTCCGTCATGTGAATATTAATCTCTAAAACAGGTCAGCAGATGCATCACATACCAATTCTTTCTGAAGTGTGGACACATCATGAACCACATGGCAAATACTTAATAGGGTTTCAAGTACATTTGCAAAGCAGGCTGTTGGAAACAGTTTGTTGCATTTAAACGGCATAAAAGGTTGAGTTTATTCTGAGCTCTATATTATGTTTGACATTTGAAATTTAATTCAAAACAACAGGAACAAACTAGAAGATAGCTCTGGTACCTATTTTTAGCTGGAAGAAGTCCTTAACACACTGCAGCTTACATGACAGGGCCATTTCCTGTCGCAGGACACTCCCATCAACAAACAGAGAGAGACTGGGAAAGCCAGGGATGAGAAATTAAATCCCTGAAACACTTTTTTCTGAAAGCAGGACAGGAAGTGGTGAGAACAGACATTTATTTTTATTCTGAGTGTCTCGGTTCTAGGGAAATGAGCAAACGTAGCGTGAGTTGTATTGGCAAGCAGTGAGTCATTGATCCATTTTGTTGATAAAAGTATGGAAAAAGTATCCCTCAAGGAGGAAATAAACTGTTGAATTCAGAGCTTTACCCTCCACTTGGGCAAACTTCTTTTTCTGCAGCTCTATTATTGCATCTGACCATGTGAACCACTGTAAAAATTACGAATGCAAATACATAATGGAAAAGAAATAGACAAGGAATGACAGCCAATCAACTCCATTTTCTCGATAGCCCCTTGTACTTTATCTTTGTGGTGCCTGATTTGGTGTTATTACTAAAGGCAGTACATGGTCTCCTGATTTCATAGACTCTTTCCATTGAGTGCTGCAAATATTTGCTGAATACTTTATCTTTTAGAAACATAAAAAAGCTATAGAGCTATAGGCACGGTTCCCTGATGGTATAATTTGCATGTAAATATGCCTTTTACGTGTTTTTCTTGCCATTACTTGAATCCCCTACAGCACCCTACTACCGTAAGGTAGTGCTTCCTACTCAAGGAGCTCAACTGTGGGCCTGCTGATGACAAGTTTATGGCCAAAAGAGGGGACATCAGGACCCAACCTGCTCCCTAGTGCCATGAGTTTGCACCAAGGAGCCCTGGTGAGGGAGAGGGACCGCTGCATCTGGTGTTTCCCAGAGAACCAGAGAAAGGTGAATTCCAAATTGCACCAGTGACTCCCTGACCTCCTCTTGGACCTGCATGGTACCCCTTCCTCCAGGTGGCTGAAAAGGGGCTGTGCTAGCTCTGTCACTGCAACCTGAGGTCCCACTAGCATTTCATTAATCTTATCTGCAGCCTTGAAATCCAGACGAGGCCATTAGATTGTCCAGTTAGACCTTTCTCAGGCTATTGAAAAAGAAAAAAAAAGCCGTTTCTGGCCCACCTCAGACTGAGTTGGGAGGTATTTTTCCACATGATTTCAGAGCTGTCTAAGCAATATAGGATTCCGAATTTGACATGGGGTTTATTTCTTCCTCGAAAGAGTGTTTAATGTTTCTGCTTGAGCCTTCGTTTACCACAGAAAAATAGTGAAAAAGTAACTAGAAACAGGCAAAGAGAAAAACACATCCTGGGGAGAGAGAGAGGGAAGGAGTAGAGGAGGAAAAGGAAATGTCCATGTAATCAGCACTGCAGAGATGGACCTGTTCCAAGCCTGTATCAGGGCAATTGGTCATTCAACTTGATCTTGGATTTGTCAGGAGCGCAGAGCCTAACCCATCATTCACTGAGAATACACTGTTCCTCCTACATTGACTGTATTTTTAGAAAAGTCAGCATTTTCCTTGAGAAAACTTTTACAGGTGCTCTTGGGTATTGAAGAATACCTACCTTGCCAAAAAAGGAGCCTTAGGTTTCTTGTTATCCCCAGCCTCTGACTCCTCAGAGTGTCATCTGTCATCTTTCAAATCTTTTTTTTTGTCAGAATGTGACTTTTTGATTAGGGTTTTTTGCCTTCTGTACAGTTGCTTTTACATTTTTCTCCTTCATATTGAAGCAAAAAGTTTTCTCTTGTTGTTTCAGCACAGCTCCCTTTAAGTTTCGCTTTCTATTTCAGCAGTGTGTTGTATTTAATAGGAGACATTTCCAAAAGGGCTGAGGGTCAGACTTTCAAGTTTGCAGCACTTAACAGCTGCATATGTTTGAACTGAACATCCATTCAGACAACTATAAAGGTTCCCTGTTTCACAGCACTTCAGCAGAGTGAGCATGGCCACACAACATAATGCATTGCTGCCTTACAGATTCCCAAAGAAAATCCTGATGAGCAGGAGCAGCCATCTGAGGCTCAAAATCACGATTTCTGTGCCAAGAGTGTCTGGAATGGAGTATCTCTTAAGGTCACTGTACTTCACCAGCAGCCTAACTCTAAATGCCCATAGTCCATAGTTCTTGACTACTTTTATTATTATTTTGCTTAAGACTGAAAGTGAAAAATTCTGTTGGCAGATCAGAATCAAAGTCATCACCTTTAAAGCAAAAAGAGATTTCGAGTCCCAGATTCAATGCCTGAATGAAGTTCAGCTTTGGGAGGTGTTCTTTGCCATTTCCTGAAAAGTATGCCAAGTATTTTGTATGTTTTGCAGTGGACACTCTGCCCATGACATATTTGTTATCACATATTCTGATTTTTTCTGCATTTTTGCTGCTACCCATGTAAAATGATCAACTTATTTTGCATGTGTCCACAAATAAAAGGAAAAACTAAGCGTTTTATAAATCATCTGATGTTCCAACAGTATGCTGTTTTCTGACTTCAGATGACTCATTGTCATATTCATTTGTTAGCTTGTTCATCTATTAAATGTAACATGCTCTATAACAAGTGACCCATTTCATTTTCAATTCTAATTTTGCCTTTTTGGAGCCTGCTAGTCCAATTTTTTTCTAGTCTGAGTGCCAAAGGTTAATATCTTACAATTAGACATCTAAACAGAAGTGGGCCATAGTGACTGCTAAATGAGCAAAGCAATTATAATTGTGCAGCTTTAAGCATTTCTTCTACTAACTTTCTATGAATAAAAACTTTCCTCACAGGTTTCAACGTAGTTCAATTCTGAGCTAACACTAACTATAAAATTTATTCCAAAATTCAAATAAATCTGAAGTTATGAGTAACAAGATAATTACCATAGAACTCTGTAGAAACGTAAATGTTTTAGGTATTTTGGTCAAATTAGAATACCTTCTGATTACATACAGACACAGAATATAAGCACAAAGCACATTCTTATATCAGATATTCTTGCTGATTAGTACATCTTCATTAGCACATATTGATGGAACGTGATCACTGATGCCATTACAAAACATACACTTTAGTCGTGTTCAAGATTGTTGATGTCTGGCAAGCTCTGTAACTGCTTTAATATTTTATAGTAATAGTATTGCATTGATTCCTTTTAGGTATTTTTCTCCTCTTTATTGAGCTTGTGGATCTGCTACAGGTTCTTTGCTGTTTGTGTCCAACGTCTTTCAAGATCTGTGTGCCTTTCCTCTCATTCTACACATTTGTTTTTCAGCTCTTCCCCCTCTCTTCCAAGAAGGCCAGTGTAAATAAATGATTTCTGAGGCCATAAAGGCTGTGTAAAATGTCTGAATGACAAAGTAATGAACACTCTTTGTGACTGGAGTCAGCACCAGTATTTATTGCTAAGCAACAAAGACTGATGTCAACGAGTTTTGCCAAATGCAGATGGTGAGTAGGTTTGTTGAAAAAATGAAATCACTCTAACATAACTCTTTACAGTGGATTCTAATATAATAGAAATAAAATGCACTCAACTGGTCGGAGTGAAGGGCTCCACAGAGAGGAATGAGGTTAATTTAATAATACTTTCTGCTGGCTTGGCCTGTGTTTTAGGGAGTTGCTCACATGTGAGAGTATTCCTAATCTATCTCAGCAAGACTTAAGGAAGGAAAAACATCTGCAAAGCTTTCCTAAAGTGCCTGCCTTCTCAAAGGCTGCCGTTCAGAATGTTATTGAGAACAAAGGAAGGACATAATACATCATACCTGGCTGGTGATGAGGGGGTGTTTGGAATATGCAAGTACAACCTTACTGGTCACTTCAGTTTCTTACAGCACAAACAATTTCTAGTCCTGTTCAGCAAATGCCTTTGTGTTCTTTCTCTGAACAACTCGCCAGGTGTGACTGGTGGGCTGAGACTGATGATTATGTCATTGCAAAGTTGAATGTGTGCCTTACAGGGCATGTCCACCAAACTCCTTTTGTCCCTGTTTGAGACCAGATCTGCCACAGTGGAGAACACGCTCATTTATCTGCTTTGAGCACACTGATGAAAACATGGTAATCTTTATGCATATCCTTCAGGTAGAGCTCACAGTCAAAATCAGATGGAAATTTTCCTTATTCCCATAGAGAGAGGACAAAAGTAGACCTTATTCCCAAGCCGTGAGAAGTCCTGCCTCTCTGCAGGGGTGGTATGCTTGGTCTGAAGAACATGAAACCAAATGGCTGTCAGTTAGCACTTAAAGACTATGCTGGAGGCAATCTGCTATGGTTTGATTGACTAATCAAACTCCTAAAATAATTCGCTATAACTCACCTCAGGTGCAACCTGCTCCAGGAAGCAGCTACCTCCTTCCCTGGAAGCTGTCTCACCCACATACCTTGCCCACCCTCCCAGAAATAACCTGCTTGTACTCAGCTTGGAAGATCAGTTCTGCTGCCCGACTCCCAGATGTCCCTCATCTCCTGTGTACAGAGACCCAATGCTCAGCCCAAAATTCCTGCTCCTTGGCCCTAAACTGGATGATATGGAAAGACAGGCACGTTCCATGTTCTCAGCCTCCACAGCAAGGGAGTCAGCCTTGCTGGCCTGTACCAATAGTTATGTTGGTGCAGGGCCTGGAATAGTAGCCTGTAGTAGGATAAGTACACAAAATAGTGTGATGATGGCAATAAAGTGAACACATACACAAAACTAACCCTACATCTTGTTACAGAAAGTGGCTTAACTTGCTTCAAAGTAAAGATGTTGAACCTTGGGCAACTCATTAAACAAGTCTCTTGCATCTGAATGAAAAATGTAACATGTATGAAAATTACTATCTGAACTTGAGTGAAAGAAAGATCAGCCAGAGCTCATGTGGGGCTCAGCTGGGAAAAATTATTTTACTTGAAGCTATTTTTATTTCTCTTAAGTTGTGTTAGGCAACCAGCCATATCATATCATACAGCCACAGCAGAAAGACATGAGTGGCTGCTTAGAATTAGGTAAATTCACCTAATAAAAACATTCATCATTTTTGAATAGTGATTGCATTTGGAAAAGATTTTAGGAAAGACTGTATTTTTTTGCCACTTGCTTTGCTGCTTTGATGTGTTGTCAGTGTTTTGGGCTTTTGAGGGGTTTGGATCTAGTTGTTCAAGTTCAGTTTTGCTGTTTGTAAATGTTCATAAACGAGTGAGAATAAATTATTTTGCAGAGCTTGAGTTATTCACAGATTGTTCACTTTTGCAGCTCACTACTGGATATTTGCCCACATGGTATGTTTCTGGTGTCTGATCAGGCAAACAAAAATGGTGGTGAAAGTGGTAGTGACAAATCCATAATAACTAATACAACCTGAGAATGGATTTCTTGGGTTTTTGGGATTTGAAGATATTTTCAGGAGCATTCAGCCATTCAAATATTTAGGATATAGTGAGAAACATCAGCTGGGCAGTGCAAATTCAATTCTAATTTCAGCTGTTTAATCACAAACTTCTTTATGAATCTTTTTGGATTGGGGGGAAACACCTGATTTTTCAAACAGTCCTATTTACTATGCTTTTTCTCCTGATCACCAGGCATGTACACAAAGCCACAAAATTCTGTTTTCTCCATCTCTAATGCACTGCTGAGATATCTAGCATTCATGTCATTTAGTCTTAAAAGCTATTAATGCACTTGGTAAAGATGAAAAGCGAAATATGAAATCTTGTCAAGCCTACTGAAAGCTGTAGTCAGTCTTTTTTAATAAATGTTTTTCAGAAACTCAGTTTTGTCTATGATAAATGCACTTTTCTAAGAGTAGCACTGTAGATTTAGTACTTAGAAAAATCTGTTGACAGCAGCTGAATTCTGAACTCTTTATTTATCTGCAAAACATCCAGACTAGATGCAGAGACAGCATAAACTTTTCAACCCCATCAAAGTTCTTTGCCCTTGAACTGATCAGACCCTCTGTAGATGTGAGGACACTACCTTTTCCACATCCATTTGGCTGTCAGCCTTTCTGCTGAGCCTGGCAACAAGGGCTTGAATTAGTGTCAAAATATGATGGTGGGTATTAAATATTTAGCATTGTGGGCTTGGATCTTGAGTTCCCACACACCACCGGAGTGGCTAAACTATAGAGTGTCCTTTGACCCAACAAGTAGGTGCTGGTTGTTCTTAAGAAAAGGAATGACTCCACCAAGCCAGGTCTGGAGACACTGACTGCCCGGCCACCAGCAGCCCTGGGCATCCCCACTTGGCTGCAGGGGGGGGCACACGTTCATGACCCTGAAGTGGGCAGAACTTTCTCAGCCTGAGCCTCCACTTCCTAAGTCCCAGACAATTTCTGCAGCCACGAGGCTCCTTGCAACACTTGGGTTTCTCACCCAGCATGCCCAGTGTGCTTTCCAGTTTCAGCTCCTTCTGACTGTGAGAGGGCTACAGGCAAAAGGGTCACCCAGCATGGGGCAAACCCTTTGCAACCAAGGACTTACAAAGTCTGTTGTCACACAGAGTGCCTCATAATGTCCCACTGAGTATAGTCCTTCTCTAAAAAAAGTTTGTTGCAGCAAGTGCAGAGTATCTTACTCTACTTTTCTTTCCAGGCACATTCTCCTATAATTTGAAGCTTGCACCTCATGCATCTCAGTTGTAAGGGACATGAAATTCATACTCACACTTAGAAGAACATTATCTAGTGTTTTACACACAGTCTGCCCCTTAATTTTGGCTGTAGTAAACTTGAATTAGAATATCAAAGGACCTTAACAACTTTACGAAATATAGAAATTTGCTGTCATTGTGCTCTGAATTCTGAAACAATGGACCTCATTTCAAGTTTATCATGAGATTTTTAAAGGGAAAACCCTTCAGTTCTTGGGAAAATCTCCAAATTTAATTTTTATTATTATTATTATTATTATTATTATTATTATTATTATTATTATTATTATTATTATTATTATTATTATTATTATTGTAATTCAATTTACTAGCTTTCCTATGGTTATCCAAACCTAACATAGAATCAAGATCTTTTAAATTGCAGCCATCTATAATGTTAGTTGCAGTTTGAACTACACCATAGACTAGGCAACCCTTGTCTAATCAGATCCCTTTGTATTTTGTGTGATAATATTGCCCCACAGCTAATGATCTCTGAGCAGATACTGCAGCTCTCTTTCAATCAAAAGCACACACAGCAAAGGCCCTTTGAAAATCAAATCTTCCCCTCAGAGTAAGGCAGAGTCTGGAAAATTCCACTGAGTGTGGAAAGAGCAAATTGTAGTGAATATCTTTCTTACTTATTAATTGAGAACAATGTTGCTATATTATACTACCCTTATAATAATCTAATACATTAAAAAACATTAAAATATTATGAGCTATTAAAGCCCTAATGCTGATTTGGTGTATGTATTTTTTGGCTGCCAGCTGGTATTGTCGAAATGCTGCGAAATGGAAAGCCTTGTTTTATTCTGATTCTTTTTGTCCAGGACATGTCTTACCCCCCCATCACATTAATAAGGGGGCTGCAATGCACACTGTAGTGTTAAAAAATGTGAATACATCTCCCTTGGAGAAAACAAGGAAGATCATTTGAGAATACAACTGTTAGCTGCTCCTGGCTTGGGCCCCAGAAACCTTCTGGTAAATCTGACTTCAAAATCCAAACTTTCAGCTACATCAAGCTGTATCAAATGAAAGTACGTTTATTTGGCTCCTTGAATGCGCTGTATATTGAATTGTCTGGTAACTCACTAACAAATTCGTATCTTGTCTTTTTAGAGAGATGGAGGAAAATAATGGGCCTCAAAGGAACTACCTTTCAGAACAAGCATGTTTTCTCAGTGTTTTCTTAGAGAAGGAAACAAGGAAAAGTAAGTAGAAGCAGATGGCATTTTATTTCAGAAAACCATCTCTCAAAATTATGTCATCTAAAAACTCAATAACTCAGGTAACTTGTCTGCTACAGAATTTATGTTTGCTATTAGGCCCATGAGCTCCTGTACCTATTGTTGTGAAAGGTTTGAGAGAAACAAAGTCAGGATGTCACACCAAAATCAGTGATATCTAATAATCCGTCATAACAAATGTTTTCCACTGTTTCTTATTGAAATCTTACTTGGCAGAGATCTAGAGATTTTTTTTGACACTCAAGTCAGCTTCTGGAGGAAATAAAATACCATAAACAGAGATGGATGGTAGTATTGATCTTTATGGTGATGAAAATTAGGATACTGAAATGCCAGATATACTGAAATGCCAAAATTTTGATTGACTTTAAAAAACAAATTCTGGGGCTTTAAAACTTTTTAATTCAATCACTTAAAAAGGTCAACAGAATTTAGCTGCTCTTTAAAAAAAGAAAAAGGACAAAAAAAGGCAATGGGTCTTTTATACCTCCACAAGATTCAGCCTTTAAAAATATGCATCTTGCTTAACAATTAAGCAGCTATAACATATTTTTATAACTTGTTTGTATGCTGACATACACAAATGGGTTTAGAGTTGACCTCTGTGTGTGTGTGTGTATGATTTTTCTGTGTGTCTTCTCTACGTTCTCAGCACCCAGAACTTGGTCCCTCTGAAGCTGGGGCACGGGGCCACCCTCACTGCAAGAAGCAGAGAGCGAGGGGCCAGGCTCGCTGTCACAGGAGAGGAACTGCTGCTGCAGGAAGGAGGTCCCATGAAATCACCATCATCACTTCCCTGGTGGCAGCAGCCAGTTGGTGTTGTAAAGCTTAAGGGCAGATGAAAGGGGCAGATGGGCCATGGCTGTTTGGCTATCCCAGCACTGCCTGCTCTGCCTATAGTCAGAGTGGTCCCTGCTACCAAATGGGGACTGGAGGTAGCTTGCTGCATGGTTCTGCTAATTCATGCAGAAAACACTTCAGTACTTCGTGAAGAAGACAGACAAATATTCCACTTTCTTTAAGATTCCTATTGTTGTGCTGCTTACATTGCAGAAGTTGGTAAGACTATAAGAAATAAGCTAAGAAGCTTCAGCTCAGGAAAGATCCAGAGAAACTTGAGATGATGGTGGTTTGCTATCTAAAACCAGCACAGGTGAATACTGATGTGCTAGGTTACACAATTTGTTAAGACAAGATCTATTTTGTCCATTGATGTTAGAAAAAAATCTGGAGGAAAAAAAAAAAAACAGAATTTTAATATTCCTTTAATAATCTGAACTTCCCTATGACAATACCACGCAGACAGAAACAGCACATAGATGATGGTACAAAGCTCTTAACAATGTCACTAAACTCCCAGTGCAAAAAAACCCCAGCAACTCTATTAACAGTAAGCACTATTCAGTGTGATAGTTCCAGTAACACATTTACTGAATTGCATGCCTCCTAATTCTGAAAAACACCTCCATATGAGACAAGAATAAAAGTTATGACATACACAGTTTACATCAAAGCTTTTACAGAGGAGTAGCTGCTTCTATACTTGCTTGGAATTGTCTCAGCTAACAAAGCTTGGTAAGATGCTATAATGCTTTTTGTTGAGACCAGTTATGGTTTACATAATGATATAACCTTATTTCTGAATTTTTCATTCTGTTTATGGTGCCACAACAATAGCTAATTGTCTGCCTTCACAGAGTCACTGAAATATCAAAATCTCTTGAGTCCATCACCGCTCTTTATCCTCCTTGGTTGTAACTGAGTAATGGGAGACTGCTACACATGTTTAGTAGAAGCTTGTTGGGGGTCCCATCACCCAAAAGTGATTAATCACCATTGTGTCTGCTTTCAGTCAAGAGCCTATTTATCATGGTTAGATATTTGTGTCAGACATGTTTGTCATATACCTAGTGTCAGAGAATATAAAGTAAATTTAAGATACATTTCACCATGTCAGAGTCAAAAAAGGAGGAGGAATAGGGAGAGCTTTCCCCACTCATAAAGCAAGGAGTTATTAATTAGTTAGTCAAGGACTTTGCTCTAGCAGGACACATTTGCATCTCCAAGGAGCTGAAGTAAAAACACTTATTTTAATTGAGAAGAATGATCAGATGGTCTCTTAGATAATGAAGCAAAAGAATAAGTTTCAGGAAGAAAGATTAGATCTGTCTGGGCTCCCTAGAATATTTCAAAGGAGACATTTCTTGTAAGAGATAAAACTTTGTCTCAAGGGAGGAAAAAGTAAGTATATGCCATAAGACTAGCTCACTCCTCAGGGTATGCTGCAGGCCTGCTTTGCTGGGTATGCCCTGGCCATGTTCCAGCTCTGTGTTGGGAGACCTAGGTACCACCCTGGTCCCCTTCAGAGCTGTGGAGATGTCCCCTTAGACTCAGACAGATTAAGTAGTTTCTGAGGGCAGCACAGAGAAGGTCACCAAAAAGGCGATGGCATCACAGACATTCGCATTTACATGTCTAAGACCATGTAAAACCACAAGGTTTCCACCTCTCCTGAGAAAAGGACTCATTTGTGGGATAACAAATACTGCTGGGGTGAGAAAAAGCCCCTTTACAGAGCAGCAATCAGCCCCATTCCTCCTGTCACCCAGGAGCAGGAGGAGCAGCATGCCCAAACCCCAGAGCTCTCTTGCTGTTGCTGCTCAGGTTCCACCTAACTTCCACAGGGGAAGAAACCAGGCTCCACTCGCTCAGCCTTGGGATGTCAAAATTAACGTCTGCCTACTTGACTAATGAGCCTTGAGGTGGTGATTGAAAATGTATCAAGCATCCCTAGTTTCTCATTAAAAAGTCTGCTTTTGCAGATCTCAAACCATTTATGCAGCTCTTGTCTGAATTTTCTTCAGTTCTTTATCGTGCTTTTGAAGCGCAGTCTTCCAGTAGCAGCATTACTAATTCTGCACACAGAGTCATTACTGCCCCTCTCTTCCTCCTCTGCCCATATAACCAAAGAGACTTTGCCCTCACCTTAAAAGAGGATTAACCCCTTTTTCTTTGGTATCAAACAAGGCAATCATGCTTGTTTTGGTAATTTATTGGTACCTCACTTTCTTAAGTGCCACCTCAATCTGGGATATGAATGTATCCTATTTAAAAAGCCTTTTGTATTTGTTTTGTCCTTCTGGTGAAGCTAATGGTGCCAATCCCTTCCACCACAGAGACAAAGCAGCAGCTTGCAGAGGGAAGACCAAAGCAGTGCAAAGGCTCAGCAGCTTCAAAGTGGGGCTGGTTAGCTCCACACCACCTATACCTGTTACAGAGATTGCTACAGAGTCCCTTAAAACAGCAGTTCAGCTACTGTAGTGCTGCTTGCTGACTACAATATGGTCAGAATTGCATCCCATCTAAATAAAAATACAACCATTTATAGTGGGGGCAAAAATAGGAACTGTGAAAGGAATTCTCTTTATTTGTAGTTATATAAATAGCTAAGAGATAGGATACCAGGAGGTAGAGCTTGAGAATATGTAGCTTGGTTCTTTGGGTTAAGATCAATAAAGCATGCACACTGTAAATAGTTCTGTCTGTGGAGATCTTTGTATCAGCTCCAGTGCTTCCTCTGAGAGGCGAGAGGCTCTTCAGAATATCTCAGGAGTGAAAAGCAGAGAAAAGGTAACAAAGCAGGGGGTAGGTCAGAGATGGTTAAAAGCAATTAGGAACTTCCCCACTGTTCAGGAACTTGACAAAAGTTTCTTGGAGCACAGCAAAGCTCCCAGTAGGAACTGGTCTTTTCTACCTGGGAATGGATTTCTGAAAAGTTGAATAGCTCTGTAAAGGTGGCTTCACAAGGTCAGAGGAATAAGAGATATCTCTAAGGAGAGCCCTGATGTTCTGTCTTATCTTTACTTACTGTACTTTGTGCTCAGGCAGTGTTTTCCCAAAATACTACATGACAACCCCAGAAAAGCAGCTCTGAAGACTATAGGAAGGATGTGCCTTTGGAGCTCTACTGACACATGCTGAATTCAGCATCTGCAGATAGCTTTTTTTTAACCCGGCTAATTATCCATGAATTCTAAATTTAATCACCATCAGATATTTTCAGATTCTGATTAGCTCTCCTTCAAAACAATTTAAAGTAAAAATGAGCCTAAGCACATACCCCTAGGGCCTGGGCAGGTGTCCTCCTACAGAACTAGTTTAAGAATAACCTTCCTTGGTGATTTAAGCTGACTCAGATGGCTTTCTGCTGAAATAGGCACTCACATCATCTGTTGTGGCATCTTTACTTTAGGGGAGTCAACTTCACCTGAGGGCAGTACTTCCTACAGTGCTTCAAAAAGATCCCCAAGAGAAATGCCTCACTGAGTGCTCTGACACAAGTTGTAGCCTTTTCACAACCAGCCACTGTTTAAAGGAAAAATTGCAGTTAAAAAAAAAATCAAACAACAAAAAAAAAGCCCCACTGAAAAGTCTTGTGTCCAGATCGAGAAACACAGGACCTGAGGGCCAGAAGCATACATAGGATCAGACAATCCAGTAATTCAAAATCTGTACTTGTAAAATATTTGGCCTGAAAGGTGGGTTCCTCAAATACGGTATTTTAATCCCTCCAAATATGGTTTATAGCTCTACTGTCTTTGTTAAAGATGCTTTAAGTATTATCAATTTAAGCTATAAACTTGGTTTGTTCCAGTGAAACGGGCATACAAAAGCTCCTGTTCCTTTCAATCAGAAACAGGATCGGGCCATTTATATCTCTATAGACATGATTCTATAGAGATGTGTAGGGAATTGGTTATTAAAAGGGGAACAAATTGATTTGGGATGCCAGTTGCTCTTTGTAGTTCAGGTTGGGTCAGAGTTAACGTAGCATATGGAGTTGATGTCCAGTTTCCAGTTCACTTCATTACTCCTCCTTATGCACTCACAGCACATTTGGATGTCAGACAGGATGCCAGATTGCGTTTAGAAATAGTAGTGAAGAGGGTGTGTAAGGAATCCTGCTCTCACCCCCGTGAACAGTCAAACAAAACAGCAGTCCAGGTTGCAGTCCTCCACAGGGACTTTACAGGAACAGGCACCATGTGATGCCCTTTTCACCTTTCTTGAGTCCTCTGATGCTGTGGTCCAGATGATCATGTTGTAGGTCTGTGTTGCCCTTCCCAGTAGATGCAGTTGGTAGGCAATGCATGTCATCCCCAAAGAGAAAGCATAACAATATGTTCACCTCCTCTGTAGGCAGGAGCTGCAAGAGGAACACCACCTCTTTGTATAGGCTAGTGCTGTTCAGCCTCCAAGCTGTAGATCCCTGTAGCTGTGGTGATTGCTTCTAAGGGTTTCACAAAAAAATACTTAAGAAAGGCAAGCTTGTTGCCAATAGGTTTAAACTCACTATACATAAACCAGAAAATTTGTAGTGTCTGCACTCCAAAAAAAAGCTGAGAATCACTGAGCTAGGACTCCTCTCAGGACAGAAAACCATTTCATTCTTTCATGACTTCAATACAAAAAGAAGAAAAAGGTACTGCAACTTTCCTGACACTATTGAACTTTCTGAACAAGTGATCAATAGGGTTTCAGACAGTTTCCCTGCCAATCTGATCTCACTGGAGGAGGAGGAGGAACTACTGTTCCCACAGGCCTTTGACCCTATGCTGAAGGTCATGAGCAGGAGGATTGAGTCAACTTTTGCCATCCCCATAGGATTCCTTGTCCCAGCACAAGCTGGGACACTGCACACTGCTCTGGCTCTCTGCAGAGGAGAGGTAGGTGCACTATCAGACAGGGAGCAAAGGGAAGCATGGCCAGTTTGCAGCCTTTGCTCATAGCCTCGTGGAGCACAGAGGCCTTGTAGATACTGCTGACCTAGCTCTGACAGGGTAGGAAAGTGGCAAAGATAGGCAAAACTTCTGTCTGTGCAGAGCAAGGCACAAGGCTGTCATTGCAGGTACCAAAATCCACAGCAGTATTGCTCACAGCTCTGGAATCATTTGAAGTTCCGTGCCTTTGATACTATGGTGTTACTAGGATATGTCCATCACCTGTCATTAAAGCCACACCTAGAAGATGTCACTGGTGAAATGATAGAACTTGAGAGATTATAAACTTATTTTGAAAAAACAGTGAAATGTCTTTGTAATTTTTTTATTTTTGAGGCTATTCTTTGCAGATGACAGCACATATGGGTATAAGATAGATAATTTCTTGAGGTATGAAACAGATTTTTGGTAGCCTTACTATTAGGTGTACCAGAGCAGTATCTAAGATCTCCATTTAAGAGACATACATGCATAAGGAAAGAAACCTTTGCCAAACAAGCATATGTGCAACAGAGACAAGACAGATAAAAGAAAAGTGCTGTTGCCTCCATACTTTAGTCTCTTTGATTTTAGTGAAACTCACTCTTTACTTTAACATTTTCATCACTAGTGGTCCATCTTCCAGTGCTGTCTACAATATCTAGATGAGATTCCTCTTCCCTACAACTTCATTTGTGCCTTTTGTGCTCCCCTCAAACTCCTCTCAAGACAGCCTCTAATCACTTTCTTGGTCAAATGACAAAACTAGTATTTAACCCATCCTATTATTGCCTTCTCATCAGTAGCAGAATATTCTCACTTGGTGTCTGTAACTTGATCTTCTCCCAGTTAACCTCCTCCCTCTGCAATTGCTCCTGTAGCAGAGCTCTGAAGGTGCTTAGTCATCTTCTCCATGACCCAGCACTCAGCAGAAACTTTGCAGTCTTATTCCCTCTATGCTTTTTGCCTGTAAATAAGCCATACTGGTAAATAAAAAATCATCTATCCTCTCTAGGTCAGTGACCAGCAGATTTATTACCCATCCATAGACGTCTCTCATTTAACTCGAACTAAACTAATAGTCTGTTGCACTGACATTTCCTCTTACTGCTCTGACTTAAGACTTTAAGTGCAACGCGTCCAAAGCAAAATCCTGTCTTTCTTCCTACTACCTTTAGCTTTACCACTGTGGGAAATGCCACAAAGAATTATGATTGGGAATCATCTTAGATTTGACCTCCTTATCCTTGTCTACCTTGCAATTCTCTCTGCATAACACTTCTTCACAGCTGAATCTTATAACCGCATCACTCACTATCTCATTACTTGCTTTCCACAATATTCTTTTCTCTGGCTTTGACAAATACCATCTTGCGTTGCTTCTAGCCTGTCAGCTGCAAAGTTAGTTTTCTTAGCTCATTGTTTTGACTATGCCATTCTTCTCCTTGTATTCTGTAACAACAAACATAAGCTGCTCAGAGTGCTTTCAAGGCTTTATGACTGATCTCTCCTCTCTCATTTACTGTATTTTCACATTTAAAGGCCACATTCATGTAAACAACCTTACCTCAGATTTCCCCCTCCACACCGCACCTAAATATATCAATTTCAATTATCCATTGATATCTGCAGCCAGATTGCTAGCAACTGAACATCAAAACCCAGCTTGCTTGCTTGGTCTTTTCTGCAGGCTGAAGTGTGGAACCATCTTTTCCACCTCAACTACAAGCCATGTGATATCAGACTGCCCAAGCCAAAGGCTGTGATAAGGATTATTAATGAATGATATGAAAGTTTCAGCAGGCCAGTGATAGTATAAATTTGCTGATCTAATGTCAAAAAAACCCCAATGTTCCTGACATTTCCATCTACGGTACATATTTTCTTGTTGTTGTCCAAAGAAGAGTCAGACATATTCTTACCTGAGGAGCCTGCTTTGTACCGTGCAAGTGAGTGAGAGTTTCACCATTCACTTCAATAGGACTATGATGGATTTATATATTTAAAACTTGGTTTAGGATTAAAATCTATATGCTAGAACACTGTGCAAGAAGGGGCAGCCT
Organism: Nipponia nippon; assembly: GCF_047370975.1. Taxonomy (NCBI): domain Eukaryota; kingdom Metazoa; phylum Chordata; class Aves; order Pelecaniformes; family Threskiornithidae; genus Nipponia; species Nipponia nippon. Next base: position 90,872,655 of record NW_028262358.1, on the reverse strand, counting down.
TTCTGCTGGAATCAGGACTTCCTGACAGTGACAAGTCTTCTCTTGATCACACTTCTACTGATATTTTCTATTGTATGACATGTAATAGCCGTCACATTCAACTCCTTGGGCTATAGAGGTCCAGACCTCTTCCAGAGCCAATAACCATCAGATTGTTACACACTTTAAGTCTTCTCTTATTATTTGTCTTCATTGGAACAAATTCATTCCAGTCATCACTACTCCATTCCCCTCTACCAGCTACCACTTTTCAGTATTTTCCCTGGTTTAATCACATGGTGCCTTTCCAGTGATACAAATCAAGCCTTCCATTGACTCAGCAGGGGTAGCTGTTTCTATAGCTGATAATTACAAAACCAAATTGTGAATGCAAACATGAGACAAAAAGTTAAAATAAACTTATATTAGATGGAAAAAAAATAAGAAAAGCAGGACCTCAACTGAAAGAGTGTTCTTTATTAATAGGCATAGTTTTAAATAAAATTAAAGTAAGGGAAGATTTAAGTTAAGGACTGTACAAAGATAGAAAGAAAGGACTGGCCAGGGCTAAATGCAACCAGAGAGATCAGGAAAAAAGTAAACTTTTAGTATTGATACTAAAAAAAAATAACAAAATTGTATAAGCCATCTGTTGCTTGAACCTACTCAGAGTTTGATTCATGGGCAGAGGTACGTTCAGGCAAATGTTGTCACCCTTTTCTGTCTGTATCATGCTCCTCTAGAACACGAATTCTTCACTATAGATTTTTTATCCTCCATAGATCTTCTGTCGTAGTTTTTGAGGGGTGTGTAGCAGCTAGGAAAATCTGAGTGCTATCAATGAATTCCAAAATAAGATGTTTTACTCACTGATAAAATATTTCCTCTTTTGGTTTTGATGCATGTCTGCAGTCTGGCTGCAATATGTTGTTGTCCAAGTAATTATTTTCAGATAACATCCTGAATGATTCTTTAAACTGTCATTTATTCTTTTTTCTTTACCAAAAGATAGAAAATATCTCCTTTTTTCTTTCTTTCAACCCTCATACTCTGCACAGATTGTTACTAACACTGCTCTTCTATCAATGAGAAGGGAAAACCCTTTTGGCTTCTTTCTGTGGCTCCAGATTCATTAGTCTGGCTCTTCCCAAGAATGCACACTGTGCACCCAGGTGACAACAGGTACATGGCCATGCAGGTTGTGCAGTCAGGGGGACCTAACTATGATTGTGGCATGGCACTCTGTCATTGCTACTGACTGCAAAAACTGGCACACCAGATCAACAACATTTCACTGGATGGACCTTTGACCTTATACTACTGTAGCCCTTAAAATCTCCACTTGAAATTTGGTCCCCAGCTGGGCTAATCTCTGTGATAATGTACAGAAGAGGACTGGACACATCAAAAGATTTTGCAGTCATAATAAATAAAGTGTTGGAGAGAAAGAAGACATATAGAGATCAAAGGTGACATTATGACTCTTACAGTATTCCTCAAAGATGAGATCGGGTGCACAGTTAACCCCAAATGCACCATTACCCCAAAGTTACAGGTTACTGTCATGTCTGGTCTCAGTTAAAAGCCATTAAGGAGCCCACCAGTCATACTCCCAGCTTTTTACTGCTTTTTTAATTTTTAAAGAATTTCACTAGTCATCACTGGTCCCAAGAAGACATTTCTTCCTCTCCTTATCTCATGATAAACTGCCATGGAACATCTATGGGGATTTATCCTACTGCTCTGTAGATAAGAGAAACATAATGTACTGGATAACTCAGCAATTTTTCAAGGTGTCCAGTGCCACAGTTTTAAGATTTGTAACAAGCTGGGGTAAGGAATTCTTTGCTACATGTCAGATGACTAACCAGATCTATTGCTAGACAAGATTACAGATTAAATGAAAGTTACTTGAGAAACATAAATTTTCCATCATGGAATAAAGTTACAAAAGATAAAATTACAAAGTCATCATTAAGATTACACTTAACAATACATGTTCTCCCTGACTGAATTCAAAAGCAGCTATGGTGTACCTCATTTTCTTTCAGATTTAGTTGGAAACTTATGTCCCGCTATTGAGTTAAGATTGGATGATTTTGTCATGATGGCTCTTGCATCTGCCACAGGCCTTCTTTCCCTACATTCACACCCACTTGGGCATGGAAGAGCACAGGACAAAGACCGAGAACCCCTTTCTGACTCATCTCCAAGCAGAATGCCTCATCCCTGGAAGAAAGCTTTCCTCCTCTTTGCCTGTGAGCGATGCCACACAGTACTGAGGAACAAGGAATTACTCTACTCTCTCCCCACCTCTCCTCCCAAAGCTTCCATGATAAAGATTGCCACTGTATCTCTCAGTTAGCACATTCAGCCTGCCTGTTTAACAACCATCTTAAAACACATATGTAAACCAAAGAATATAGAAATATTATAGGTACTATTTCTTTTTAGATCTATTAGTCTTATTCTGAATGAATAAAAATAGGTAACAATTTGAGTAATGCAGATCCAGCTGCATGCTTTTGGTTGCATGGATTTTCTTCTACCATATCGAGTTGTATTTGTAGCGCTGTGTACAGTATGATGGTTAATGTATATATATGAAAAAAAAGGCTCAATGGATGAAAAGGCTTTCTTCTCTAGACTACCCTATTGAACAGGAGCACTCTCAGTGGATTCATGATTCACTAACGGTTTAGTCAAGCACAGAAATCCCAGTGAGCTGTCTTTACTTACTGTCTAGACCAAGCGAAGAACTACACCAGCTCAACACGCAAAGGCGAGTAGCATTTCCAAAGCTAGAGGGAACAGATAACAGTTTTGTCAGGAAGTAACAAGGGAGTCAGGACTCTTTCCTGGCTGAGTTGGGGACGAAGCAACTGCTGGGAATAACAGGCACTTGTCTAACTCCAAAGAGTTAAACCTCACTGCAAAGTCCACACACGTATCTGGAACACAAAGAAAAAGTGGCATCTGACACTTCTGGAGTTTGACAAAAGGCAAGTGGATCCCAGCCCTCAGCAAGGATGGTTGTGAATCTCCTGGCTGAAATGTGCAGGGTAAGGAAGAGTGTTAAAGCTAATCAAAGTGACCACTAAGTGTGGAGCTATTTCCTTGCACTTCTGCACACATGCATTTTTGTAAAGCTTCTTCCACTCTGTTGTCTAATGTTGACATATGTATAAAAATACTTCTGTTTATTTTAACTTGACTTAAAGGGTTTTAAAGGTAACTCTTTAACAGCAACGTTTCATCCCTCCAGCTTTGACATTCCTCAAAATCAGGATCCTGGGACACTTTAGGGGTGATTTGAGAGCTGGTAACAGAGAAAATAAATAGTTAAGAAAGCTCTGTAGCACACGACAAGGTAGAGGAGAGTATGCACAGACCCCAGAGTCCTGAGATAGCATGTGGCACTCACACCTGAAGATCAGAGGCAGAGGCAGTGCTATGGAGTTGCAAACTAGAGGACTAGTGGGCTACTTTGTCAGCTAATGAAACAGGCCTGAACTTTCCATCACTTTGTGCAGTAAAGATAGGGATTTCTGCACAGGTTTGCATTCTGGTATCACCTGTGTTTTGCTGTTTCTCAGACTGTAGGTAAATCACCAGCTGCTCTCAGCACCATTTTCACTGTATCCTGAAACATGGAAAAAGGCAGCTCATGGCAGAGAATTCACTTTGAGATACACAGAAGAGGGATGTGACAGGAACTTAAAAGAGCACTGTGGGTTCTGAACCTTTAGGTCTGGCCTGCAACAGGCCAGAAAGCAACAACATCATCTGAAAGCCAAAAGGATTAAAAATCCTGTCTGTCATCCTACAGCACATTTTCTGCAACCGTGGATGGGGTGGGAGGCTGCAACTGTCATCAATTTTGTTTCTGAAACACTAAGAGCCAAATCACGTGAGTACTCTGATGAATTCCTACTCCCTTGGAAATCGGCTCTCCTAGCACTGACACAAACATGTACTGAAAAGTATAGGATGATAATAATGCATATGTCCCCAAAGGAAGACGACTGGTATCATTATCTTCCTTAAAAGAGGGGATCTAAGGCAGAGAGTTACTCAGGGACACGTAGCAGGTCAAAAACAAACCAGTCTTTCTTCTGCTCCCATATCCATTTGATAGTCCCTCTTGGGCAGCACACTGCTACAGGGCCCCAGGGCATCCAAGGCATGGGGCAGTGCCCATGAGAGGGGTGCTGTGATGGGTCATGTGGACCTGGTGCAGGGGAGGAGCACTGCAAAATACAGCTAGGGCAACCTACTGGGGCTAGCGAAGCCTCAGGTCTCCTTGTGAAGTTGAAGAGTTGCAAAACACAGGGAGCAGAACAAAAATTATTTTCCATGGGACAGGAGGTCTCAGCAGTTATGTTGAGAGATTGCCTTGCACTGAATTTCAGCATTTCAAGGAAAAATGAAATTCATGAAACATCTTCTTATACGCACTGAGGATGGGAAAACAAGCTGTTAAGCTGCTCACAGAGGTCAAGCAATCAAAATGGATTTATCTATCTATTGTTTCTTTTGATCAAAACATCATGAAGAAAGTGTCCAGACACTCAAACACATGGCTGGTACTAAACATCAGCTGTCCTTCAGACAGGCACCCTGCCCTACCTTTGCCAGATGCTGACTAAATGAAGGAAAAAGCATTTTTCTCTGCCTTCCTTATTCCTGGGCTGCTCGCCAAGTCCTTTCCCAAATCCCTGTGCCTCTCTCTTGGGAAATGGGAGCTGGTCATACCTCTTCCCCAGCAGCAGCGGGAGCCATCTCATGGGCTACCATGGCAGGGGGCAGGGGAGCAGCCCCCTCAGTCCCACTCCGTCCCCTGCCAGCATTTCACAGGAGCTTCCCAGCCTTGTTTGGGGCTGCCTGGTTCTGTGGACCAGATCCTGACCTCCAGCCACCCTGCTCAGCAAAGTGAGCTGGCTGGCCTAGTAGTCACATCATTGCCTCCACAGTGTGTAACGTGTCAAGCACAGATGATTGACGTGTGTGACTGGGTTTACTCCTGAAAGGCCCCAGCTTTCTGGCCAGAGAGCTGACTGATTTTACAGCTGTAATATCACTGTCTACTGGCAGTCAGGGGTCTAAAATCATTCCCAAATAGTGATGCTCGGTCACTAATGGAGCACATGCTCCCTCAGTCAAAGGGAGTGGTATTGCCTCCACTGCCTCCAGCAGCCTTTTATGTGTTACATGAAAGTAAAATTGCAGTAATCTCAGATATTAAAGGGAATCAATACTTGCCAACATGAACTGAGCAATGGTACTGAAAAACTGTGCTTCTTTACTAATCTAGTGGATCAGAGAATGTGAAGTCTTGAGCTAAATGGGTCTTTTAGCCCTGAAAGTTTTAGAAGTGTTCCTGTTGATAAATGCAGGTCCCTCAGATAAAGAGCTACTGCCACATTCAGGCAATCTTTTAAAGAATATATCATTTTCCTTGCTAGTATTGATGCTCCTTTTTGATATTCCTTTCTTATAATTTTCAGTTATGTATGTCCTTCTTTTTTTAGGAATACATGAGACATTTGGAAAGGGAAGGACACGAAGCTTGGGTTTGAAAAAGGTGGGTTTGGAAACTTCAACTTTTCAAACAACTGAAGAGAACACTTAGGATTACTTTAGAAGCATTAAAAATCTCCACTTTTTTCTTACAAAACTAATCTGCAGCTATACAAACCCCAGTGTTGCTTCTCTGCTTGGGAACAACCGTTTCATTAAATGCAATGAGAAACACTGCATGGTTCTTTCTCCTGTCTTTTTAACGATGGGTCTGAATTCTTATCGTTTAAGCAGAGGAATTGTCTCTAGCCAATTCAAGAATTTAATCCACATACATTACTCAGGCAAAAATCTCATATGTAAAGGAAGTTGAAAGAATGTGAAGAACCTCCTTCTATTAAATGAACTAGTAACCATGCAGCTTGAAAAAAGCCTGGTGGAATCCCTTCAGGATCCTACCCTAAGCCTGATTAAAGGAACTCAATTAGACCTGCTGACAAAACTCTCAGAATATTTTGTGTACTGTAACTGAAGTGTGACTGAAACCTGTCTTTCAGGCAGAAATCAATTCACTGTTCCTATAGCAAAATGTAAAATTCCCAGTACTACTAACTCTTATTTAATTGAAATAAATACTGCAGTTTAAAAGACTAGTTGGGCAAGAGTATCTTACAGGGTGTTGACATCCAACTGTTTTCTATGGGAGCTGAGTTATAGCAGTGTCAATTTATGAACTAGGGAGAAGGTCTGTGATTTAATTAAAGACAGAAGAGGTAAAATTCTTCCTTCATAAATGAAAGCTAATGCCCTCTACTTGTGTTTAGATGAGGAAGAACATAGAGAAGTGTGTGTGAGCCCTCATTCCTTATAATACCCTGGAGTCCCCATTTCTGGGAAATTGCAGGATGATTATTTTTTCAAATATTCAGTTCTTCTGTACATGTAGAGACCCACTTAACAACCCAGAGCATCAGGAACTAGGCCTTAGATTTTCAAAGCAGTCTACCAGCTCCAGAAATCTCATTCATTGGATGCCTACTCTGAAAGACCCAAGGTGATGCTTCCTTTGAATGCAGTCTTTATTGTACCATTCAGTGTCCATTTTTAGCTGCAACCTAATAGAGGAGTCATGGCCAGGAAACTGCCAGAATAGCCAAGGGTCTTAATTCCGCTCTGTCTAATGCAGAAGCAGGGCAGTCTGGGCTGGGGAATCAACATTCCATAGTACAGCTAGAGACAAGAAAAGTGTCAGAAATGCTTCCTCAGGATTTTCAAGCATGGTGGAATCAGACTGAGCAGAACTACATTTAGAAATGTGTTGTTTCCTATGATACTGGTTGTACCCTGAACGTGCCTGCTTTCCCTTGCCCTGCTGTTGAGTTGTCCTTGCATGGTACAAAGAAGAAGCCTCACACACCGTCTCAGCTATCTTGGTAGCTAGAGTGCAGGATTGCTTGTGTCCATCAAACACACCCTGATGATACTCTTTGTTTTCCTGAGTGTTTTCTAGTTCTACTATATCATTTCTGAGCCAGGTTTGACCTTCTTGTAGTATGCAGGACACAGAACACAGGAATTTACAAGGTGAAACTATGCTGTCTTCTGCCTTGTTTTCTATATGCAATCTTTTGTCTGCTCTTTTGACTGCAGTTGTTTTCACAGAACAATGTCCCCAGTGTGTCTAAAAGAAGTCTTTTTGTGATTTCATTGTGCATGCATAGGCGGGATTATTTTTCCCTATGTTACATTATTTTGCCCTTCTCAGCATCACTCGTCTTTGCTTGCTGATTTTCCAGCCTCTCTAGTGAAACTGTTGAATAGTGTATGTCTCATACACATCTGTGGGACTTGGCTGTTCTCCAAGAGGAGGACAGTGCCTCTCACCAAGGTTCCTGTGAGGCTCCGAATCACAGACTTTACAGATCACCTCTTACTCTTATTTGAAAACAAGGAAGTTATTGGTCTCTTGATTTAGTTGTATGTAAATATACTGTTCAGAAGTATATTTAAGTGTGTGAGTACATTGCCCAGACACCAATACTTGTCCAGTGCCTTACTGGTAATCTCATAAGGAACTAATAGTAGCTCCTGATAAAATTTTAGCCAAAGCACAAGTATATAAATGAAAGAGACTGATTAATCATGACGCCTCCTTCAATAACCTTTTCCATTATTGCGGAATTCATCAAAGTGCAGAAAGCTTGCACAAAAGCACTTCAGATCTAACTGTCTGAGATGTAAGATCTAAACTTGGGATATGCAAGATCTAGCTCTGACCTGACACACAAAGGCCATTATTCTTCAAGGTCCTGAAACAGAGAATAGCTCTGAAATACTCGTTTGTGAGCTGTTGAAGATTGGTTAGTGGCCATCTAAATAATCATGCTTTGCCTATGGTGTCTATATATTAATTCAGCATGAAGACTTCACAGCAGATTTTTTTTATGCTCTTGCTATATTTTGGCAGATAGCTTCTGACATTCTAATTAATTCAACCTATATTAGACATTTAGTCTTCTGACATCTGGAACAGTGGCTGCCAGCTATTCCCCTTCTCATTTTTTCCTGAAAGAGATAAAATGTTAGGTTACAGGTTAAAAAGCTCACCTGCACCCCTACAAAGGAGAACAGAGACAATGGCAGGTGGGGGAAGCCAAATAATACCCTCCCTTAGCTCCTCCCAGACCCATCACGGAGGGGCTAAAGGGCCATCAAAGGTCCATCCCCACAAGCCCAGAAGAGCACAGGGGCACAATGCAGGTGGTTCTGGGGGACATAAATTAAGGATGCAGAGGAAGGTACAGCCAGTTTGGGTCCTTCCCAGAGTTGTCCCAGGGGGAGCCTCAGCCCCTGTGTCCAGGCATGAAACCCATCACGATGAGTCAACAGGAGCACCTTTGGGGTATGGGATAAATAATGAGATGCAAGGGAAGAGCTTTTGGGGATAGCACAAGACTTACAGTGGGATGTTTAGTGGAAGAATCAAAGGTGGGGAAAGGGAGGGCTCAAGGTCATTTGGGGAGGAACAAGTGTAGGATAAGGGGCTGGCCCTTTGTAAACAAGGGCTGGTTTATATGGTTGCCTGGCCATACCTTGTTTCTCATCAGTGCAGTTTGTCGTATCTTCTTATTTAATTGTTTCTAACTCTTTTCCTGGGTGAGGGTCTCTGCTTTGTGTGCATGTGTGCGGCTGGAGGTTTAAGAGCCAGTAATTGCAGGGGGATCATGGGTGGGAGGGGCTGTGTGTCAGTGGTGCAAAAACTGGAGCGACCAGCACGAGTGAGTGTGTGATCACTCGCAAAGATCAAGCCACAGTAGCCAGAGAGTGGGTGAAGTGCCCTGGGAGCCAGGCACATGTGTGTATGTGTGTGTGTGCACGTATGTGCAAGCTATTGTGGTGTCCTTAAGGGGAGTATGTGCATGCATGCATGTGTGCGTGTGTGTGCGATGGTCTGTACCAGCAGCTGGAGTGGGGCTCCAGCACTGGGGGCTCATATGTCCAGGTGCAAACAACTGTGGACACTAGGATCCAGTGTCTGAACCCAGCTGCTGGAGGGATCCACCTTGTACATATGTGTGTATATGTATTCTTACTAGTGGATGTCCATCCTGATTAGCCAGAGAGATGAGCACCAGGAGGCCATTGGTACTATTTGTGTTGGTGTGAGCACTGAGTGTGTCGGTCTGTGCTGATCTGTGTGGCTGGCAATGTGTATACACATGTACATGCGTATGCGTGTACCTGGAAATACATGCTCAGCATCACTACTGATTGGACCTGGGGCATGGAGCTGTGCAGCCTCACCTCTGCCAGGCTACTGGATTTGGCTCCCCTAACACAGTCCTCCCAGTAGCCAAGTGGCTCCTGTGTCAGAGCCGCCCTGAGCTACGGCCACCCAGCCCCAGGGGAGAGAGAGCACATGGGGTCCCCGGGGAATGCGGGTTCCTTCACCATCTCTTACCTATAAACTACTCCTGAGGCTCTCCTCACCCTTCACTCCCTGACAGATCCTTTGGATCTTTCTGGACTCAGCTAAATGCAGAATTTTGCTATGATGTCCCTTGTGGGTCAGAGAGACCCATCCCAGTACGAGCTTAGCACTGATGCTTTCCTTCTCCTGCCCAAACACCTGGCTGTTTCGTATGTCTGCGCTGGTTTATCGTCTGGCTTATGTCATATCTGTGTCCTTCAGACCTACAGTAGGTTTTTCTAGGAACTGAGCTCAGGGAAGGACAGCCTTCTCCTATAGACAGGAAACAGGAACCTTGCTTGCTTTTGCACTGATTCTCTCAAATGTACTGATCCTAATATTCCTTTTGAAAACAATGTTTCTCATCATTTCAGGGACTGGATTTGAGAGGGCTGGGTGTAAATGAGATTCGTGTTCTAAATACAGCGCACGGGTAGAAAAGAGCACAAAGTAATTGAAATTTGAAATCTACAGGAAAAAGAGTGAATAAGCTTGGGAAGTGTGTGCCTTAATATAAAAGCAGGTATGAATGTATCAATAAATGTTAATTTGAACATATCTGAGAATATCAAGATTTTTAGAAATGGTATTATGAAACTAATGTTAGGATAGGGGGACCCCTGAGGTATCAGGATGGAAGGAAACTTCTAATTTAATTTCCACTTCTCTGAATTCTGGAAATGTATTTGCTATTTTTGCCCCATTTTACCCTAAACATGTCCCTGAAATCTAATGTAACCTCATTAATGCCTAAATTTTCCAGATCTTGTTTTTCTTCCTGTTATTCTAGTTTTTGCCTTGGTTCCGTATACAGAAAGAAATGCCAAAAAGGGATTATTTTACATAATCATCTCCTCTTCCTGTCTTTCCTATTTTTCTACGACCATTCAGCCTAAAAGACAGAACATATGATTACTCAGTGAAAGCCCTGCAGCCATGAACTCTCTCTGTTTTGTAGCCTTCAAAGTATTATTTGTATAAAGACAATAAAAAAGTCTTGTTCCTTTATAAGGATGACTGCAAGGAGTTTGATCTCTGAGAAGAACAGCAAAGATTTTCTTTCTGCAGCTCTTGAAAATGACTCAGTAAGAGATTTTGATCTCTACATTGAAAATTTGATATCCTGTGGATCTCCTCTTCACCTCACCTATTGAGTTGCCCGTTATATTACATCTTTCAAGCTTAGTACGTGATTGATTAAAAAGCTTCATTTTCTGCTTGCTTTTCTACATGATCATTCTGGTCTTAAATGTTTCATGCTCATTATCAGCCAGACTCACTGCTGTAGGAGAGTTCACTTAAACTGTGTCTGTGTGTTCGTTTAGGTACTAATTGTTGGAATATGTAAAAAAACCTCTTAATATGAACTACAAACCTTTCTGTCCTGATGTAGAGAGGTTTTTAAGGATATCTCAAATATGTGTGGCTCCCCTAAAGACAAAAAGGTTCCCAACACACGAAAAGAAGTTAGCAGCTACTTTATTGAACAAATGCATACCTGTACTTTTCCTACATGTCTCTGGGTATGGTTCTTCTCTCTGAAACTGTTTGCTCACCTGTCTGCTGGGGTCCTGAGACCCAGGAGCAGTAACCCTGGTGTTTTTCCTTACACCCAGGTCAAGGCTTGGAGATTTTGGACGACTTCCTTGCCCTCTTTCTTTGCTGCAGGCTCTTTGGTGGAGAAACCTGTTCTTGTCTCTGCTACATTTCAATTTGAATGGGATTTCACCATTTGAATACAGAATTGCCCTCAAGCCACATTGCTCAGCCTTATTTGCTGCTGCAAATCACAATGCTTGTGCTCCAATGTTACTACTACTTTTTTTTTTCACTTTATTCCCTGAAAGAATAGCTTTAGACTGATCTGGATTTTCAGGTAGAAGTGCTTACTTCTGACAATATCCAGCCCTTTCTGACCAAGAGAGCATGGGAGCAGCAACTGTGAATCAGAAAGCCAGGGGAGCGCTCTGCTAATGGAAGGCAGATTGGCTTTTTGCAGGCAGGGGCAGAGGACGGTGGAAATTGGCTGCTCCAAATGGAGTATTAACTGTCATCCCTACTCTACATAGCCCTGTTGGAGGCTGAAGGCCAGGCCATCTTCCTCAAATGCTGTGGCAGTGAATATGGTATAAATGTCCAGAGAATCAGTTGAAATCCCTTTTGTACATGGAGCCTTGGCACATTAGTCAAGGCATTTTCCTTTTCTTATGCATGCTGAAGAGGTAGAACTTTGTAGGTTGCTGCAAGGCTGTATGAAGGTTCATTGCAAGGGATTTCCCCTCTCAGTTTCTATATTCTGCATCTGTGTTTTATTAATTGGAAGACTCTGAAATGCCTCTTAAAAAAAAATTGAGGAATACTAGGAAAATAGTGCAGCTATGGGACCGCAAACAGCTGCTCCCACAACTGCAGCTGCTCTTGAACAGTCATATGCCTCACAGTGCTTGCAGTCAGCAACGCTATCGTGTACATATCCCTTACCATGGAACGTGGGAAGCATGAGGTTTGCAAATGTGCGATCAACTTCAAACCTCAGTGCCCAGCAGAGATTAGTCTCAACAACATCATTTGACAATGTTTGAACCCAATGCAACCAATAAATAGATAAGAGGAAGGCATGCTGCTTCTGTAATGAAAGACTGAAACAGCATGGGCTTAAGCACCTTTGGAGTTTACCTGCAGGGTCATGAAGAGGTTCCTGTGACAAAGTAACGCCAAGAGTCAGGGACCTCTGAGCCCTTTCCACAGGAGTACAGACACGGGGTGGGCAGAAAGGACAGCCTCTCCTACTGAAAATTTCAGATACTGCATCCTTCCAGAGGCAGAGCGCAGTGACCAGGCACAGCAAGGGAGTGGAGAGGCAGGAGGGCAACATCCTCAGACCTCTCCAGAGTCAAAACTTTACCGCCGCATCCCTGAACCCTAATATCTTTCAAAACCTAGGTTCAACCAGGACACACTCTGCCAGTCGCAAAGAAGTGAAGCTCACGTGGGCCACCCGTCCTGTCCTAAAACACACTACATCAATCTTGGAATGTGTTTTACACATTTATATTTTCCGGCACCAAGTGATGTTTGCCCTACATTTCTTCTCTTTCACTGTGAACAGATGCATGTCCTCACTCTACTTATCTCCCTGCGGGAACAGTTTTCTGAACTAGATGCTGCTGCTCAGGTAACACAAGGCCTTTAACTAGCAGGTATCGCAGCAGGGCTCCAGTTAGCTGCCTCTCCGCTGGCCCCAAGCCACTCAGCACAGCTTTCACGCCGACTGTCTTCCCAAGAGAGAGCGTGGTTATCTGCAATGTTTGGTTGTGCAGAAAGTTCAGAGCCTCGGCATAAAATTGGAAGGATAATTTCTTGATGAATTAGCTTCTCAGCAAAATCCTCACATCACAACAGGGAGCCAGGAGTATTTGCTGCCAGTTGCTGAAGAAGAAAGTATGCTCCAGCAGTGTGAGGACAGCTCCTGAACCTCGTGCTCTCCAAGTCACGTAACTTTGTAAAACTGACAGAAGACTCAACTCTCTGTGGAAATGCTGAAAAGATTCATTTTACAGTCTCATTTTCCATTTTTTAGATATTTAAGAAGCCTAGTGATTTCACTGAGAATTTGGGGTAAACAAAATTCATTCTACCAGACTGGAAAATGACAAATGAGAATAGATTAAGCATTGTTTGATACCATCTTCCTTGCTTTTTTTGCCTCACGTACGCAAAATTAAATTTACGCAAAATTAAATTTAAAAGGAATATAAGCACTTCAGTCAAATAAGATAGTGTTTTAGAAAATTCCTCTAATCACATTTGTCTTTAATAATTTAAAAGGGTACTTTCTAGAAGCATAGTATAGTACTTCTCTTTTTTAGAGGTATGCAATTTTGAGGCAAGTCTTCCAGATTTCTTCAAATTACTGAAAATGTTTATTTTCCACTACTTTAATTTGTATCTTGCAGACTTCTTTTCTGCCCATGACCACATCTTCCTCTTTACAGTTAATGGGAGTTTCAGAGGCACAGAGGGTCAGGTTCTTTCTTTACTATTCAATTAGGTAAATAAATCCTTATTAATTACTTGAATGACTCTCTGAAGAATAACAGGTACATAAATCATGTAAGATTTTTCCAGTCTTTTTAACAGCCCCCATCTAGAATACATACCTGCAGTTTTAAAAGAACATTGATTACAGTACCCACCAAGTGCCAAAATAAGTTTTGCCTGCTTTTAATGGTGTAAGAAAAATATTTGTAAAAAAACACCTAAAAATTTAGTCTGGGATTATACGAAAGTAGTAAGAGTTATACCTAACAGTACTGGTTAGGATGAAAGCGAAGCTGCCTGTTAAAAATCTGACCACAGATCGAAGCTTGCAATTTCAGCCTTCATCAATTGCTTTCTTGAGTGACTCATCAAATCAGCATTACCTAAAGAGTCAATACTGAGAAACCAGGTAAACCAATAAATACTCCTTTCAGTCACACAATTGCTACCACTCTTGAGAACACAGTAAAGCATTTTATTGTTTATACTCATTTTCATTTACACATAGGAGGAACAATCAATGCAGTTCTATCACAGCAGGTGGAACATATCCTGAAACTCTAACTTTGACTGCTGAATATGCGTAGACCTGTCTTAAGGCCTGACCAGAAAAAAATAAATAGGGGGGAAGTGGGGAGGAGAGTAATTTCACTAACATCAGTTAATTCATGATTCATGGGTATTTATTTTGCAGGTGATGTAGCTCTTCTGAAAGAGCAAACTGCTTCACTTCTTTACAAAATACACTAAATAATGTAATTACTTAGAGAATTCTAAATTTCGCAGTGGTTCATGCGGTAAGGGTGTGCAACTGACACAAAATGGAAAAGATGGTTACAACATCAAACTGCTACTTCTATTCCCAGCTGGTTTATGGAAAAGGTCATTGAACTTCTTGATTTCTGCTCTTGAGTTATGGAGTAGAAGCAAGAAGTATTTACTTTATAAAGGCAACTATGAGGACAGACTACAGATATGCAGTGCAGTTGAACAGGTCTACAACTCTTGTTTCTACAGCATTTGCATTTGCTATTGTTTTGAAATACAAATATAACTTTTGCACACTGTCACTTCTCACACATGTTCAGCTGAAGGAGTCATTTACAGAATTTACTGTGATGCTCCTGTTTTAAATGCTGCTTTTTTCTCCTCTTGGCCTCATAAGTGAAGTGAGCAACTCTTTCCACTGAAAGAAAGAAATTACAGGTGCGCAGAAGTACAACTATGCTACCAACACAGACAGAGACAACTGTGCTCTTGTGCACACCCCTACAACCGGCCGGAGAACAAATTAAGAAGTTAAGCCTGCAAAATAAATGGAGTTTACTCTCAAACTTTTTCTTCAGTCCGGATGAATTATAGACCTTGATTCGAGGCTGCCCTCTTTTTTTGCAACTGATCTGCGTGACTATTGGAACAGCATCTCTGCCAGAGTCATTACACTGAAATGCAGAGCTGAGCAGTTTGGTGGCAGTATGTATTGACGTTTTTGCAGCATCATGAGTCTGGCAACTGGGCTTGGGGAAGTTTCAAGCAGTGGGTCTTTACAATAGCAACTTGATTCTGCAGACAAAAAGCAAAAGATTGGCAGAATTATTAAAGTATCACAGTAAAGGCAAGTACGTATTCTGCAGAACGTGGCGCTGAGTTTAGCTATTAGCTGGCAGCCACTTTTGTCAGAGGCGCAGAAAGGCACAGCTTTTCCGCGTGTGAAGAGAAACGTAAAGGTGTCGAGCCTTTCACGGCACCTGAAAGGCAGCTTCCCTCGCAGGATGCCTGCTCCCAGCCGGCTCCGCTCCCAGCAGGAGCAGCCGGAGCCGTAAGGAGGCCAGAAAGTAGGCTGAACTTTACAAGCAGCCTTAGCCTGGGGCCTGTCCTACCTTCCTTCCTTTCCAAAAAAAAAAAAAAAAAAAAGGCAAACCAAAACCAACCCCACGCTGGCACCGGGGCTGCATCCGACTCCCTGCCGACGGGGTTGCATCCCCGGCTGCCCAGCGATGCCTCCAGCCGCCGGCGGGGGCCGGGAGGCGGCAGCGGGGGCCGCCGCCGCGGCGGGGGGGCTGCCCGGGGCTGCCCTGCCCCGCCCGGCCCGGCGCTCCCCGGGGAGCTCGGCAGCCGGGCTGGCAAGCAAGTGCCGTTTAGCACTAATTGGTCTAAACACGGGCATTAGCATACGAAATGGCGGCAGATCGGTTTAATAGGTGGCATAAAGAACAGATTGCCGTGAGTCACTCCCTGCGAGCTGGGGGGGGGGGGGGCGACACACACACACTGTGAAATGTCAGGAGCGTGCAGCATCGCCGCTGTTCGCCGCCACTCGCCAAGGGGCTGAGCACCAGCCAGGGGAGTGCCCTGCCGTCCCGACCCACCGCAGGCTCGGCACGGCTCGGCTCGGCTCGGCTCGCAAGGAGCCTTACACAGCGCTCCCGCCCGCGGGGCTCGGCCCCAGCCCTCCGAGCGGGCTAGAAAGCAGCCGGCCCTGCCCCAGACGGGATGGAAAAGCTATTTGTGGGGTCGTACCTCCTCCCCCCATTCCCGATCCCCCCCCACCCCGGGCCTTCCCGCCCCGAGCATCGCCGCTCGCCGTGGCGGGGAGCGCACCTACCTGTGGCGTCGGGCACGGGCGTGCGTGGGGGCAGCCCCGGAGAACACATCGCATTCAAAATGTTCAGCCTGTGCATCGGAAACGTATGAGTTTGTGGAAAGCTTGTTTGAAGTCTTCGTTAGACATAGTATAGATGATGGGGTTGATGAGGGAGTTGAGATATCCAAGCCACGTGAAAAAGTCAAAGATGGCCATGTGGAACCAGCAAGCGTCCTTGCAAATAGGCAACACCAGGCTGATGATGAAAAAGGGCAGCCAACAGACGATGAAGGCTCCTAAAATAATCCCTAAAGTCTTTGTAGCCTTCCGCTCTCTAGCGGCCGTGAGCTTCTTTTTCTCCAGCAGGGCATCCGAGACCTTCACCTTCACCTGGTTCATGTACACGGGGGAGCCCGTTTCGCTGGATCCCTCGGGGGCCTTGGAGTTTATGGACGTGACGGAGGAGGACGACCCCGGCGAGTCTGTGATTAACTGAGCCCGCGTTAGTCTTTTACCTGCTTTCTTTGGCGTCTGCTTCAAAATCCGCGATCTGGCTTCCACGTAGATCCTCCCGTAGAGGGCTATCAGCAGCAGAGTGGGGAAGTAGAAGGCCCCCACCGTGGAGTACACGGTGTAGAGGACGTGGTCCGTGTTCACCACACAGTGAGAGACTTCCTCGGCCTTCGCCTGCCGCCAAAACAAAGGGGGCATGGAGATGCAGATGGAGAAGACCCACACCAGCGCGATCATGCCCGCTGCCCGTTTGGGAGTCCGTTTCGTGGAGTACTCGACGGCGTCGGTGATCGCCCAGTAGCGGTCCAGGGCGATGACACAGAGGTGCAGGATGGACGCCGTGCAACAGGTGATGTCCGAGGACAGCCAGATATCGCAGACGATCTGGCCCAGCGTCCACTTGCCGGTCACAGTGTACATGGTGCTGATGGGCATGACGAGGATGGAGACGAGGAGGTCGGTGACGGCCAGCGAGGCGATCAGATAGTTGGCCGGCGTGTGGAGTTTCCTCGTCTGGTAGACCGTGGCGATGACAAAGGCGTTGGAGAGCACCGTGGCCAGGGTGACGAGCGCCAGGACGACGGCGAGCACGATCTTCCCGGAGAGGGGGGTGGCATCTTGGTAGATCCCTTCCTCGGCGCTGCAGTTTCCGCCGTGGTAAGAGTCGTTGGCGGGGAGCAGCGGCGCCTGGCAGGGGCCGGCCGGCTCCATCCCTCCGCGGCCGCCGCCCCCGCAGACGGCGGGGCTCGGCGCGGCGCGGCACGGCGGGGCC
This sequence comes from Nipponia nippon, assembly GCF_047370975.1. Taxonomy (NCBI): domain Eukaryota; kingdom Metazoa; phylum Chordata; class Aves; order Pelecaniformes; family Threskiornithidae; genus Nipponia; species Nipponia nippon. Next base: position 90,855,276 of record NW_028262358.1, on the reverse strand, counting down.
GCTACCCCGGCAGGACCCCGTCGGCGCCGGGGGAGGGCTGCAGCATCCCCGCGCCGGCACCACCTCCCGCCCGCCCGCCCGCCCTTCCGGGAGCACCGAGCGGGCTCCGCGGAGCCTCACTCCCCGCGGGCGAGGGAGCAGGGCAAACCGGGGGCCAGGCGTGCCCGCTCGCCCCGCCAGCTCATTGCCCCGCCGCCTCCCCGCGGAGCGCGGCGAGCCCCGGGCATGGGGCTCTCGACCCGGCCGCCCCTAGGCGCAGCCCCGCCGCCCGCGGCTCCGCACCGCGTCTCGACGGGCGCAGCGGCAGCGGCGGCGCCGCATGCCCGCGGGCGGCGGCCTCGACCCCCGGGCTGCGGGCGCGACGGCGCGGCCGCGGCGGCGGGGGCTGCGAGGGCAGCGGAGCCGCCCCGCCGGGCCCTGCCTTCACACGCAGCCCGCCGCAGCAAGTTTGCAGCCGTCGCCGCGGGTGCGGGAGGAGCAGGAGGAGGAGGAGGAAGAGGAGGGTCCGCGGGAGGCAGGGGGGGAGACCACCTCCCATGGCGCCCCGCCGCGGGCCATGCTGTCGGGGCCCGGCCTCGGCCCAGCGCCGGCAGCCGCGGGCAGGGGCCGGTGTGAGGGAGCGACGAGCAGCCGCCGCCCCTTATATAGCGGGCGGCGCGGCGCGGCGCGGCTCCGCCGGCACCGAGCAACCGGTGCCGCTCCCGGGCGGGCTGCCCGCCTGCCCGCGGAGGAGGAGCCGCCACCTCCCTCGGCCCTCCCTCCCGCATCCACCCGCCGTCCGACGGGGGGGCCGGCCCGCCCCGGCCCCGCGCACCGCCCTACCGCCGGCCCCCCGCCCCTGCCCCCGCAGGCGTCGGGAGGAGCCCGGGCTGGCCCCCGCCCCAGCCCCTCCGCAGCGCGGCGGGGGAGCACCCTACCCGCTCCGCACCCCGGCGGGGGCTGCTACGGGGCTGGGGGATGCGGGTCCCCCCCCGGCCCTTCGTCTGGCCCCATCAATTCTTGCACCGTGCCCGCTGCGCCGCGGGGCTGGGCGATGCCCGGTTCCCACGGACCCCGCTGGCCGCCCGGGGGTGGTGCCCCGCCGCCCCATCCGACGCCGGCGTGGCGGGTGCCGCTCGGTGCCGGAGCTGGGCGTGCGGGGAAGGGCAGGGGCGCAGCCGGGGCGGGCAGGCAGCTCGGGTCCGCTCGCCCTGCCCGGCGGGAGAAGGGCTCTGCAGCCCAGCGCGGCGGGTCCCTCTGCTGCGGGGGCTGCACGTCCCACCGGGGCACATCGCCTGCTTTACACTTAAACTTTTAGCAATCCAGCGCCTCCTGGGCTCAGGCTTTCTTACTTCTTTTTCTCTTTTCCTTTTCCTTTTTCTCTTTTTCTTTTTCTTTTTCTTTTTCTTTTTCTTTTTCTTTTTCTTTTTCTTTTTCTTTTTCTTTTTCTTTTCTTTTTCTTTTTCTTTTTTCTTTTTCTTTTTCTTTTTCTTTTTCTTTTTCTTTTTCTTTTTCTTTTTCTTTTTCTTTTTCTTTTTCTTTTTCTTTTTCTTTTTCTTTTTCTTTTTCTTTTTCTTTTTCTTTTTCTTTTCTTTTTCTTTTTCTTTTTCTTTTTTCTTTTCTTTTTTCCTTTCTTTTCTTTTTTTTTTTTTTTTTTTCTGGTGTGCTTGGAAACGCACATCTGAGCTTGAACAACCCTGACGTACCCTGCAGATCCTTCAGTGCTCCGAGGGGTGGGGGGCAGGAGGTGCACCGGAGCACACATTTGTCCAGGTCTCACGGCTCCTGCTGGCGTTTGTTCTCTGCAGCCGCAGGAGAGTTTTGCACACAAAGGGAGGTGCGAGCTTGCTTTTTGCTGGGTCAGGGTAATTCCAAGCTTAGTGAAATGTCTGTGCTCCAGCCCTCGAGTAAATCTCCCAAAGATGCCATGCCAAACCCAGTAAAGAGGAGGCAAGGGTTTAAGTCTGCAGGCATGTTTTTGCACATCTGCACATGCTGCTACCTGCCTAAGCTCTCTGCAAACTCTCAGCACTTCCCTCTCAGATGTCTCCTCCTGCTTGGCGTCCTCTGTGGCAGGAAGGCAAACTCTTCCTCTGTGCCGCCGTCCTTCCTGGGCCATGCTCAGCATCACGCAGGGATAGGCACTGCATTTTTCTGTCTGGGACATTGAACTTATGGGCAGAGTGAAAAGCCTCAGCATGCCACTGATAATCCTTGAGCAAGAGGGACTGGTGCACCTGAGAGGATGCAAGTCAAGGAAGGACAGCAAGAGGAGGCTGGGGAGGATCCATCATGGCCCAGAGGGGTGAGAAAACTCTAGGAGAAGCATTCAGCTGAGGGAAAGCCTCAGCACAGCAGCGTGGGAAAGCCAGAGCCCTGCAGGGACAACCCTTTCCCTCCCTATTTCAATACTGGGCAAGGTGCCCTGATGTTGGAATGCACTAAGCACCCACAGGTCCCCTGAGATCAAAAGGCAGTGATGGTGCTTAAGTTTTTGTAAAATCAGTCCCAGATCCACTCTTTAGTTATGCTCTCTCAAGCAGTGAGGTAGGGAGAGGATTGCCTTGGATTAATCAAAGTGTGGTAGTCAAGGTTTGCCTACATTCATCAAACTAATAGGAAGATAAAACGTCAATAAGCCTTTCTGTTTTCCCAAAAGGGCTTGGGGTAGGGTTTGGTCTGTTTCCATGTTTTTATTTTGTGGTGCCTCCATGTGCTCAGTGGGACCTGGTAATTGGAGCCTCTAGGCTTCACTGCATTAAAAATAATAATATAGAGCTATCTACATTCTTCTGGTCTCTTTGGTGGGCAGAGATTTTATAATCCTGGTTTCTAATACAGTGTGCTATTGCTTCCACTTCTGCTCAACGACTCTGGCTGAATTTAGTTGTGCTTAAGTTGGCAGCTACCCTCAAGCCTCCGTAGCTCAACATTCTTCCCAAATAGTATCTGAGACTGATTTAAATTTAAAACACCAATAATAACAAGAGCAAAACCTAGGGCCTTCATTCAGCTTTGGAACAGCTTTACTTTTGTGGAAGGGCTCTTCTGATAAAATTATAGAGCCTCCAAGGGTAATGTTCTCGCCCTTAGCCACTGCCATCAGCCATGTCCTGTAATGCAGACAAGTACTCTGTGAATGGACGATGAGTTCTGGCCACCCTACTAATATCACTGTTTACCCTCATAAAATGTTTGTGTTCTGTGCACAGCTTTTGCTGTTGCCCTTCTCCATTAATTCTGGGTTATTATTCTTCAGTAATCATCATTCATTGCTTCCCTCTTTGTCTTGGCAAGAAGATGCTTTTCTCCTCCCTTGTTTGTTTTCTTCTGTTGTGCTCACTTGTTTCTTACTCAGTTATATAGTACTGCTGCCAGTGGTCAGGAAGACATTCACCCAGGGCACGCCAGGTCTAGCTGTGGTGGCTTCACTTGACTTCCCACAAGGATCACCTGGTTCTCCTCGACAGGTTCAGTAAGCATTCCCCATGCTTCTCTGGGGCGTCAATCTTGGGTTAGGAATAGCTGCCACAAGAAAGTAAAGGCAGCTTCCTAATACTGCGCCATGTCGTGGACCTGGTGCTTTGCATCACTGCTGGTGGGGCATGCAGAAGACACTGGAGCTGCTGCTTTCTTTAGGCTGTGCATACTGGTTCCCAGGATTTGTGTCAGAGCAAGAAGCACTCAGACTTTCAAAAGTTACTCTTCCTCTCTCTACCCAGTCAGGCTGCACACAGCTCTGTGCCATGGCTGGGCTCCCATGGGACAAGGCTTGATGAAAGCAGGAACCAGGTTCTACCTAGATCATCAATAAGTACTGGAGTCTTGGAGTGCCAGTCAGAAACATATTGTGAATCGTGTATTATCACATGAACGATCATATCTCACTGCTATGTTGTCACCCTGCAGCTTGCATTTCATTGTTTACCTTCCCCTCTCCTAACTGGATCTGAAAAGATGCTTATGGGAAGAGATCCTATTTCCTGAAGCTTTTGGCTTCTGTGCAGAGGCAGGCATAAAATTAATTTCTTTCTGCTGGCGTAAGACTGTTAATACTTCTTATATCCAGATTTTGATGTACTGAAATACCCAAATATAGAAACTGCAATGAATACTGAGCCTATTACTGGTTTATTGCATCACAAACTGCCCATGTATGGCATAAATGTCATCAATGACTTATAAATAAATTCGAGAGAGAAGACAGACATACAGAAACAAACCTAAGTACCAGAAAGGAAAAGTCCTCATGGTACAGTCAGATCTGTCCTGGCTGCAGATAATGTTGTGTGGGTTTTGGCTTTTGGGTCTTTTAGGTATATTTGAACGCAAGGCTCAGTGTGCAATATAAACTTCACCTCTGCCCTTGACTCAGGTGGCAAGTTGTGTGTAATGCCATCTGTAGCCTCCTGCACTGAGATGAGATTCATCCTCATATTTTAAATAATGAAATTCTGAGTCCTTCTGTTAGCAAAGATAACCTTCACTATGTAAATCAACGCAGTGGTATTTTGTTGAGTTTGCCAACAGACAAATAACGCTAATATATGTGTGAAGTTTCTCAATGTTAACTTTGAAATATAGCTGAGGCCATTTAAATGCCAACACTTTTAAGTCACTAGTCAAAATAAAAACATCCAGCTTGAGTTACTGAAATTTAATTATAAGGAACAGCCAGGCCTGGTTTTGATTTTGATTCCAAGGACCCAGAAAAAGAAACAAGCACATGGGCTCAACAGGCACACAGACACACACTGAGTTCCTTGACCCAAGGGAATAAAGCCAGATTGAGATATCTCCTTATTCTTCATACTGGTCAGGCATAGTTGCTGAAAAATGCACTCAAATACCCTCTGAAGAGTATTCAATTACTCTTTAAGTAGGCAGCTGAGGTTAAGCAAAAAGAAACTCCAGTCCTCCCTTACACTGTCTCCACCATTTCATCTCCAGACACTGCACCCATCCTGACCCATTTCAGTTCATGGAGGCAGCAGTTGAGGTTGGTGGCTGTTCCTCATTCATCTACAAGGGGCTTGCTCTTTAATGATGTTCCTGGAGATGCTCCACAGGAAACCACTTCAATTCTGCCCCATCTTCTCTCCTTCCATGCTGCCCATTATTCTCCTGCTTCGTTGCAAAGCAGAAGAAACAACTGCTTGTTTGAAAAGGGCTGTTGCCTCCTCGTTATTGTTGCTGGAGCCTCTAATTCCCACTAAAATCAGTGCAAATGCCTGTTTTGCTGTCAGAGGTTCTGGCTGAACAATCATCCCTACAGTTCAGGCTGTCTCCAGTTGTACACCTGAAGAGGTTTTAACCCACCAGGATCTGCCTGTGATGAAATACAGGCAGATCCATTGGGGAATGAACCATAGGAAATAGCCATGACAGTATGACATAAAGGTACAGCTGTCTACCATGACTGAAAGTCGATGGCATAACCTTTAACTCCTGCCTGTCACATAAGAAAAAAAAAAAAAAGAGAAGAGCACCTGTTCAGCATGAAAGCAAAGGATCCTGCTTTTAGACTCTGTAGGGATTCAAATGAAAAAGTCTCATGTTCTGTGCTCATACCCGGCAGAAGATAAATCCTCCACTTTCAGATACGCACCTATATCAGGTTTAAAGCTTTGGCCCGCTTCAGTATGTTCAGATCTTTCTTTCTGTGTTAGAGGTTGAAATCTGTAAGGGTTTCCTTTCAGGATCCAGAGTTGATTTCAAACAGGTCCCAAATATCAAGTTTTCAGAAATAAAACATTGAATTCTGTGTTGCAAAAAAAGAAGTCTGCACACATTTTAAAACAACAAGCTACTAATGCAGAAAGCTTGGTGGAAAGTTGTGCAATGCAGTGAATCACAGGAAAGAAGTGAAATTGCTGAAAAATAGGAATCAAATCTTTTCTTTGTGAAACCAGTATGGCAACATTGATTTAAGGGGAGCTACAAAGATTTCTTCCTACTAAGGATCTAGTTCTTCTGCATGGCTAATTAATATTTATCTAGGAAAGAAGGTAACATATGCTAAGCCCACTGCCACTATTTATAAGCATGCTGTAGTCGTCTTTGTTCCCGGAGGTAATCAGAAGCTAGGAGGTTTTGCTGGCATGCAGATTTGGGCTGCTAATTCAACAAAACGCATTATCCATTAATTTGAGTCCTTTTAGGATGTCAGTGTTTACTAGTTGACAGTTTCTTCTGCAGTATGAGACTTAATTGCAAAATTTAGTTGTCTGTTCTGCTTAGCAAGAGGCTTAGAGAGAGACACTTAACAACACACTGAAATTCAGGAAAGGAAGAAATTTTGAAGGCCACAAAGATCTTGTAGGCCTACTTCGTCAGCAGAGTAGGGCAGCAAGACTAAAGCAGTAGCGAATGGCTATGGCATTGTCCAAAAGTCAGAGCTTTGCAAGGTCAGGAGGCCCTTTGAGGGATTCGGGATACATGCCGTTACTCTCGGCAGCACTTTGCAAGGTAGAACACAGCTGAAGATCTCATTCTGGTGACAAGGGAGCGTTTCTGTAAACCAATTAAATCCAACATAATCTAGTCTTGGAGTGAGGCTGTTATGAAACTGTTGGTCTAAATGCTGCAAAGTGTGAAATCCGCTCTACCAAAGAATAATCCATCCAGCAAAGGCCATCAGTATTACCACTGCTCTATGTGTAGCTCTTTCTTTGAGGAAGAAAACAGAGACTCTGAGAAGCAAAAGGCTCAGAAGAGGTAGATAAATAAAAATGTGTCACTTGAAGCTTCTGCCAAATACAAGCCAGTGGTATGTCCCACTGGCTGGAAGCAGAACTGTATCTCATTGGACTTTGATAAAAGTAACCAAGTAAAACTACAGAGCCAGATCAGCAGCCCAGATCAGCATTGACCCAATGATTTAAGGAAGCTGTAGCCAATGCCATCAAAAGACGTGACCTGTTACTATTTTCCAATCTTTTCATTATCCAAAGATTGTTTAACTGACAGGTCTTGTAGAAGCCTGTAAAACTGTGTTTCTTCATGTCTAGTGTATATGTGTGTTTATTAGGGAAGGGAACACTTAACTGTAAAACATAGATGTGGTCTCTATTTAGAAAGGCATGGTTTATATTTCATTACAGGAAGAAGTCAGTCTTAAAGGAATCAGGTCTCAGGTAGAACATGCCCAGACAGAGGGTTTGAGCTGATCTTAAAAATACCTTGCTTCTGGGTTTAGCCTTTAAAATGTTAATGCATTTTAAAAAATTGAGATGTGGTCTTATCCTCATTTGCAAGATCATGTCTGTGTTTGTGGAAGCAGAATCAGACAATTTTGTAGCTTCTATATTTCAGTTGTGAATTTCATGGGTTTCCCTTTCCTTCCTTGGGAAAATTTTGTTACGCCCCTTCCCCGATGCTTACTTTCCTCATAGTCCTGTCTCTGCACTCCAGGAGGTCTGCAAAGGCACATTGAGTGTACAGTTCACCTCTTTAAGAGCAAGGCAAGGCTTCCAAGCCCAAGCAGTCTTCTTTTCACCAAGTACAAGAAAAATAGGCATCTATTATTTAAAAAAAAAAAAAAAAAAGCAACCTGCAGCTCTCTCTGGGTTTTCCATGGCTTTCTTATCACTTGAACATTCTTTGGACTTGGCCCAGGTCTGTCCCCACATCCCCTTAGTTCATGACTTTTCATCCTAGTCATGAACTTTCTCTCCCTCACTTCCAAGCTGCCTTCTCCACTTCTTGCTCCTGCAGCTGGGCACACCTCTGCAGGGGAGCCCAACCTTCTGTTCCCCCACCCTGCTTACACTCCTATCACTGGGAAGGAGGAGGGAGAACATCCTTGCATATCTCTCCAAGACTCACAGCCTCTCTCATGTTTAAAACAGCACTAAATCATGGGGGATTTCTACACTCCAAACGCCTAAGCCCCGTGAAGATGCTGGAAAAACCTCAGGTGAAGTTATCTCACTGCCCAAGCTGCCTCTGCTTAAGAGTGGAGCTAGGGAGGTTTAGTAGCTAAAACTACCAGCCTGGTTTCTCTCGTGCTTCAGTTACTTTTTTTCTAGCCTTGGAAGCTGCACTATAGATACCCAAATGCTACATTTCCACACATTTCCATAGCTTGCTGTTGTTGCCATGACCCCTTCTCTCTTCATCTCTTCTTTGTGCATCCCTTCCCTTATCTCATTCCTCCACTAATGCCTCACTAACAAGGAAATTTTCTTTACATGACTTCCAAAGCCTCTGGTAGTTTATCTGCTTCTCATCACATATTCAGGTCAATTACTGCCTCCCACTATCCTGTGATGCTGGCCCCTCCCAGAGTTTTATTTGATTTCAATCAGACATCTTCATGCCTTCCCAGGCTTGAGAGAAGCTTTCTGTAACAGGCACAGATATCCTCATTATCTTACCTAAAAATCCTCCTTTGCTACGATGCCTACAAAACACACTTGACAAGAGTCAGGCTGTTGATTAAGCTATGACTGCTACCTATTATTCTTCCTGGTAGTATTTTGTTTGCTGATGTTGTCCCACCTGTGTGCCACTGAAATTCTTTAGAACAGAGAGTGCGTATGTACTCTGAGTGCTTGCAGGGCCTTGAAAATAGCTTTGAGGGTCCTGATCCTGGGCTTTGAGTGGCTTGCTATAAACTGCTTTTATATCAATAGTAACTATTAACAACATCTTCTCTTCTGTTGTTTTTCTTCTGTCCAGTTCAGAAATCACTGTCAGTGATCCAGGAACAATATAAGGCATACCCTTAGCAACAAATGACTGATACGACTGATCCACATAAACTGACATGATCAGTGCAGCAGAGAGTTCAACATAAGATCATCCAGAACGTACAAAATGTAAAAATTCCTCATTTTCTGTTTGAGGAAAGCTGGAATGTTTTGCTATTTGGAAAAGATAAGAACTGTCCCTTATTTCCCTTATGCAACTAGCCAGAAATACAAGAAAGTAAAAGAGCAGACTATTAAAATGTAATGTGCACCTGATTGTTCACTTCTATTGCAGCTCTGAATTCCGAGCAGTAGGCATAAAGGGGAAAAAAAAAAACCCAAACCTGCTAGAAAAGATGTTCCCAAAGACTGGGGATTTGGGAAGCGGAGACCATGATTACCCTTTCCCTTCTGCATCTGCTCCTTATCTGTCCTAAGAGGTCAAGTTCTCCAAAGTCTCCCCAGATGAGAACTTCCCACTTAAAGTTTGATTATAAGAACTGGAGGTTTCATCCTAAGTGATCCTGCCTAACCTCTGCCTAAAGTGGATACACTTAAAATAAAACTTCAGGCACCTGGACATGGCAGACAGGATCTCTAATCTCAGTGACCTTCCAGGCCTCTCCCTCTCTCCTTTGTGGTGCAAATATTGGCATTTATTCTAGAAAATCTGTTTCATTAGGGATACATTCCTTGCCTCAGCGAGGCAGGCTTTCTTACTGGCTGAGTACTATATGTAACATTAGATGTTAATTTACTCTTGTTTTCCACTGTGCTGGCCTGTCAAGGCCAAGTGTTGGACCACGGGACCAGTGGTGGCAAGACCAGTAATGCAGGTTGCTTTTCTACTTGATTCAATATGAATCTGGTAAGATCTCATCGGTGCTTATTTCCTATGTCAGGGACAGTTTTGTCAGTTCCTGCGAAAAAAGTTTTTAGTTTCACATACTCAAGAAGAGCTGTAAGATTTTAGTAGTTCTCTTTTCAAAAAACAGCATTTTAGTAGCATTGTTCAGTCTTTGCCATTTTGATTGCCATTAAGTACACAAAGTCCTCTGAGACATCATCCTCTGAGGAGCCGTGAAACATGGGTCAGTCAGATCTTGACAGCCTAATATTACCTGGCTGAAACAGTATGAGGAGAGATATACCTGGGAGCTGATGACTGTGAGTGCTCCCTTTCTTGGATTTGTTACATGAAAATTATTAGAGCATGTTTAGATATTCTCCTTTCCTTCATGGAGGGAGTCCTTTAAGCTTGTTCTGGAGATTTTAAGCATACTTTAAAATCACCTGCTGTCTTCTCAGTACTTCACTCTTTTTTCTGGACCCAATTCTGCTTTCATTTGCCAGGGTCAGAGTGCTGCTTTTCAACCCTTTTGACTTTCATTGATGTATCAGCAGTTTCCATTGAATTACCTATCAGATTTACCAAACACACAAAACCAGAAAAATGAAGAAACTAATTACTTGGGTGTCTAATCACAGTCATGCTCAATGTGACCTTGAAAATGGAGGACTGGATGAAATGGTTCTAGGGCTCTTTTGGTGAAGTTTCTACATTTTGATATATTTGAAGCTTAAAAGGCACAATTTTAACCTCTGTAATTTAAAGAACACTTGGTGGGCACATCCAGATGCAAGGAAAGGAATAGAGGAATTTGAGGGTATTTATTCAACTGTTTTAGATAATTTAAGTCTTTGAATCTTGACAATAGTAGATTACACAAGCAGTAGCCTTACTAAATTATACAATATTCAGGTGGAGGTGATTTGCAAATGGATGTATCTCTGTAGGAAAAGTTTGTGTGGGTTACTCTGAAAACCAGGATGTGAAAGTATAGAAAATGAACAGCAAATGATCTCAGGGACCAAAACCGAATTTTGACAAAATAAGGACCAAACCTCACTATTGTTTAAGTAATATAACTACGTACATTTGCAGTTAAATTCCACCTGCACTACTTACATACTGGATAGCATTTTTTGAATATTTGAAACATGTTAAAGAATTTAAGTATCCACCTATTGCAAGCAGAAAAGAAGTTTGAGATAATGGCAATATCTTGACAGACAATTTTTTTAGGCTGGAGTCAAACTGAACTTGGCACGACTTGGGATGAAATTGTTAGGAACTGATGTAACTAATGTGAAAAAAAAAAAAGGACTAATACTGGAGGTCATGCATAACTAGGCTAGAAGAGGTTTGGATAAAGACAAAGTCCTTGACCAACACATCTAACATTTATCCATGATCATAATTCATACACAGGAGATGATAGAAAATGGTTAGGTTACCCCTATGATACCACCCTTCCCTATTTATCCATGATCAAATATGAGAGAGTAGAGGGCTACTAGGGACATAAGTTCCTTCACTCTGATAATATGAAGGTCACCATAGTTAAATGCTGCCATAACTATACAGCAGAAATCAAAAGCATAAGTAAACATGATTCTTCAAGGAGGGAATCCTTCTCTTGATTATAAAATATTCAGAGATCGATGCAGACAATATTAATAAAGTAAGCATTAAATGTAATTTGTTGAGAAGTGAACAATCATAGTGGCAAGGAGTCCTGGGAAAAGTAATATAATGCTAACCTAGTGGGATGATATAACAGAATGGCAGACTGAGCGTAATCTAGAGTCTGTTCTAAGAAATAACAGCTGGCTATATACAGAAACAATATAAAAGTTGGGGAAATACATCTACCTGTTTGAGGCTTCTTGCAACCCATGGTCAAGAAATAGATTTTTAAAGACCCAAGGAGTATTAGGGGTTTCTACCATAACCACAGGCCACACAATTTCACCAACTGTACTGTGACTCAAAAGTCTGTGACTGGAGTGAGAATCAGGCCATGGAGGAGGGAGACAAGCAATATATTTTATCAGCCTGGCTGAGACAGCTGGAGGAAAAGCAGACAAATCCTCAGGGACACAAGAGAGAGGTGCTGACCCATCCCAACTCATTCTCCCACATCCCTTTTTAATCTCCACTGGTAAATTGCTTCCTCTGATAAAAATTTCCATCTTCTTTTTAACATGAACTTGGATGACTTCAGTGTTCAGCAGTTGGTCCTTGCATGTTTTTGTCTGTTCAATTAAAGAGTACCTGGCATCAGATGAGTTCTGCCAATATAGTTCTCTGTAGCCTGCAATCAAATAGCCTGCAATCAAGCTTCCGTCTTAACCTCTTTCCACAGGTAAAACAGGCTTGCTGTCTTCAACACTTTACATCCCCATTCCTCCTCTTTGTGATATTTGACTTCATGGTCTCATTAGTTCTTCCTACACCATTCTCCTAAGTTGTTTGCCTTACATTACTTGAAGTTAGTGTAAGAAGACTGAAAGATATAGATAGATATGAGATATATATGATATACACATATACTGTTATATATAGATTTTATATATATTGATACATATATAATAGAATTACATATATGATACCATATGTATACATATATATATGTGTATGTGTGATACATATAAATATATGTGAGAGGCAATCACAAAAAGGAAGGGAAGAATCTATTGTTCATGATTATGGTGGTTAGTATAAGAAGTAATGGAAAACTGCAGTCAGGAAGTTTCTTACAACACATTTGGAAAACTCTTTCATGTACCTTGAGAATAGTGAAGCTTTCAAGCTGTCTTACTTCTAGGAGAAACACAAACCAGAACTAGTATAACATCAGAGCTGCACATCTTATTTTAAAATATACATATGCAACATAGCTGTTCACTAGTAAATTGCAGAGGTACCTTACCATTTAATAAACTAATCAGTGGAAGCAAGGTAGGGGGAAATTTGAAAGAGGAGCTGCCTCTGCTGCATCGGTGAGGCAAAGCCACAGACTGACCTGATCCAGTGCTGGCAAAGGTCCACTCCCCAGGGGAGGTCAGGCTGGATGACTTCCAGAGGATCCTTCTCCAGCCAGCATTTCTATGTTTCTTTGCATTAATGCAGCAGGACTTCTGGATATAGCCACGAGGGATTAATAAACAGGAATGACAGAATTTTGGAAAGGTAGCTTTAGCTATCAAGGCAATGAAGATTTTTTTGGCCTTGATATAGGCTTGCCACTTGAAGTATTGTATATGGGTGGGAGTGGGGAGAATCATCATTTGGGTTAAAAACTCAGCAGGATTTGGATCCTGCCGTGTTGTGCCACTGGCCAGCACCATGTGTTAACAAAATAAGGGTGACCTGATTCTGGCAGTGTGCTGTTTGGCTTTCAGAATGAATTGCTGTAAAATCACCATAATTAGAGAAAATAGGGATCGGACTAATGAAGTAAGAGATAAGAGGGATTGCAAGGAATGTGGAAGAGCCCAGCAGAGAACAAGAAACAGCAGTGTTTCACTGGTCCAAGTGCGGTTAAAGGGGGGATACAATGTGCTAGAAAGCAAAATTCATGGACTAAAGCAATCTGTTTAGATTATTGATCAGGGCAAAGGTTTGCCTTAGCGCGTATGAAAGCAAAGTGTTACAGTTCTGTTACTACTATCGTTGTTCCTATTAGTTATCTGGTACAACTCAGTAAAGATTGCTTTTGTGCTAGGCAAACCCTGTGGATCCTATGATCTTCATAAGAATTTTCATTTAGCAGGAACACTCAGTAGCTTCTTTTCTAACTTTTGTTTCATGCTAATAGAGTATTTGTATGACAGGACAGCTCTTACTAATCTAAGGATTTAATAAGAGGTTCAATCGCAGAGGCGTTTTTCTGAAAAGCAGAAGGATATTTATTCACTCCTCAAATAGCCATGAGGAATATTAAATGAAGAGGTTTGTAGTTTGAGATTAATACTGGGTTTAAAGGACACCTGACCACTTCAGAAGAAGTGGGTTTGTAACAATCAGAGTGATGAAGTAAAGAATAGGGAATTAATTCATTTGTTGCAGACAAGCCGGAAATTTGAGTCTTTGGTAAGCTTGGAAATTAGCCTGTAGCAATGCATCTGAGTTCAGCTTCTCTCTGATAGCCACCTCTCTGATGGGTGATGTGACCGTATGGTGCAAAAAGCGTTTTTGCAGTATGGGAGTCTCAGCGAAATCCCAAACCTGTTCACCCTGTCTGGTCCCTCATTAGTGAGAATAAAAGAATCACAATCTCTCTCTGATAAGAGAAATTTGGGGGTCAACATTCAGGCTTCGATACATGCGGAGAGCCTGGTCTGTGCCGATGAGTGCTGTTAAAAGCATTACAGCCTGTGCCAGGGCAGGATAGCGGATTTAGTGCTACATGTGTCTCTGCTGCAGCAAAAAACAGGGAGGCTGCCTTAGCCTAGTTGCCTCTGCAACTAAGTATTTGCAGCATACGTTAGATTTTCTGTATAAAAATGTCTCTCTTGCCAGAATGGTAGAAAGGATCCTAATGTAAATAAGATTCAAACCCATATTGCACACTACAGTAATGCTAATTTGTTACAAAAGGAAGCGCTGCTGTTCAACACTATGTTAATGAAATGGTGAGACATATCCATCTTGAAAGCACTGTGGGGAAAGGATGCTGAAGCAATTGATTAGGAAACAAGGAAAATTGAAAAGATACATTTTTTATAAACCAATGTTAAACATGGGCAGTAGGTTTTGGCTGCAGCTCTACAATATTCAGATTTACTCCTCATTAAGGGAAGAGATATACTCTTTATTTGTTGTCACCTAAGTTGACACCAGAAGAGTCATTTAATGAATCGTAATTAGGTTTTCCTAGATCTAAACTGGAAAGAAAAACAAAACTGCAGAACCTCACTAGTCTGCACCATAGAAACCTGATATTTTACCCTGCAAATTCTCAAGATTTTGTTTTCTTTGTCAATTATCTTTCTGTTCTCCATTGGTTTTGCAATGCCAGTTGCAAAATCCTGCCTTATTTTTATTTAATGTAATACTTTTACATGGCGATGGCAATCACAGATGTTATGTAGTCAGAACTACGCCTGTAAGACCAGTCAAAAGTAGGAAGTCTTATTGCACAGCACTTGAGATTTCTCTAGCCGATAATAACATGGTTACTTGTAAAACAATGAATGGAAATAAAGGCATTTCTTACTGTGTTTTGTTTTGTTTTTCTTATACCAGGAAGTTCAGTGATAAAGCCACCTACCAAGAAGGCAGTGGCAGCTTTGAGGATCTGGATATTTCTCTTCCTTTGAAACAGTCAGAAAATAATCCAAATCTTTGAGATAATCTTAAAAATCAGAATTCCTCTTGTAAGAAAAAATGTGGGCATTATAAGTTAGTGCTTTTCTTAATCAAACTATTAATTTGTTTCTTTTGAAATTTTTTTTAAGAAAAAGGAACTGGCACACAGCTCAGACGTCTAGTGTTTTGTCAATATGTGCTGCCTTGGGATCCTTGTCTCTCAGAACAGAAAATTGAGCAGATTTCTTTCTATGTGATTAGGAACTTCTGCAAATCTGCACCCTCTTCTCCTTCATCTCCTCCATTTAACCATGTGCTGTTTTGCTGAAAACTCCTCCCTCCTCCAGTCATCGCACCCACAGTTTCCTCTGAGCCACAATCTCCTTGTTTCACCTTTCAGCTGTATCTTTCATTCTTTTTCCTCACTGGCTTTTTTGCAGTCTCTATTGCTCTCTATTGCTTTTGTGAAAGGTCTCCTCGGCACATGCCTACGATGTTCTTGAACTTTGCATCCTCTCCTGTCACCACATCGTTTCTCTCCCTGTTCTTCCATCCACACACTCAGAAATCAATCAGCACCGATTACCTGCTACATCTACAGGGGGGGCAGAGCTGCAGTTTTGAAAGAAAAATTGTGGAGGAATTCAGACTTCAAAGGGGGTCTCATTCTGTTGGATCAATTTGGACTGAGAACGTTGGAGTAACTTACTGTTCTCCGAAATGAATGCTCCCACCAGTCGATAGCTGAATAACTCAGACCTTGCAGAACACATTTCATTTCAAACCAGTAAAATGCCTACTTTGTCCTCTCTGGAAAAAACTAAATGGTATCAACGAAAGCAAGGGAGGGATGTTGTTATTTTAATTATTGTTATTGCTGGCAAATAAAGCACTGGAGAAATCTAAGGTTTGTGTTCACAATCTGGCATATTCCAATAATGCAGATGCTATCACAGAAAATTATTTAAATGCCTAATCAGCCTATAGCCACAAAATAATAAGATGTTAAGCCAAGGAATCTTTGGGGTCACATTGATTTATTCAACAGTTGATGCATTTCATATGATCGCAGCAAGCAAACAGAATTGATTTAGAGCTGCTATTTATGGAGATCGGCTCACCAGGAGTTGTAACCATTCAGTCTCCTGGAAGACTGTCTCATGCTGTATTACTAACGTGCAATGCAGACTGACAAACTTCTGTGATTATTTACCCTGTTTGTGGCACCAACAGATCAGTACCATTATGCCTTTCTGCTGAACTTTATGGTCCTCTTTCTTTGCTCACTGTCAGTGGATCATAGAAGAGTTTCTTCTTGTGGGGGGTCCAGCTTGATTCAGGAGAAATCAGAATGCAGGGCTGAGAGAACTGAGGAAAGCAAAGTTTGAGAAGAGTGAAAATTAAAGTCTGGAGGAGGTGAAAGTAGAGCACTGGAGCATGGTGTTTTTCAACACATACTTAATGCTTAGGAACTCACACATCATTAATAGGAGACATATTTAAAAAGCAAAGCAAGCTTTTAGCACTTGGTTCTCCCACCTAATTTTGGAGGTTTCTTGAAAGGTTTGGAAATCGGCTTGTCATTAAAACACACAAATCGGAAAAAACCCTATTTTACAAACAACAGAAAAGGTGTGCCTGGTATACTGTATTATGTTGCCTTTGAAACCTAGCCATAGGGGAGATTATAATGGGGTGTGCTGCTTGTCTAGCTTGGGAAAAGGATAATGTAGGCTTGTTCTCCTAAGTTGTGTGCTACACCAGAAAATGTTGTAATATCCAGTAGAAGCATTTAAAAAACCGTATTCTTTGAATTGCAGTTTGCAAAAACAACAGTTGGTGGCACTTTGAAACAATTTTTATTTCTAAATGTGCATTTGCTGATTGTAGGTGTGTAGAGGATTACATTAAAATATTAAATCACTGGTCTACAGTGATTCAAATTACGGTAACGATATAGAACTTATCAACTGTCTTCTGCATGGTGCACAGACAGCTTGCTTAAACTGAATCTGAAGATCTGCGTTTGTAAAAACAAGGGAAGGTGCTCAAGGAGATTAATTCTTCTTAAAAAATGTCAGACAGAAATTACCAGAAGAGACAGTAATGACAAAGGCAGCAGAGGAAGTCACTGCAAACTGCATAGTTTACTCCAGTCCGCAGAGGCACTGAGGCTGCCAGTTTACATTTTGCAGGTTTTTTTGTCATGGCACTGACGTGCATGGTATGTAACATGCATATAGATTTCTTTTTTAACCAGCACCCCCTAGGTAAACAGGCATTTCCCAGGATTTTAATCCCCAAGAAATGTGAGGGAGAAGAATGGAGAGAGACTGCCATGGCTGTTCCAGAAGAATCAAGCATTTAGCCATGGTGTTTTCTGTCAGTCAAGTGCAATTACACCACCTGCACAGGAACTGCAGCATGTCTGATATCACAAAGGGAAACCTGGGCATTACTGGAGAAAACTGATGGTTTGAAACATCACCTCTTGGTCACAAAGAAAGCCCTGAATACCAGGATGACGTGCTGCATTAGCTGTGGCTATTTGTTCAAAGAACTGGAAGACCAGACCACAGCTGATGCTTGGCAATCTTTACAGCTTGGCCAAAGGAGCTTCAGTGCCTTCTGTTCCATCTCTAATTCTTGCATATTGGAAATGAGAAGTCTCTGTCAACAGAGGATAATAAATCTGGAACCACTGCTGGGCTCTGCCCCTCCCCATCATCCCACGGATCAGTTGCAAATGATTCCTGTTTGCCATCTTGGCCCTGAATACGTTGATCTTGACAGTATAATCCATAAGTGATTCTTATGTAGCTTTCTAAATGACATGTTTTGCGGTTATTAAAAGTTCTTTATATTGGCCAGGTTGGGTCCTGTGGCAAAATGTTTCCCTCGGCTTCAGGCAAATGTTGCTTGATGCATTTACAAATATGGTCTTGCCTGGGAATATTTTGCTCCTTTCCCCTTTGATTCCATAGGGCTGTTTGCACTGAGGGAAGAGCTTGACATATACAGTATGATAAGGCAAACCTCCTTGTTGTGAACGGTAATGTGGCCTGGCATTCTAGATTTTCCATAATGTGCTGCTAGATTTGGTGTAACTCTGAGCTAAATACTGATTTGCAATGTGCTGGCTTTCATATACTTCCATGTACCTTGGCTTTTGTAATGCTCTTGCTTCAGCTACACTTACATGATGCTTAGGCAGCCCAGCAATGCCTACAAGTTTTTGTGCCCTAGTAACTTTCTGAATGCTTGATACCCCTGCACACCCCTCCCTGCAGCAGAATACTTCTTTCAGTCTGAGAGCACAGCTTCTGCTTCAGTTTGAGATGATGTTTTGGGGCTTTTCAAGACAGTTCTCTTGAGTGCCTAATTCAGCAATTTGTACCTGCACCCACAAGAGATGGTTTGCTGATGCTAATGGTGTTCTCTTGTATGCCTGATCTTGTGCTTGCATAGGGCTCAGGAATCCTTTGTTTAGGCATTTTGTATACCTGCCTGGGTGGCGAATCAATTTTCACACACTGGTGCTTTCAGTTCAGGTGTGGATGCAGAAATACCTATTTCCTACCTGACTTTTACCTTGCCTGCATGCAGACTTATAGACCCACCCTTTATATTGGCTGCCAGCCAAGGTAGTAATTTCTGGCTCAGCAGGTACTATCCTTCATTACATTTCTGACCTGCAGGCTTGATTGTTTTTACCATGCTAGATGATATAATTCTTTTGATCACATTCTCTCTCTGAGCAGCTGTATCAGTTGTACAACTGGGTACCTGCTCCCGGTATGGGTGGCAATGTTGTTGCTTCAGCTGGAAGCTCAGGGCTGCAACCTAGGACTCCCCAGCTTTGATCTGTCTTTTTTTTTTGTCCTTTTTTTTTTTTTTTTTTTGCAGGGCATCATCATTCTGGTCTCACAATCCTATTTGTAACTGTCATTACCTACAATTTCTGACCTCCCAAACACTCCCATAGACTGGTAGTTTTGAATAATTTAGCCTGTTATTAATACCGGCTCTGAAGTGCCTGTTCTGAGTAGGTGTAAACCAGTGTCCCCTCCAGGGCTTTCTTGCAACTCTGGTCTGGGACCCAAATTCTTCCCCCGCCCCCCCAAGTCAAGTTTTTTGATCCCTCAACTGTATGCTCTGCTCCACTGGGTGGGTGCCCGTTCTCAGGAAAGCATCAGGTGGACCGTACTCCAAGTGAGTGAAAGTATCTGATATTTTCCATTATCTCTTTGTACTCTCTGAGGAAGAGAGGCAATTCATTTTGTGCTTCATCACCCCCTGAAAACACCCAAGTCCCCTATGCTGTCAATGAAGAGGAAGAAGTGCCTCTGGTGGATGAGAATGCCCTCTCTAGCGTTTGAAAAGCACAGCTCTCTTCCCACTGACTATAAAGCTTCCTTTATAGGGAACATATGTCATTATATTAAGTGGACTGGATCACTCTCACCCTCCTTTATTCCTTCTTTCTTTGTCCCTTCCCTTCCTCTTGTTACTTCCTCCCTAGGCCAGGTGCCAAAAATGCTGGCGAGGCAGTATCTCAGCTATCAGCTTACATTGTCAAACTGGCTTCCACCTCTTTCATTTCAGAGAGCACTGCAATTGAAATTCCTCTTATTTTAGGCAGTGGTAGTATTTTAAACTCAGAACTATGTAAAGAATTGGCGATAACGCTGAACTGCTTAGCTGCGAAGGGGTGGTTACAGACCAAGTGAGGAAATGTTTGCATAAATCCTATGTAGGCAGATTCTCACCTAGAAAAAGCCGGCGTTTCTGCCAAAATATTCAGAATCTCTCTGGCATCCACCACAAGACAATTGTCAGACTTGATTGGTCCAGCAGGGAAAGGCTTTTGCTTTCATTTCTGTGTGTTTGGTGCCAGCATATTTCCCTGACAGTGATGTGAGAGGTGGCCGGATGAGTTCATTGACCGTGGAGATGCCTACGCAGGGAATGTCTTTCCTTCTTCTTCAGCAGAGGTGAGTGGAAGCCTGCAGTCGCTCCCAAGGAGGATGGGTTGCCAGTGTGCTCAGTTTTTATAAAGTCCCCAGGTTGCATGGGCTGGTGCTGCTTAAGCATTGCAGGTGACAGGATGGGTGAGTCCAGGCTTCACTCTGGAGCCAGAGCTCTGAGATGAGAAAGGTGGGAGGTGTCCCGCCGGGGGAGGCTCGGCTTGAGCTATGCCTTGTGCCATGTTTCTCTTTTTTTTTATCAACAAGGCTAAAAATCAGGGATTTCAGGGACACAGGAGTCCCAAATTCCCGTTTAACACTTCGGTAACTAGGTGATAAGTAAAACGTGACTCTGCATTTACTAAACCAGAGAAACTTGATTAACTTGCTGTTCACTTCTGTTATGCCTATTTTGTCAAGTGTTAGGGGCAACAGCAGAAGAGGGGAGAGAATATAGATTATAACATTTCTATATGGACCTGGCTGGGCTTGTTCGTGGCTTACTTTCAGACATGTGAATGTTCAAACGATGGCACTGCAGTGGGAGATTTGCTTGGTTTTGTTCTAAAGGTGGAGAATTGTAAAGAGAGTAGGACTCCAGTGAGACATGCTTCAGCCCTTAAAATGTTTTCATTTGTCAATTGTTGTCAACGAATCAAGTATAATCATGAGTGGGGAGCCTAAGGATGAGGCTAAAAGGGAAATCCTGACTGGACACAAAGATGGGACTGGTTTGCCTCAGGTAACCTGAGCATTTGCAGACTGAGTTTGCAGTCTGAAGTATTGGCAAGGGAACAATGAGGCACAGCATTATCTAGGAACGCTAAGGGAAGTGTTTTATGAAGGCTGACTGTGGAGTTGCTGACCTTAACAAAGAAGGATTTCTTATACCATACGAAATGTGTAAATTAACTTTTAAAGGAAAAAAAGAAGTGAAACGTGGTATCTTTTGATTTGTTAATGGAGCAATGCTGCACAGCATGCCTCATAAGCAGTATAGCAAGCGTCACTAAGCACTATGGATGAGAGGGAAAACAGAATTATCCTTTGGGAGATGGAGTGTATTGGGCAACTGAGCATCTCCTGCATGGGAAACCTCTTGCACAGAATCAGCGTTGACTGGTTTGTTCGGCTTCAGTATAAAAACATTTTCTCAACATTCACATTTTGCAGAACTGATACTTAAAGTTCTTGGACATCTCCTTAACTGCTGTGTCTTCTGTCTGAAAATATCTACTTAAACTCTTTGTTGCATCCTCCCAGCAACCTGTTCTGACACACATCTTCCTGCCCAGGTGATACCAGAGATCTGTTTGGCTTTGCAGATCTAAGAAGGAAATACAGCGTTATTTTTCCATTTTAATGTGAATTCAGCTGCCAAGGCCAGCATCTTCATTACCCCACTTTGGCATGCATGCCTGCTAAATCCATTATTTATAGGCAAATTTCTGCTGATGACTGTCTGTATGTCATTGGCTGAAATTTGCCTACGTGCTCCTTCAGAAATAGATTGTCATTACATAACCTCACCTAACCAGCTATAATACTATCGGTACATGTATGCAGCGCAGCTCGAAAAGAAACAGAAACATTTTTATGGAACATTTATTTTCAGGTAACACCATATGTTACAGTTGTGAGTCTGAAAGTATTAAAAGCTGACTTACAAGGTGATATGTTTTTATCGCTTGCTGTTTGCGAGCCAGACTTAGTTGTCTGTTAATGATAAAACAAGCCACTAATGATGCCCCAGTAAAATAACACAAAGAAATAATAGCTGATTCCTATAGGTGGTTACCCGTTAAAAAATAGAAAAGCTTCTTCCAAAACAGAAAACTGTATATGTAATGTGTAGACCTAACCTTAGGAAACATACTCACAGGTCCTGTTGTCTCATCTGCAAAGTATTTCCTACCTGAGGGAGCAGTGGCCCTGTCACTGAGGGCTGCTCACACAAGTAAAGGGTTGTGTGATATCCAGTTGTCTCTTGTCTATCCAAAACCAAAACAAGCAAACAAACAAGTTATTTGCATAGAAGAAGGCTCTTTAAAAAAACCCGATGAACAATATTATGATATCTGTTAACCCTGTTGAGGCCAAAAGGTCAACAAAAAAGCTAAAAAAGATTTTGACGTCTCGAAACAGGAACAAGCGTTTGCAGACACTGTCAGATTTTTTATTTCACTTGTCTTCCTGGGTGAGACAGTCACTCAAAAATGGGATCAATGACTTTCATCAATACCTCACCCAATATTGTGAAAGGTCATATATCATTGTCTCCTAGTGCTAGGGTAATTTGCAGACTTTCCTTGTATTGGAGTCATGCCCAGAGGATTTGAGCAGGAAGGGAATGCCACTCTGCTGGGCAGGCACAAAATAAAATAGTCCACACTTATCGTTGAAATAGGACCGAGCTGTGACAGCAGTAAACGCAGGCAGCAAAGGCTTGTGAGGGAAGGGGTAAGTGAAAATAATGGCAGAGGAATGGCAAAGGCAGTGCCTTTGAGCCACCGGTCCTTGAGGCTGAGAAATGTCTGTAAGGGGCAGCTCATGAGAAGACTGCATCTGTTTCTAGCAACTAAAGCAATAAGTAGATTATTCAGAAGAGCTGGTGCCTGAATATTTCTGAAAATCTCCCCATAGCATGACTGCAGGAGCCACGAGCTACTGACTGCTACTGAAAACTTGGCTTTTGCTTAGCTGTTGACATGGAAGCTAAGCCCATCCAAAAGTCTCTGTTTCGGTGTGGCTGCTTGCAGCGTGAGTCAGTGTGTGTTCCTCTTCCATGTCCATTACCAGACCCTGTTGTGTCCCAGATGTGGGAATTACTGATGTTATCAAAGGTTAATAGCTAAAGAAATAATTTCATTTGTAAGTATCCCCCAACTGACAAGCTGTTAATCACATCCCAGGAGAGTTTGCCGGCTTGCATTTTTGAAGATGCAAGGAAATAACGTTATTGCCTGGTATTTGTTTTACAGCGCTGTGTAATGAGAGTGGGCGTCTTGCTATTTTATATAGTGTCCAGATATGAAATATAGCAGTGCCAGTCTTGAAGTGTTACTCTGTTTTGGTGCACTTTTTCAGGAAAATGGCATACATTTATTATACTCCATATATACAGAAAGCTCTGATCTTTGATTAAGTTATTAAATTGACTCATGCTCAAAGGGAAAACAAAGTATTTACTTGCAAGTGAAGATAAAAAATGAAATTAAATTGAGCTTCACAGAATGGGATGGATTTCAGGAGCTGTGAAATCAGAGCTCAAAAGGAAACATTGCATCCTAAATATTAATAATTATAATTGCTTTAAGTATGGCATAACTGGGCTAGTGGTACTTGTTGTTTTGCTTTAGGAACACATTTATTTTCTCAATTGTCTACTGACAAACATTGCTTTCAGTGAAGTCAACACGAGAATAGCATCAGGAAGAAATCTAAAATAATACAATCCTTTTCATCGAGTGCCATGAAATGTTTATTAGTTGTCGCAGCCACTGTGTACAAGTGCATTCATTTGACTGTCACTGGGATGTAGATACGCCACAGGATAGATAATGAAACTGTTTGGGTTGTCCTGTTTCCAAATTCCTCAGTAAACATTTCTTCTCTAAAACTGGAGAAATCTTCTGTGATGCACCTTCTGTGATGGTACCATGACACAAATTCAGAATATACAGTTGTGAATTATTGACCACTCTCGACCATTCTGAATATTGAAATATATCTCATAAGCATACATGTGACCAATTTTCTTCAATTAATGTGAATGTTGTCAAAGCAACACCAACTCTTCTGCAGATTGCAGGAATTACATCTTTCTTTACATTCATTGTGGGTAAATAGAGCCATGATATCCTTCAAGTAAAGAATTATGGTGGTAAATCCATCAGATGAATCCTTGGCTCACAGGCATAACTATATTCCAAAAATAATAGAAGATGAGCTGGACTTACTTCTACTCGAAAGTTACAAATAGAAAATAGATGTAAAAGAAAGCAGATATTGGAAACGGGTTTGGCGTTTTGTACAGCTTTTTCAAGTTGAGGACTGCACCATTAAAATCATCCAAATAACCCTAATTCAAATCATATTCATATTTTTGAGACCGAAAATTTTTACATTACTAAGTCTTATGCAGTACAAATTTTACATTGAAAGCCAATGTGAGAAAATTATACTAGATGATACTAGACTAGATTGTGATTCTTGTATTCACAAGGAGTATCCTTTTCTTCCTAAATGAAAATTCATCAGATTCACTCTGTTATTTGAAGAGCAAAGTACTTAATGCAATAACAGGCCACCTGAGTGATACTCTGAAGATCCTGACCCACCTGAAGATGAAACAGTAACAGGTTTGCTATTCCAGAGAAACTCTTCTTCACTGTTCATGTGTTCCGCTAACGCTAAAAGTGCTATTACCACATAAACACCCAAACCAGACCTTGACAATATTCAGTTGATGGAGAAGAAGAAAAATGTCAGTGACTGTAGTGACTAAATGCATAGGTTTTTTCCTAAGAAATGATCTGGCCTCATCTTATGCCAAATGGTTCATATTTTTTATGTAACACCTAAGAGGTCTTGAAATGCCACATTGTCCTCCAAAATACAAGTTCTTTATAATGCAGCTATTATTAAAGCCTTTAGCAAAAGTCTTGATTTCAAAATAAATTAATGGAAGCCTGAATCTACATCCCAGTCCTAGTCCGAGATGCCGACTCAAGTGAACATTTTGAATCTCTTATTTTGTCAATATGCACCTTCTGAAACGGGAAAATCAATTTTGCAAATAAGAATTCAGTTGTCTCCAAAACTGAGTAAGTAATCCCAAGTTGATGTTTGAATAATTCAGCAATTTTAAAAAGAAGCTTATTAAATATTTCCAGCTATGGAAAATCCTTATGTACCATAAGTCTAAATCCCCTGAGCAAATTTGCAACAAATATAATACCATATATCTTTTGAGAGAATTCTTCACCATCGCACCAACATGTTGTGTCAGAGGATTTTGTTTGAGGAAGTTAGAGGTAACAACTTTTTATTTAATCATGAAAAATATATTGCAATGTTAACTACAGAGAACCCACTCCTACTCCATAACCATTAAAATGCAGGAAGTCACCTATTCAATAATGCAGAATTATTGTGTGTTAAAAATTTAAATCTATAAATATTAATAGAACACAGGTCAGTCTCTTAATCAACAGAGGTAGTTGTACACACAGCTATTGTTGTAAGCCTTAAGGGTTGCACATTTGTTATGGCATAGAGCAAAACAGATGTGTTAAAAAGCAGTCGTCTGATAAAGGAAATTTTGATTCTTTTTTCAGATGAAGGATAAGGAAAAGAAATCCTGTATTAATCTGGGGGTCTGTGGTGGTCCTTTGGGAAGGAAACGTTCCTATTTCAATCTAACAAGTGAATGTGCTGGAGTCAGCTTTACAAGGGCATGGCATAAAGATGTTTGTGAGTAACAGCAGCCAGTCACCTTCTTGCTCCTTTACACCACTTTTACCAGATCAAGAGGCCAGAAACACGATACTGCTTTTCAAGGGACTGAAAAGACGCAGCCAGTGTATGCCAAATGTATCCAATACCAACAGAGAGGTGATTGCCATGCAGGAGATGAGAAGGAAACTCCTGGGTTATCTCAGTCTGGGTATTCATGTCCCCAGAAATGGGGTTGTGAGAGGGCTTTCAGGGATACCCATCAGCATAAAGCAAACCTGAAGCACTGGAAAGCTACAGCTAGCTCCTCAGCAGCAATTCCTCTCAGATGTGTCAGCAGTTTCTGGATGCAGGTAGCATCAGCCTTATTTCTGGCTAGAAAAAACCAGGCTCTTTCTTGTAGTAGAAATATGTTGTCCTTTGAACCAAATTCACATCCCTTCAGCACTCTCCAGCTCAGCCAGGGTAGCTGGTTAGCTACATCTGTGAGTGGTGGCCTATGTGAAAGACACGCATGTGACTTGACAGCAGAGAGGAGCTTGGACAGCGT